>NC_140211.1:3101921-3471921 GCF_951802725.1 Rutilus rutilus
AATCATTACCCCAGTAATTATCCTAAGCTATAACACACAAGCAAAAGTGTTAATATTTAGACCAACAATATGATTACGAGTGTGATTATTGCTTCTATGCAACAGTCTTATAAACAAGAAGTTAATATTGAAATAAAACACAATTCTTTGTTTTCCTCCACCAATGAAACTCCACCAAATTCCTGAATGAAACTACTTTTGACTGAATCAGTTGAATCACTCCTGATGTAATGTTGTAACCTGCAAAAAGAGTCCCAGTGCTGTTTGACCGTATACTGCCGAACAAGGATCAGAACTAACTGTTGAATCGTTTTAAATTACATTTAGGCCATGCGAACTGTGGCTTTTAAAGGAACACTCCACCGTTTTTTCATATTAAACTATGTTATTCCCTTAACTAAGACGAGTTGATACATACCTCTCTCATCTCAGTGCGTGCACTCAATCGCTCTGATGCGCGGCGACACTTTGCTAGCACTTAGCTTAGCCCAGTTCATTCAATAGGGATCAAACAGAGATGAAGCTAGAAGCAACCAAACACCTCCGTTTTCCCTATTTAAATACAGTTACACAAGTAGTTACACGACCAAGTATGGTGACGCAAAATAAAACGTGGCGCTTTTCTAAGCGGGTTAAAAGGATAACTATAATGCATGGCGGAATAGCACTTGGGACTCGGGAGCACTTCGACTCGGCGAAAAATCCTGAAAAATCCTGAAAAATCCTCTCCCCCTCTCACTTCTGTCATTAGAACCAACGTGACTTTTTACTGCGCCGAGTCGAAGTGCTCCCAAGTGCTATTCCGCCATACATTACAGTTACCCTTTTACCCGCTTAGAAAAGCGCCACGTTTTATTTTGTGTCACCATACTTGGTCGTGTAACTACTCGTGTAACTGTATTTAAAGTCCCTGTAAAGGCAATTCTAAAAAAAATTCTAAACACATTATAAGTGCTAGAAATGTATTGCTAAAACATGTTACAAAGACTGAGAACTGTGAAGTATTAAATTGTGGAGTTAGACCGTTAAACAGTTTTTCACCCTTGCTGTGAGCCGGATTTTTTGGGCAGGGCTAAAACGGGGGATTGATGACGCACTGCGACCCCTGAGCTTGATTGGGCCCCTACTTGATGACGCACGGAGTCACTAAGCCTATCGCTCAATCGCAAGTTACTATCAGACAGCCTACAGTTTGCTAGCTACTATGCCCACGGCTCTGGCTATGCCTTCGTCATGTAAATGCCTATTCCCTGGATGCAATCACTTAGAAAACAGATCGGTGTCCTTATTTAAATTTCCGAAAAATGATCATATCAAGAAGAGGTGGATTTATCTTGTGAAGAGCTAACGTTACCTTGATGGAGAGCTGATGATCACCACCACACCCGCCTCTGTAGAGATCAGGATAGTTTACTTTCGTTGGAGACAACTGGAATTCACTGATAATCCGCTGTTACTGGTGAATGGGGCCGAACCGACTATCTCCCGCTGTCCGCTTTGGCCTTCATCCTCCCGTCGCGCCGACATGCACGAGCTGTGCGCGAGTCATATTTCCCGCGAGTGGGCGTGGTTTCAGCGCAGCCAGCGGACACGCCCCCAGCGTTTGAGAGCTGAGACTACTGCTCATTTTTTCGAGATTTTGATAGCTCATTTTATTTAGTTGCCGGCTTTTTTAATCATTTAAATTGGGCTGGGTGGCTAATAACACATTTTTCGGTGGTATGACAAACTCAGAACACATACTTAATTTTGACTTTACAGGGACTTTAAATAGGGAAAACAGAGGTGTTTGGTTGCTTCTAACTTCATCTCTGTTTGATCCCTAATGAATGAACTGGGCTAAGCTAAGTGCTAGCAAAGTGTCGCCGCGCGATTGAGTGCACGCACTGAGATGAGAGAGGTATGTATCAACTCATCTTAGTTAAGGGAATAACATTTTTTCTCTTCACGCAAAGCCAACACTAATAAGCTCAGAGCCTACGTTGCCCCCACAAATGAAGCAAACATCCAATGAATTCAAAGCCTCAAATTGTTTGTGTTTCCAATAACAGGTTTAAGACGCTGAGTGACATCAACTCAAACCACTTCCTGCTGTTTAACTGTGGGACTCGCTGGCTGTCGTTTTGGCTAGGCTTCCTGTCCGCTACTGTGACTCTAATGGTGGCACTGTTTGTAGTGCTCAGCCCCAATGAGGCCATAAACCCTTCTCTAAAGGGCCTGGCCTTATCTTACACGATACAGGTAACTCTCACAGCTAGACTAAGGGGCTGTTTACACCTGGCCACTTCTTGCGTTTTCTCCGATCGGATAGCACTCCGATCGTGAAAAGACCAGGTGTAAATGCCCTCCGTAACGCATTCAAGACGGATTTGAATCCGATCGCTCAAACCACTTCAGGAGGAGGTCTGAGACGCATTCCAGGCGAAACTGGACAAGTGTAAATGCATCTGGTTGTTGAAACCACAAGACCTTCTGTTTATAGAGTGCTTTAAACTGATGAATGCTTTGACTTTGTTTGATTTCAATCCCCAGACTATTCCATAGTTTAACCCCGCATACAGACACACAGAAACTCCTCCTAGTAGTTCTGATCGTTGGTATTAAAAGGTTCCCATAACTCCTCAAACTGTACAACTGCTCTCTCTGTGTGAATCATTTGTGTATGTTAGCAGGTAATAGGTTATGAAATGCTTTGAATAAAAATTATGCTGAATTAAATTTAACTAGGTCCTGTATTTTAAATAATTTCGATTTAAGAAAAAGTGGATTTGTGTGTTCAAGATATTCAGCCTTGTGTATGGTACGTAAAGCCCTTTTTTTTGTAAAATAAATAGTGATTGTATTAAGTTATTATAATTATTTCCCCATACTTCAACACAGTAAGTTAAGTACGGTAGAATCAGGGAACAATATAAAATACGGAGTGTATTCTCATCAAGTACCTGTTTGGCTTTATTTATTATCGCAAGGCTTTTGGAGACTTTGGTTTTTATGTGTCTGATGTGAGTTTTCCAAGTTAGTTTATTGTCTATTGTGATTCCTAAATTTTTTATTTCAGAGACATTTTCAATTTGTATCCCATCTATCTCTATCATCTTATCCGTTTTTTTTTTTATTTCTTATAATTACCAAATAATATAGCTTTAGTTTTATCTAAATTTAAAGATAATTTATTACTATCCATCCATTTTTTTATATTCCTTAGTTCTTTATTTACAACATTAATAACCTTATCATAATTGTCATCACAATAGAAAATGTTGGTATCATCTGCAAACAAATCACTTAATTTTCAAGTAATTTCAAATCAAGTAATTTTGAAACATGAAATATATAATTGAAGTACAAGTTGAATAGTTTAGGGCCCAATACTGACCCTTGGGGGACACCACAAGAAATTACACGACAATCAGATGAGGACTCACCCATCTGCACATATTGCGTTCTGTCACTCAAATAGTTTTTTACCCAGTTTCCAGCCACCCCTCGTATCCCATACCTTTCTAGTTTCTTAAGTAATATTGCATGATTTATAGTGTCGAAGGCTTTTTTCAAATCAATAATATTCCAATGGTCATTTTTTTATTATCCAATGCATTTGATAATTCTTCTGTAGCATTCAATTATAGCCATAGATGTAGATCTTTTGCTTCTAAATCCATATTGGCTTTCATTAATCAGTTTATATTTTTCAACAAATTTTTCTAATCGAGTATTAAATATTTTTTTCTAGAATTTTTGAAAATTGAGGAAGCACTGAGATTGGTCTATAATTGGTAAAATTATGTTTATTTCCATTTTTGAATAGTGGAATAACTTTTGCAATTTTCATTTTCTTGGGAACACAACCATTTAGAAGTGACTGATTACAGATGTGCGTTAGAGGTGTCATCAGTGACTGATTACAGATGTGTGTTAAATCAGATCCGATCTGAGAAAACACATGAAGTGGCCAGGTGTAAACGGCCCCTAAAACAGTAGGCGAACAACTGAAGGATATCTGAGCACTTTGTGTTCATGCCGTTTCAGCTGACTGGAGTCCTTCAGTTTGTGGTGAGATTGTCCACTGAGCTGGAGGCGAAGTTCACCAGTGTAGAGAGACTGCTGGAGTATATTACGGTAAGAGACAAACATTAGGTCAACCTTCGGGTCATCATGCATTCATATTCAGTTTAGCCAGTTCAGATAATCATGAACATAGTTTTATCACTGCTTCATTGTGTGCTGCAGAGTTGTGTATCAGAGGGTCCACAAAGTGTCAAAGGTGCTCACGTCCCCGCCGGCTGGCCACAGGAGGGCGCCATTACCTTTAAAAACTACAGTATGAGATACAGGGACAACACGCCCATGGTCCTCAGTAATCTCCACGTTCATATTAATCCAGGGGAAAAGCTTGGCATTGTGGGACGTACTGGCTCTGGTGAGAGAGAACATGTTCTATTCAAAGCTTAATTTTATGTTTTTAAATGTTAAGAATCATTTCCGCTTATTGTTATAAGTTCAGATTGATGTAGTAATGCATAATGGATTAAATTAAGAGATGGGGAATCAATGTTAAAGTCGTCATTCGACTTTATGACCACATGTGGCTGCCATCATAAAAATGCATAAAGTAGCTAGTGGATTTCAGTGTATATATATATATATATGTGTGTATATATATATATATATATATATATATATATATATATATATATATATATATATATATATATATATATATATATATATATATATATATATATATATATATATATATATATATATATATAATTTATTTTTTTTATTTGATTTGATTTATTAGACAGTAACAAAAAATGCATAACAAGAAGTCATCACAGTGACATTATACATTAATCAGAACTGTCGAGGATAACACAAGAAAGTTACAAACTTATTTCCATTGTGGTCCTCGTTGTAGTCTGATAAAGATGGCCAGGCAAGTTACAGATGACTAAAAGGTACCTTGTACATTCAACCACATCCAAACAAAAATAAAATAAACAAATACATACACTGCAATAATAAATATTCCTTAAGATCACATAAAAAATTAAATCTAATTAGCATTTAGCAACCATTCACCACATGCTCTCTTAAAACAACGATCTGACTGTCTTAACTTAATCTCAACTGGGAGTTTGTCCTATTCCATTGCTGCCATGTACAAGAAGGTGTTTTGCCCCGAACAGCTCTTAAATCTACAAGGAACCATGTCTGTGGCATTACCTCTAGTTGATTAGCTATGAGAGTTCCTAATAAGATTAAAATAATCTTTAAAATACCTTGGCTCATTCCTATACAAAGTCTTTCGTGTTAATCTCAGTTTCAACCGTCTCACCCTGTTTTCAACTGTTAACCATTTTAATTTCTTACGTTCGGGAGAGCCGACATGGTTGTTTAAAATCAACCGGACTAATTTATTCTGTGCCGTTTGTAGTTGAACTTTTATCCTCTTGGGGGTGCTGCTGTACCGTGTAGTACAGGCATAATCGAAGTGTGGCTGAATTAAAGCATTTGCTAACATTTTTAAAGTTTCTTTATTTAGACACTGAGCCTTACGTGCCAGGAATTTAATTATTTGGTTCACTTTTATAATAACCCTTTGACCCATACTTTCTCCACTCACACAACTATCCAAATCACAACCTAAGTATTTAACACAATTTTTAACTTCAATCGGGGTGCCACCCACAGAAATTTTGAGCTCAGGAGTCCTACTCAACCTTATTTTTGAACCAAATAGAATAGATTCAGTTTTCCCCAGATGCAAAGACAGTTTGTTCTCTATCAGCCATTCACTTATGTTCTTAACTCATCACTTAAATGGTTCTCAATAATTATTTGTCCTTATGGGAGAACACCAAGGCTGAATCATCCACGTAGAGAAAAAGATTACAATTGCAAACAGATTTCATATCATTTATATACAAGAGAAACAACAATGGGCCCAGGACACTACCCTGAGGCACCCCACACGTTACTTCTCTAGCCTCAGACAGAGTGCTGTTGATATCAACTCTTTGATACCTCTCAGTCAAGTATGATCGAATCCATTCACATGCCATACTGTTAAAACCAAGGGCTTTTAGTTTAATCAGCAAGATCTGATGGTCAACGGTATCAAATGCTTTCTGGAGGTCTAACAATACCATGCCACAAAGTTTACCCAAGTCGATCTCTCTTCTTAAATAATCTGTCAAATATAATAAACACGTATCTGTAGAATAAGATGTTCTGAAACCAGATTGCAATTCATAAAACAAATCAGAATTACTAATGTAATTATTTATTGTCTCTTGTATTATTCAGGGATGCAAACACATGTATGGTCAAAAAAGAGAGAGGTTATCGAAGCCCTCTCCCCGCGGCAAATATCCAGATACTTACATAATTGTGATGAATTTAATCCTTTGTAAATTATCATTTTTGCAGTGTAAGATTACGGTTAACACCTTTAAATATTACATGAATATATTATTATGTATTTTTTATTAAACTTAGTGAGTGTATAAATCAGCAGCAAAAAGTAATTCTTGAAAAAATCTGCACAGTAATTGTATAAAATCTAAACATGTTAATAAAAACAAATTGCTGTTAGTACTCTTATGAAATTCAATCAGGCAATCATACATTTCTCAATTTGATATTTATACATTAATGTCAAGAATTTAGAAGTGTATTTATATAGCCTATGCTACACTACACAGAAATAATACACAATTAAATTATGCTTATTTTAAATGTATTGAGCAGGCTAGGTATATATAAAAAAAAAAAATATATATATATATATATATATATATATATATATATATATATATATATATAGGCTTGTAATAATCTTTCAGTGCGCAAAACCAAACAGAGCACACAAAGTGCGTATGAGCATAGCTGGCGCAGAATGATGTGCTCAAAGCAACATGGAGTCACAGCAAGTGCGCATTTAAAAGTTCACGGCACAAAGCGAAGAAATGTCAAGCGCACAAATCCTAGTGTATATCTGTCCAACAGTTTATTGATCATTTGTTTCTTCACAGTTTTAAATTCCAGTTATTGTGCGTTTGATGCCGATTCATAGTCCTTGTGATGTGTGTGTGATCTAACAGGCACACGGTAGCAAGTCGTTTAAAAACAGCAACAAACTCCAACAAAATAAAGTAATTTTATGCAAATCCACAGCCTTTTCTCTATAGATCAAGCATTATAATGTTAATATATCATATTGGAGAGAGTTTTACCGTGCATCCTGCTGTAACCGGACGAGGCGCGCGCGCTGTTTGAATAACGTTACTGAATGGAGAATGATTGACAGCCGCAGAGGAGGGAAAACGAGTTTCCGTACACTTTAATGATGTAAATAGACTTCTGTCCCTCACATTAAGCTATGGAATGGCTTCAGGTGACTTTGTCACCCAAAGTCACCCAAACTGACGTGAAAAAAAGCGGGAGGCGCCGAAAAGCGCGCTGTTTGCATCCCTGATTATTCTCTCCAGAACTTTTGATACAACCCCCAAAATCGAAACTGGTCTATAATTACCCTCTTCTAATTTGCTCCCTTTTTTATATAGCGGAACAACCCTAGCAAGCTTCAGATCTTTCGGAACTCTACCTGACATAATTGAAAGATTAAAAATATGAGTGAGATATGGAGAAATATATTCTGCAGCATCTTTTAAAAATCTGGCAGGAATTTCATCTAGACCAATTGCCTTCGAACACTTAAGTTCCTTCAATAACTTTAATACCTCGTCCTGTGAAACCATAGAAAGGCCAAAAGAGACTGCTGTCACTCCAAGCTTAGAATAATAATTCTGTCAGGTCCATTAAGTCAAGAACACACAGACAATAAAAATAAAGAATTTTCATTGAATAGATGAATAGATTGCAAACAGTTGATGTTCCTGAATTGAAATTTGGCGGTATGGCTCTGTTCAGGGAGTCCTCTGACCTTTCATGAGCACCATGAAATAGCAGAGAGTCAGAGGACAGCAGCAGCAGCATTAGGGAACGCTCACACAGTTTAGGACTGTGAGAGCTAAAATATCCCCCAAACAAAACCACACCTGGCAATCCTCTGAGATACAGAGGATGATTTTATTTTAACAATTATATGCTTAGTAATCTACGGATATATACGGATAATTTGCAATATGTTATAATCAGATGAGTCCTGACCACCCATGAGTTAGCAGAATCAGGGGACAGCAGCAGCAGTATGTTCTGATCAGATGAGTCCCCTGACCATTCATGAATTAGCAGAAGTCAGGGGACAGCAGCAGTATGAGGAGATAGCAGCAGCATATAGAGACAGCAGCAGCAGCATAAGGGCTCTCACATTATTTTGACCAGATGAGCTATTCCCCCCAAAACAGAAATTGAGTGTCTCAAACGGTGTCGTCTGAGCCACCCTAATTTAGCAATTTATATTATGGTAAAAATTAATTAATTAATTAATTACTGAAATGACTATTCAAGACTGCAATAGCTAAAACATGCTGTTACCTAGAATGATCTGACTTTGAACTGTTTTGACAGTCTGCAGTGTAGCACAATGAAGAGATGACTAAGTAAGCCACCTTCTGCGAAACAAGCTAGATGAAGGAATTAAACAACTTTTTACCAGCGTACAGATCAGCAGAAGCGAGCAGCAAGCATGTATGAGCAAACTGAATGTGCTTTAAATAGGGCACCTTGTTTGAGCTTTGGCCATTGAGCAGCGAGGGGAGTTAACGAGCTAATGCAGCTCAGCTGGAGCAGATCAGCTGACGGGACAGTGTTGTTAGCAAACAGCATTAGCAGCGTCTTGACTACCTGGCCTGCCAGAACTGACGCTGACGCTCAATTTAAACATGACCTCACCATCATATAACCCAGGTTTTCTTGGTAGCTTTACTTTTCAAGTAAAAAAGGAGTTAAATTTATCCGCAACCTTTAATTGATTAGAAGAGAGCTCCCCATTGATGTTAAGGCAACTATTTGTTGTCTTTGTCTTAAGCCTATTACTGTACCCAGTTTGTTTCAATGACTGCCAAAGTTTCTTTGGGTTACCTTATGCTCAGTTAATTTATCACGAAAAAAGTCCCTTTTACACGGTTTAATCATCTTTTGCACTATATTTCTTAACTTCTTATAATTATGCAAGTCATCCTGCTCTTTACTCTTCCTAAATACAGAAAAGGCTTTGTTTCTCTTACTAATTGCTTCTAAAATATCACCATTCATCCATGGCTCTGACCTCAGTTTTACTCTAATAGTTTTTATCGGAGCAACTTTATCTACTGCCTCTAAGAACATATTTTTAAACTGCTTCATCAACATCCGAACATAATACTAAAGGCCATTTCAGTGAATTTAAACCTCACGACTATATTTTCTCAATGACCTGACCTTAATTGTGTTTTGTTTCTTCAATACAACTTTATACTTTTTCCTTGTACAATAAAATGAGTGATCACTCATAGTACAATTTACAACCCCACTCTGAGAAATCATAGATTGCTCAGATACCAAAATGAGATCAATGACCGTTAGACTCATTTTAGCCACACGTGTGGGCTCTTGAATTAATTGCTGTAAATCAAAAACCTGGCAAATCCTATTTAAGGCTTTGTACATCCCATGCTCCTTGTTAGAGACATCGGTATTAAAATCACCTATCATTATAACCTCATCCTTAAAATCACTACAGGGGACAAAAGATTCTTCCAACAACTGATAGAAATTATTCTGATCAGGAGGTCTATACAGAGCCCCAATTAATATAGGCTTACTTTTAGTTAACCGTACATCAAACCACACAGCTTCAATAAGATCGTGATTTAAATCCATTCTGCGATTAAAACAAATATCAGCCCTAATATAAACACATACTCCACCCCCATTACGATTTCTATCTTTTCTTAAAACAACATAATTTTCAATTTCAATTTCTGTATCACTGATCGAGGCGTCCAGCCAGGTCTCTGAAAAGCACACAATCCCAACTTTACTATTACACATCATCAATCTTATCTCATCTAATTTGGAAAAAAGACTGCGAACATTGAGGTGCATAATGTGCAGACCTTTGGTGAAACTGAAGTCCAGGAACGGAGACTCTGCTTGTAGCTTTTCCACCACGGAAGCGTCAGTATGAGTTTGTGCAGACCTTTCTGTGTGTCCCCTGCCGCCAGCTTCTGACTGCTGACCATTCCGTTGGCACAGCCTGTCCGATGGTAAAGAAACTTCCCCCCGCCGGGATTCTACTGAGCCGTCCATAGTTGCTCCCACAGAAAGGCGATCTCCACGTGCTTGCCGGCTTGTTGTTCCAACCATAGATATCATATAATAAAGGCTAGATGTCTCGTGCACGCCAATGGAGGTCGACGTCCACACACGGCGGCCATCTTACCACAGGGTGCTCGCTCACTCGTAACATGGTGCATGTACTTTTAAATAACCATAACTTGCTCAATTTTCGACCGATTTTCAAACGGTTTGGTTTGTTATAAACGTCAGAGATGAAGTTATGACACTGCATACATATGAATAATTATAACAATGGACTTCCATATGAAAGAATTATAGCCACGTTAATAACATTTGTAAGAAACCAAACCGTTTGTAAATCCGTCCAAGATTTCAGCGAGATAAGAGGATTTGTGTGCGTGCTGATCACTCACCTTAATTCACAGCTTCCCTGTGGTAAGATGGCCGCCGGTGATGCCGGAAGTGACTCCGCCGTAAGACATCAAGCCTTTATTATATGATATCTATGGTTCCAACTTCTCCTCTGACTCCGTTACCATACACCTGCCGTCCAACGCACCCTCCTTCCGCTGCCAGACACCCTCCATGTCCGCTGTCGTAAAATCTCTGATTCCCCGAAGAAGTCGTGTCATGTAATATAAATGAGGATTTTCTGCATCTCATATAGTTTCACTCATTGCCGCTCTCTTTCTGATTCAGGGAAGTCCTCTCTGGGCGTGGCGTTGTTCCGTTTGGCAGAGCCGGCTGAGGGCACTATTTTGATAGATGATGTGGACATCTGCAAGCTGGGCCTGAAAGATCTTCGCAGCCAACTGTCCGTCATCCCACAGGATCCTGTACTCTTCATCGGCACTGTCAGGTGACCTCTCACCGACCAACTCTACACTTCTATTCATTACGTCACGATGATTCAATTTACTTTACTCCATTTTTTTAATTCACAATAAGTACTTATTCTAGCAGTCTTATTCATTGAAATGACCTGAACTGAAATAAGGCAACATTCATTGTGTGATATCGAAAAATAAAATGGCAAATATCCTCGATACTTGTGTATTGTGTATTTGTGTATTGTATTCTTGTACATGTTGTAATGTGCAGATTGAGGAACTGTGCCTTTAATGTGTGTGTGTGATTTACTGTGTGTAGGTATAACCTGGACCCGTTTAACAACTACAAAGATGAGGAGCTCTGGCTGGCGTTAGAAAAGACCTTCATGAAGGACACGGTAAAGACTCACTCTACACAAGGCCCGCAAGCAATACTGGATATAGTTTTGATTATGTTCCAAGTACGTACTTCTCTAGATCTTGTGTCAGAGGGCTTCTCCACATATGTTCCTCATTTTTCAAATAGTAGAACACAGCCTGAATGCTCACTCTTTTTCAGACTTGATCAACATTACCTGTTTTAAGTAATGATGCACTTCTACTTCTTTCACTGTATATGATAAAGTTTGCTTTTCAGGTGATCAGCGGGGTGCCATAGTTTCATTATTTCAACACTCATGGTTTCTACTAGGAGCAGCTCAAACATCATGAAGTTAATCTAGCCTTTTATGTGAGGATATAATTTACTGAGAGAGCGAAAAAGAAAGAAACACACAATATAAGAGTGTGTAGTAAAAAGTAATAAGTTACTGTGAGCTGCACTATAGTGGTGAAACATAGACGTAACATCTGCTTAAATTCGTCTCCATACCTTTCACACTTTTGTCCACGGTAACATAAAAAAGAAAGGAGAAACAGTAATTGAATATAATGGTCATAGTGTATAAAATAAACACTCAAGCAATCAGGTGTTATCCGCACTTCTCTTTCTCTCTCTTGCAGATTGCTAAGCTGCCAGAGAAGTTACACTCTCCAGTAGTGGAGAACGGAGAGAACTTCTCAGTTGGAGAGCGGCAGCTCATGTGTATGGCCAGAGCACTGCTCCGTAAGTCCAAAGTAAGACTACAAAACACACACCAGTAATCCTTTGCTCTTAACAGGGTCTGATAAAGTCGTGTTCATAGATCATTCTATTGGATGAGGCGACGGCGTCTATAGACTCCGAGACTGACAGCATGATCCAGCGCACCATCAGAGAGGGTTTCCAGCACTGCACAGTGCTCACAATCGCCCACAGGATTAACACCGTGTTGGAGAGTGACCGCATACTCGTCATGGAGCAGGGCAAGGTAATCCACTACTTTTTAATATATAAATTGACATTACATTCAACTAAATACAGTACATTACTGTCTGATAGCATTATTGAAGACCTCTATTCTAGAGCCCTGCACAGGCCTCAAATCTAGGCCCGAGCCCGGCCCTGGCCCGAGACGCTCAGGCCCTAGCCCGACCCGTGTCCGACAGCTCATCAGAATTATCAGCCCGAGTCCGACCCGAGCCCGTTTTTTTTTTTTTTTTCACAGCGGCAGCCTGCCCTATTTGCAGCCATCAAAATATGTCAGTTTTGTTAGTTATGTTTCTTTTATTTAAATTAAGTTAATTTAGACAAATGTTTGGAGCATTAAATAAGAAAAAAAAAAAAAAAAAAAAAAAAAAAAAAAAACGACTAAGCAGCCGAGCCGACAGCGAGTAAAACATGTTTGATCAATTTAGCCTCTCAAATCAATGCTAATACTTTACTTGGCAACAATAAAATCCATAGATATAAAACACTTCAAGCATATCACACAGACAGTTAGTTTAATGTTTATTTATTAAACTACAGTGAGTAATTTTTTTTTTGAAATACTGAGGCAGGCTCAGGCTGCTCGCAACAGCGCTCGCAAACGAAATGAGCAATAGAGCAAATTAAATTAAATAAATCAAAAACAAACTTGCAGGTTATCTTACCTCAAAAATGCACCACAGAACATGGCCATTCTTTTTTCCAGTAGTTTCCAACAGTTAAACGAAAATAAAGTCCAATCAAACGAAAAACGAAAAACATCAGTAGCCTAGTTTCCAACAGTTAAACGAAAAGAAAGTCCAATCAAACGAAAAGTTAGAACAGTTTCTTACAGAGCATCGTGGAGAAAAAGAATAGCATCCACAGTGGGAGATTTTAACCCAGCCCTCTCTTCTATCACTCTGCGATTTTTCTCTTAATATTCTCCATTAATTGCACGAGGTGAATCGTTGGTTGCGCTGACGGGAAACCTTCTGTGTGTGCGCGTGCTTGCGTGCGTGAGACTGTCATGTCAATCATATGTCAGTGTAATTATAAGATTATGAAAGTTATGAGGTTATTAAATGTCTTTCTATGTTTGTTCTTTTATCGTCGACGTCAACTTCTCATATTTTTTTAATTAATGTCTAAAAATATAAAAAGAAGGATAACCCAAAAAAGGCCCGAGGCCCGGCCCGCATGTGAACTATGACGTGAAAATTGGCCCGAAGCCCGGCCCTAGGGGCGTAAAAAAGTCGGGGCCCGTCGGGCTCGGGCTGAAATGCAGGGCTCTACTCTATTCCCCTTGTGTAGCAACGCATAAGCTATTTTCTGTGATTTTGTGGGCACTTCCGATTCATTCGCACCGGAAGAATAACAGAATGCTGTAAATGGTAAAATGATTATGATTATAAAATAAAATAATATGATGACAAATATCAGTTTGCTATGGAAGCTTGTTTCTGCCACTGAATAATAAATAAATAATAATGATTGCGACTTTTTATCTCACAATTCTGACTTTTTTTCTCACAATATGAAGTCAGAATTGTGAGAAATAGTCGCAATTCTGAGAAATAAAGTTGCAATTGCGAGATATAAAGTCAGAATCGCATGATATAAAGTCACAATTGCGTGTTATAAAGTCAGAATTGTGAGATATAAACTATTCTGAGGTAAAAAAGAGTCCATCTTTTTTTTTCCTTAGAACTGAACTTTATATCTCATAATTTTGAGTTTATATCTGAAAATTCTGAGAAAAGATTTCAGAATTGCGTGATATAAACTCGCAATTGTGTGTTATAAAGTCAGAATTGCGTGATATAAAGTCGCAATTGCGAGGGAAAAAAAGTCAGAATTCTGACTTTATAAGACGCAATTGCGACTTTATTTCACGCAATTTTGAGAAATAAAGTTGCAATTGCGAGATATAAAGTCAGAATTGCATGATATAAAGTTGCAATTGCATGATATAAAGTCGCAATTGCGTGTTATAAAGTCAGAATTGTGAGATATAAACTATTCTGAGGTAAAAAAGAGTCCATCTTTTTTTTCCTTAGAACTGAACTTAATATCTCATAATTGTGAGTTTATATCTGAAAATTCTGAGAAAAGATGTCAGAATTGCGTGATATAAACTCGCAATTATGTGTTATAAAGTCAGAATTGCGTGATATAAACTCGCAATTATGTGTTATAAAGTCAGAATTGCGTGATATAAAGTCGCAATTGCGAGGAAAAAAAGTCTGAATTCTTACTTTATAAGACGCAATTGCGACTTTATTTCACGCAATTTTGAGAAATAAAGTCAGAATTGCGAGATTTAAACTCGCAATTGTGAGATAAAAAGTCGCAATGATCTTTTAAAATGTTTTATTTAGTGGTGGACACAAGCTTCCATAGTTTGCAGCATTACAGGCAGTTTTTGTACAGCAGCTAAACTAAATGGAAGTGGATGAGAACGGAAAGCCTCGACACAATCGCTCCTCCATTAAGAGTGAGGTGAACATAAGCACTGTTGTGTGTTCTCCAGGTGGTGGAGTTTGACCCGCCGCAGGACCTGATACAGAGGCCGGACTCTCTGTTTGCCTCTCTTCTAGCAGCAGCTAATCGAGCCAACTCGTGAAGCGCTCGGAAACATTCTCACAGAATGCAGAATTGGATCGATACCGGAAGTGGTTCACCACATCTATATGTACATGACTCTCGCAGAATGTGTGTGTGACCTTATAAGCTATCACTAATATGAAGAATAATTTTTTTTATTATTATTCCAGTCAACTGAATCTTTTAAAGATTCAGAGGGCTCTGCACATTTTTGTTCATGTGCGTTATATGTCTATCTTCATATTTTGTCAGTTAGACACAACAGTTACAGACTAAGCTTTAAATGTTCTCAGTTTTCATAGATTCATCAGATATGTATTTTAAATATTCACTTGATTGTTTGTGCATGTATTGCGCTTTGATATTATTTCTGTTTCACACATAATAAAGTCTCGTTTCTGTCTTGTCCTGTATATAAGGGCTTGTATGCTTCTAAGAACTTTCGAGGTGAGTCTGTGTGTGTTTCTCATCTTGGACGCCAGCTGTGTCTCTCCTCCTCCAGCACCAGAGTTTACTGGGCCACGGTTACTCACTGGAGACACTACATTTCAGCATCGGTGTGCATCTCAGACTGATGAGGGATTGAGGGAATTATTTGAACTCAGTGAAGAGGCGGCGCGAAAGACATTAATCAGATATCAGTCAATTTTTAATGCTTGTGTCCTTCAACTTATGCAGTGATGCTCATTCACCCATTGTTGTTGTTGTATTTATAATTTTAAGAGGTGCAACATCTTATCTAAACACTTATTTAGGCCAGTACCTTATAACACACACACGCGTGTGTATAAATATATATATTTATGCATAGGCCTACATTTTTATATGAAACTGTTATGACCTGTGAATCTACAGTTTAAAATATTTGCAGATAATAAATGTAATGAATTTAAGACCTATTTATGCATCTTTGTTGTGTTTGTTTGTAAATAATGTTCTGTTATGTTGAAAATAAGAGTTTCTGTGCTGGAGTTTTGAGGGTCACCTGTGGATTGAATTGTAGAGCACCTCCTAGTGCTCCAATAATAGGATATTCCAGAAGCTACTACACCTTACTGTAATATTAAATATTACTGAAAGTTATATAACATAATTAAATAATTAACTTCCAAAGTCCAAAAAAGTACATACTGTCATATTAAGAACATTTATGTCAGGAATATTGTAAACTACAGCAATTTAAAAAAAGAAAAGAAAAAAAAAATTGGCTGCCAAAAATATGAATATTGGGAGTTGTCATTACAGTATGGTTTAAAGACACTTCAAGAAAATATTAATTTGTTATTAGCTTGTTCAATATTGAAATAGTTCAACATAAACATGTTTTAGTTAATAGCGACTTTGATGTTTAACATTGCAATCCCAGGAGTCTTTACAGTGGACTTTACATTTAAGATAAAGACTTTCAATATGTTCTCATGAACCGCTAGAATCTGAGTTTTCACATAGTCAGCTCTGGATGTGTTAATTGAGGTTATAAAATATAAACACGTTCAGTTTTCGGCCAAGCTGATTTGTGTGTAAGATCTTGAACCTTTGTTTGCATTTACAGAGATGTCGACTGATCAAACATAGGCCTATCCTACTGAGATTCAGACATATCTGACCTCTAGCCTAGGAATAAACATTTTTATATTTATCTGAGATCACTATTGTTACATTTGTAAAATCGATTTGTCTGATATGAATGGTCAGTATATTTTATAGGCTTTATAATATTTATATACTATATGATATATAATATTTAGGCATAGGCCTACAAAAGCAGATAGGGTTGCAGTTTTTGCTGCATTTGAATGTATGGTAAAGCATAATTTCTATGGAATATGAGACATTGTGTGTTCCTGAAACTTCCGTTTTAATGGGAGATGGAGAAAAAATATGTGGAATATCTTGTGCTTTTCCGAATTAGCCGTCATTAGCATGCCCGGTTTGTTAATAATAGCCTCTGCTACTTTATTTAACTTTAATAATACACCACACATAACTTTCTAAATCAGCCATTGCAGTAATCAAATGTGGACTAGAGGATACAATTGAAGCATAAGAAGTTAAACTAAGGTAAGAATAACACAAATGTGTTAAAACGTGTCTACACCATACCATAGACTGTAAAAAAAATATGAACGTAGTGTGCGTGACGTCACCCGCAGGTTTCTGAAGAGCATTTATGAAGCCTAAAGTGGGCGGAGCCGGCCGTCGCCATCTTGGCCTTGCCTCACTCCCGGATGCGATATTTTTTTCCCCAGGATGGTAGGGGAAGACTCATGAATATTCATTAGGGAAGTCATCCCTGATTGGTCTGATGACCTACCCCTAACCCCACCCCTAAACCTAACCGTCATTGGGGATCTTATGACCTCCCTAACCCCGCCCCTAAACCTACCCGTCACTGGGGTTAAGACCAATCAGAGATGACTTCCCTAATGAATATTCATGAGTCTTCCCCTACCATCCTGGGAAAAAAAATATCGCCTCCCAGATAACAGAAAATGGGCAAAGAGGCGGGGCGTGAGTGGAGCTGAGGAGCCTGGCTATACACCTAGCTCGACGTGATCGAGTTAGCTCAGGCTGGGGAGGTAATGCTATAACGTTATGCTACTGACAGTACCAAGTCTGCGACTGCACAGGGCCTTGCACTAAAGTGACAGTTGATGATGATTAAACCATCAATTAAAAGTTCCTATTTTTGCCCTTCGAAATATTATAATAATTAAAAGACATGGCTACAAGTGAGACTGTGTATCGTGATTCTGTACTATTCTGCTAGTTGAAAATGTATTATGCAGTAACTTAATATTACTCTGAGAGAGTGTGTGTGACAGTGATTTATGTGCATAACGTTACATGTCAGTCACTCTTTTTTTATAGTCTATGGTCCGTCAGCGCGGCATCGCTCGTCAAGCTCGTAGAGAGCTTATTCACCCAGGTGAAAAGGAAATATATTTAAATTGTGCTTATTTTGATATATTTAATGTATTTTAAGTGTATAGTATTAAGTATGTATCAAATGTGTTATTTTGAGACAACTTCAAATATACTTAGTATACTTTAATATGTATTTAAGTTAAATTTTAAGGTAATAGTAATATATTTTAATATACTTAATTGTGTTAAAATTGACCTATTTTAAGTACATTTAGTGTAATTTAATAGCACTTCTTTAAATTGTATTTTTAATACACTTTAAATATGTTTTAGAACTACAGCTTAAGTATATTTTTAGCTTCACATTAATGTGTTCCCAGTATATTTTAAATATAATATCAGCTTATTAATAATGTATTAGAAGAACACTAGTGTCACAGGCTGTCGGCAGTCAAATTCTATTGCCGTGATTGTACAGCTTTTCAAACACCGGTTCACGTGGAGGGTGTTCCCCATAGCGTCATCCATGCAGTGTCTCATTCCCTGTTCTCAGGGAACAGAGGTCGTAACCTAGACGTTTTTTACCAAATGTCATACACTTGCAATGAAGCTAAAAATATAAACAATACATCATTATGTTGATATCCTATATTTTTACAGTAAAACTTACGACAAACATGTCTTCTAATATCCTCAGTTGTTTCGTATACCAAGCTGCATCGAACACATTTGTAAATTACTTTCCTTGAACCCATTGTGCGAGTTCACTTTAATACCGCGTGCTTTATATACATGTTGCTGCTGATTGGACTGCAGGTCTGACACACCCTCCAAACAAGAGAAAAGGAATCTCAAACCCCGTTGCACACCGGTGCACGCCGTTTCCAGGAAACATGACGTTCAACCCGGAAACCGTAGCAAAACGCTGCGCGCCGTTTTGAACTTGAACGTGCCCCAGTATTCATCTCTTCGAGTCTGATTCGACTTCGACTTGAAAAGCTTGGCTCTGATTGGTCAAATTGAATGTAGCTGAACTGAAAAAGACGTGCTGTTACACTGAGTAAAAATATGACTGGCAAAGACAACGTAAATGTAATACAAACCTAGAATCACAACATAATGAGGTTCCAAATGTCACACGTCTTGCAAACTTGAAGATGGGGGAAAAATTAAAACAACACTAACAGTTGCGTTTTCTATTAACGTTTCAATTAACATGATCACTCAACTTAAGCAGTTGCAAAACCTAATCACCTAATCCATATGAATCGCGTGGTTTCCTCCAAGTCCTCTAAAGAAACATGATTGCTCCAGTTTAAATTTTAGACTTCTAAATCTAATCACATTCAAGGAACATACGCACAGCAAGAACCAATCACAGCCGTTCAACGGCTCTGGAACCAATCAGGATTAGTCACGTGTGTTATTCGTATTTTTCAATTTTAAACAAGTAGCCTACAACATATTTTTGGACAACATTTAAACATCTTTGGAAAATGTATCTATGATGCATTTAAAATAATATGATGTCGATATCCTTGTGGGAATTTCAGTAGTAAAAACATATCATGTACAGTAATGGACAACAGCCCTTTACAAGTAGCCTACAAACAAGTAAAAGTGAACAACATTTATTTTAAGTGCTCATATTGCAATGCTTAATAAACTTGACAAATGTTTATAATACATAAGTTGGTACTTTACTGTATATAAAAAAATCTTTAAAAAAAATCTAAAATATTAAAATGCTAAATACATTAAATTACAAATATATTGCACTAGGCCTAAGGGTTTAAAGTACTTTAAACACACTAAAAGCTTAATCAATTTGCTATGTTCTTACACAAGTTACACATAAAATGTACTTTAAGTAAGAGCAACATAAGTATGTTTTCTTTAAATACACTAAAACTTCACACAAATATTGTGTTTAGCATATTTCTTAAAAGTATAATTAAGCATATATTTATTACCAATGTACTTCTAGTATACTTATTAGAAATTTATAAAAATGCAATTCAATATATTTTTAATGCACTTCAAATAAGCATGTTGGTAATACAAATGTATTATAAGCATACTATTTGTATTTCAAGTATATTTTTAATACATTTAATACTACGTCTCTTTCACCTGGGTTTACCATCATTCAACATTATAAATATCACAACACAAAAATGCTGTTTGTAAATAAGTTTATTTGAGCTGGTGTTGTTGAGCTCTCCTTTGAATTACAGGCTGCAAGATACTTTATACTCAACTTTAAGTTTTTCTTTAAGAATAAGCCATGTTTAATTTTCAAACAAGTAATTAGTAAATCTATGACTAGTGCAAAACACAGGAGTGAGGAGAAGAGAGAAGCCACACCACCAGAATAACAAGATCCCATGAAATCAACTGATGTGGCTTGTGCTTTGCTTTTATTTTCTTTATAACAGCCGATATACTTTGAGCCACATCCTCGAATCATGATCTTCTACTTTATATTTAACAGTAAGTATGTTTGACTGAACAGTCTGTAAAAATAATGAGCCGTTTTTTTCAGAAGAAAACTAATGCGAATTTAAAATGTTTCTAAAAGCCACAGATGAAAACTCATGTTGATGTCATGGGGTCTTTAAAACATATAGTGCACATTAGTATTTTAAATTTCAAAGAACATTACATTGATAGAGAAAAGACTCATATGATGATACTTTTAAATTACAGAAATTAATTTAATTGTACTGATATTTTTTTTCACATTATCTGATGATTAAAACAAAAAAGTGTTTGTCAGTTAAAAAATCTTTTGCTTAAGAACAACACAAACACATCCTTCACTCCTAATATCTGCTGCAGATGAAGTTGAGTTTGACGTGTTCAGGACGGCTGATCCAGCGCTGATCTCCTCCAGACTGAACTGCTCCAGATCTCACTCCAGACTCACAGTCCTCGTCTCCTGTGCCGTTCCCTGGAGCCCAGTTCTGATAGCACACGGTCTCTCCGCTCACCCAGAACCAGAGGCCCACAGTGCAGGAGTGACGTAAACCCAACCACACCGCCTCAGTAGACGCACGTTTAACCACATTCATCACCTCCTCCTGCATCTCCTCTGAATGAACCGAGACCAGATCCGTATAATTCTGTCTGCAGTATCTCAGAGCTTCAGGCCACGTCAGAGTCTCTTTGATCAGAATCAGTTTATCTGGACACAAAACAAACCACAAGCAAAAACTAGAGAGAGACTGATCAAAAACAACATGCAGAACAAACACTGTGGAGGAATCTGTCATGTCAGACATGTAGCGTGAGCTTTAAGATATCTGGAGGTGATGGATGGAGTGTGTGTGTTTGTGAGGATCTGCTCACCTTCATGACACACAAAAGGAAATTGGTTGTTGCAAGAGATGTCATGCCATTGACCCTGAGCATTGTGTTCGATAACAGCACAGTTTTCACCACCTCCACTATTATTAGGTTCATCAGTATTCCAGTATCTGAAAGAGGAGTTACTCTGATCTGACCACTGCCATGAGTCTCTGAACAGACCGATCCAGATCCATGATCCTGATAACTGAAGACTAGTATTGAAATTAGTGAAATGTTGATTCTCATTCTGGTTCCTCACACTGACCAGATCAATGTGATTCTGTCTGCAGTATCTCTGAGCGTCTCTCCAGTTCTTCTTCTGATGGACAAAGACGAGTCCTGTGTTCGCTTTAAGAAAAGAATCAAAACAATAAAAAAAGAAAAAAAAAGAAAAACTGTTTCATGAATTAGTTTGTTCATTATTCTTGCGCTGCTTTATGGTTTGGATGTGAACGAGCAGCAATGGAAGACATGAAGTACATTTCTGAACATTATGATGATTTTAAAGTGCTTTCTTTTTGTCCATTATGTTTCCTCTTCAGAACACTTGATTAAGAGCCTGAAGAGAGAAACGTCAGACAGAGGAAGATGTTACACTGCAGCTAAATATATTAATTAACTAGTCCACTAAAATATTTACTTGTGCTGTATACTAGTAATTTATAATTTAATATAGTTGCAGTGTATTTTGATGCTTGATTTTGTTTTAATGGACTATTATTACATTGACATTATTACATCACGCTGTTAATATAATTTGAGATATTCATAGACCTGCATCAACATAGACGAGAATAAGAAAACAAGTCTGGGTAATTTTAGCAGCTTTAAAGATCATTTTTTAAAGCACACTTTTTTTCATGTGCACTTTTTAAAGCAGTGTTTTTTTATTTTTTTTTATTTTGAATATTTAAATCTAAAAATATTTAAAAGTATTTAATGCATTATTTTATTAGAATTAATAATTTGATATTACAGCTATTTTATAATAAATCCAAAAGCAAAACATGAAAATAACTACCCCAGGTGAAAAAAAAAGACGTAGTATTAAGTGTATTAAAAATATACTTGAAAGTAGTATGTTTATAATACATTTGTATTCCCAACATGCTTATTTGAAGTGCATTGAAATATATTGAATTGCATTTTAATATATTTCTAAAAACTGTAAGACTGGAGAAACTGGAAGGACTGGAAGAGAGGGCAACTCTCTGAGAAAACATATTTTTACATTTGAATTTGAACATTTGAACTCTCTTGCTATATTACCATCTCCATTCAAGACACGATCACACCAGTAGATCACCTCCCAATTTACACATCATTCCCTTCACCCATCCCTACCTAAATTCACCCACATATCTATATGGTTTAAATGTGAATTATTATCATACAGTTTTATACATGTTTGGTATCATTTGAAATGTCTCAGTGTGACTGGTACAAAGGTCCCATTTCCAAGGAAGTAAACCAAAGGGTAATAAAGTTTTTAAGAGTTTAGAGATAACTTGCACACAGAGGAGGACGTGTCTTCCAGGCAAAAGGCCTCCTGCTCTCAAAAGGTGTGAACTCTGAATGCAAATTCCCACTGTTAGCACACGTTTCCATGTGAAAGGCGTTTCTGTCTATATAATGACATGTAAAAAGAGGCTCAGGGCGATTTGTAATGAGATCTGTCCATAATGCTGAGTATCTTCCAGAGACATTAGAGTCAGGTACAGTACATCTTTTTCTCTTTATTCCAGAGCATTTGATGTTTTGTATTGATTATCTTTGAACTGATTATGTAATTGGCCTGATACATTTACAAATTCCGGAAGTACTGGTCGAGATGACGCTGTTCTCTGCGGGAACATTAGCGCTGAACACCCACTGACGGCCTGGAGCTCCAACCTGCGAAAGCTTCTGAACATATCGTAAAATAGGCAATAAGATTATATATTAGTCACTTATTTGAGGTCTAAATAACTACATTCTCGTCTAAAAAACTCTTAAAACTACATTTTGTGACACAACTACAGTAGTATTTATTAAAAATATGGTGGATTTGCTCGACCGCCATGACAGTCGGCACAAGCGGAGGGATACAAACGGTGAAACAGTTAGAATGAGGTTACTGCACAAATACTGATCAGATTCGAGAACCACCTGAAACTATAAATTATATAATATAAAATAAAAAATAATATGTATAATATAAATAAATAAAAATATTTTTTGTGTTGTTTTAATGTTGATAAATCATGGCATATGCACCTGCTGCGCAGACGTCACACATCATCAGCGCGTTCTGTAAGGCTTTGCAGAGACACACAGTCACTGAGCGCCACAAACACACAGCAGTCGTCTTTTACAGTTCCTCCTGAACCAAAACAACGAGCTCATGCTGCGTTCACACCATGAGGAACCGTAATTATGAGATGTCAAACTCTATCTACCAGGAGCTGTTCACGTCCTCAGACTCGGATCGATGTGTTTCTATGTCAACACTATCAGCGCCGAAATGAATGAAATGAATCCGACGGGAGGCCCCCGAAGTCCGAGACCCCCAGATGCAGTTCGGCCTTCATCCTCAGTGTGGCGCCACATGACAAATTTTCTTTCACTGTTTCCACAAAGGCAGTACGCTGTTAACTCTTGTAGCTGTTGTGCATTAGTTTTCTATGCTGATTACACTGAAATCAGGTAGGATTGAGTTTTATACCAAATCTTGAATATTTATCTTAATATGTAGGCTAATCATAATCTGTTGAACACTTATTACAGTTTTTTATGCATTTATTGAGATTTAATAACCATAAAAGTGATATCAACCAATGTTGGCAGCCATTTAAATAAATGTCATCATTGTTCCCAGTCTTAGTTCAGTTTCTCTCAGGTGGTTTAGCAGTAACTTTATAGCGGAAGTCACAGTATGTTGTGGGTTGTTTCCAAAAGCAGCCGTTCTTATATAATGGGTCTAACTTTTCGGAGGCCTTGGGTGGGAGAAAACTAAAATTAGATTTACAGCAAAACACATCACTTACATTTTCACATGTTGCAGAGGCTTCTTTCAGCTCACTGAAGATGTTCTCACTTTAGCAGCTGCTTGTAGTGCGAAAATGACTGTTTAAAGGGATGGTTCGGAGTAAAATCAACCTAGGGTCCTTTGCACCATGACCTCCAGCCAAACAGAGGTCATGACCCTAAAGATGATTGTGCTTTCACAGCCAACTCATTTCTTCAGGCCTAATAATAGAGTTGAGCTCATAGTTGTGGTTTGACTTCTGCTCTGTTTCTGCTCTGTGGTTTTAACCAGAGTAGAGGAAACATTTATGCATGATCTGCATCTTTAGATTCATAAACCTCAAAATATCATCACAAGAGCAAAGATTTACAGAATTAGTGATGTGTCGTTCGCGAACGATCTGTTCATTGCGTGCGTCACATGACAAA
The DNA here is from genome assembly GCF_951802725.1 of Rutilus rutilus. Taxonomy (NCBI): domain Eukaryota; kingdom Metazoa; phylum Chordata; class Actinopteri; order Cypriniformes; family Leuciscidae; genus Rutilus; species Rutilus rutilus. Next base: position 3,126,591 of record NC_140211.1, read on the forward strand.
TGAACCAAAGACTCGGAAGGTAAATTAAATATTTATGTTCCCTGTAAATTATCTTTGGCTGCATTATAATGATTTCTTCATTCAAAATATGATCGAGATTGCGTAGGTGGATGTTTTCGGGGAATTTGGCTGTTAAAAGTATAACATTTAAAGCCACTTAAATGAACGAAATGACTCAAATAAAGATTCGTTCATTTTGATGAACGAGATCGAACGAGAGAGTCTTTTGTGAATCATCAGACTCAGTCAGGTCCATATGCAACAGTTTATTACTCAAAGTCAACAGGCAAGGGTCCAATACCAGCAAGATCAGTGTAGCAGGGCAGGCAAGGCGTAAAGGGAACCAGGCAAGGGGTCAGAGGCAGGCAGCAGACAATACAAGATCCAGGAATCAGGCAGAAGGTCAAAGGGCAGGCAGTAGACAATCAAAGAGAGAGTTTCAGCAAGGGTCACAAACACAGGCAGGATAACTTTCTAGACAACGCTCAGTGATGCACACAACAGTGAAACAAGACTTCGCACAGAGTGTGCTGTGAGTGTGGATTATATAGGGCTGGGAATGAGTAACAGCTGTGTGTGATCATTACTCACAGGTGAAAATGGGATCAGTGCAAGAGTGAGGCATTGTGCGACTTGGAGTTCGAGAGACAGTCAGTATTCGGGTGAGGGCGCCCGTTGGCGGTTACTGAGAGAGACTGCGGGACTGGTAGTCGTGACAGAGTCAGTAAAATGATCCAAACTAAAATGACCCATCACTACACAGAATGTCTGAGAAATTTTCATTGACGTCCCTCTTTTAGAAATCCAAAATCATGTTCATTTCTTCTCTAAAAAGATGGCAGTGAGAAAGGGTTGTTTAGAAGTGATGAAAGATCTCGCCTCTAAACTACCCTTTCCACTAGTATCATTTTTGAGATGTTTTTTTTTTTTTTTTTTTTTGTGAGGGAAAAAAAGTTCACCCAATTTTGCAAAAACTCAACTGGTTTGTTTTACAAATAAGAAGATAATAAATGAAGCTTTATGGACAAATAAAGGAAGATATGAGACCACTGTATGCAGATTACGGGCTATATGGGTTGTAACATCAAACATGTAACCAAAGTCAGACAGACAGTTGAAATTGGGCTAATAAATGGAGTTTCAGACTATCAGTGGCAAAAACTCAACTGGTTTGTTTTACAAATAAGAAGATAATAAATGAAGCTTTATGGACAAATAAAGTTATTAGACATGTAGAAGTCTGGCTAATAAAATAAAGTGATGTCGCGTCATTAATAACTAACATGATCTATCAATGTATAAAAGGGTTTTGATTTTGACTCTCTGACCCACTGAAGGTTTCTGTGATTCACACCATGACTAAGACACATTAAGGGACAAGCATTTACATCATTTTGTGAATGCACTTTAGAAATTCAGACCTTTCGCCGAGCCCCGCCCCCCTTAGTTACTGTTGCTACGTCCGACAAACAAATGGTCAAACACGACCAGCGCGACAGATTGCCATGACGGAAAGAGGTATACCCGTGCGTGTCAGTGACCATTTTTGGAGCAATACCTCCGCGATATCCTCCAGATTGAGGCAAAAGGGGTACAGTATGCAGTGGAGGGATATATTCAAAATATAAAAATACGCAATGAAGGAGACACGACTACTATCTACGTCTCTGTCGAGGCTAATGCTTACCGGTGTTCATACACATAATTTGTGATATGACAAAGAACAAGAAAACAAGTGTTTAAAAGCATTGAAAGACACTCACTGTTGTGTTTTTGTGTGAAAGAAAAAACTCTCTGAAAATAAAAGTGCTGTCAGCAATAATTTCTTATGTTTTTTCGCATAACACACACTAGCTGTGTCCCAATGTGAAGACTGCATCCTTCGAAGGCTGCGGACTTCAAACGATGCAGCCTATGCGTCCTCCGAACGACACACCATGTAGCCTTCGTAGGATTTCCTAATTGCGCAGCCAGGTGTTCCCGATTACCGCTCCAGGCGCCAAGCAACGGTGCGAGAGTAGCCTATGCTGCCATCCTGACAATTCATTTGATAAAATTAAGTAAACAGCTATGGAGCCAGAATTGTCATTTTTTATATTTTACTGGAGGACATGGTATTAAGGATGTTTCAGGTCATGTACTTTCGGCTTAGCCGAAGATTCAAATGTTCATTTATATCATTTATATCTTACCTTGATGCGATTTTGTAGGCTAGTGTATTCTTTTTTTATTATGCACATAAATGGACCTTGGTAAATATATTTACACAGGTTTTCAACCCTATTTGAATATAAAAACCCAGTTGAATAAAGTCCAGTGCGAATGTAACTCCCGCTCGTGATCGGCAACTGTCAGTCACTACTGTTGCTAGGCGACAAGAACAATCCTCCGTAGGCTAGACCGGTCCGGTAGGCTACTCGAAGTGATTTTCCCACACAGGACTACAAAATTATGTTATTTTACAATATGATGCATTGTTTTACAATAAACTACACAAAAGTACATAAATGTATCAACCTTAAAAATATTCCGAAGTAAAATGCAACATATGCAGTAATGTAAAAGCAGAACCATCATAAAAACCCTGACAAGTTTTTTTCCCCTCCAGAATTCCTTTACTTTTACTCTTGATACCTTAAGTACATTAGAGTATGCAAGATAATTTTGCTTAACTAGGGTTAGAAATATATGACTAGTAGTTTTTCGCCAAAGCGGTATTAGTGGTTATTAAAAGTACTTCAGTGTAATAAAGTATCTCAATATTTATTCCATGAGTCAGCCCTGCAAACCTGTTGGTAGACAACTTAGTGGATAGTGAAAATATGCAGTCAAACACTCTGGAGCCCATCCCAGATGATGTCCCACCAGCAGGAGGCGTTACCAGGGACTCTATTGTGGAGCCCATACCGGTCCAGCAGCACACCAGTGTCTCCAACTCAGCTGAATAAGTCTACATCATTTTTCTTATTTTATGTACTGTACAATTTAAATGTTTATGTTGATTTTGAGATGTTTAACGTTTGTTGTAAATAGTTGGGGGAAAAACGTTATAGAAGAATTTGTTTCATGTAGAAATTATGACTGTCATTACAAAAATAAACAATGTCCAGAGCAATGAATCCTCTTTTATTTACACATTTAAAGTTGCATAATTTTTTTCCTTTTAAAAAAATATAAGTGAAAAAAGTTAAAGAATATAATATATATACATATTTTTCAATCATTCTTTCAAGAAGAGAAAACAGCCTGTCCATTCTCTCTTGTGCTCTCCTCGCCTCTGCAGTCCCATGTCTTCTCTAATCAAGTCCAAAAACTCGTCCTCTCTGTCTCGCCTTCTTCGTGGTGCTGGTGCTGCTACCCCTGGCTCCTCTTCTTGGTCACACACTGCTGAACTCAGCCCTGGTGTGTCCTCAGGGATTGAGGCAATGAGGGTGCAATGCCTCTGTCCCAACATCTCATCCATGAGGACAAACCAGGGCCAAGTTTCAGCCGAGGGTTTCCCACTCACACCATCACCTGTCCCAGGACACGTGCAATCCTAAGGCAGAGCAAATTAACCATGGCTTGTTAACAACAACAGCACAATACATTTCAGCAAAGATGTGATCTCAACTTTCTTACTTTGCATTTTTTAAATCATATTCATGAATACTCAAATTTGGTTAAAACCTTTGTAGACATGGCTTGCATGACAGCACTACAAAAACACATACAAGTGAAACCCCATTGCCTCATCTATGGTACTGCTTTTCCTATTGTTGTGGGCTTTATAGGGTGAGTGATATTTCTTATTTACACAAGTTTGACAGACTAGTGCAAATATTACAATAAAATGTCATTTAATTTATTTAGTTTTTTTTTTTTTTTAAATTGCAGTTTAATAAATTGAGCTGTCTGCTCCTTGCTCCCTGAAACAATTATTAAACTATTAGCACAAGTTTTGCCTCAGACCACCTGACAAATGAAGCCACGCAATGGTGATGGAGTTAAGGTGAAGTTTATAAGAAAGAAAAACTTGTGGCTTTTAACTCAGGTTTCACTAGCTAAGTTATTTGAGTAAATTAAAACATAATACTTACATTTAAATGTGAATTTGCCGTCCACCAGCGAACTCTCGGCCGTCTTTTTTTTATTTTTATTTTTTATAAAAATGTTGTCGTCACCGCCGCGCGATGAATTATGGGGTAGGATAGTCCGCAAAGTGTCCATTTATGTATCCTTCCTTTCACGGGGAAACGAAGGGTGCATTTGGCGTCGCTTTAGCCTTCGTCGCGCCGCGATGACGCAACCGGCCTTCGAATACGGACTTCGGAGGATGCAGAATTGAATTGGGACAGCCTTCATAGCGCCGCGGTGACGCAATCGGCCTTCAAATGCGACCTCCGAAGTGTGCAGCCTTTGAATTGGGACATCCTTCGTCGCTCCGCTGTGACGTTTCGACGCGCCGCTGTGACGCAATCGGCCTTCAAATACGGACTTCGGAGGATGCAGACTTCACATTGGGACACAGCTACTGACTAAAATTTTAAATGCTGCAAAACACATGGGAGTTATATCCTCGATGCTGTAGTTTATCTGATCAGTCACAGTATATCATTAATCAAGCTTAATTTGACTTTTCAACTACAATTAGGCAGGGTGAACTGAAAGCTTTTACAATCTTTTAGCTATATAACTTATATCATTGACAAAAGTATGTGGTGCATTTTCTTCCAAAAATGATTTTCTTTCTCAAATTCATACTTCAAGTTGACAACGCACAATAAACGAAATCACACAATAACTGTTTAACCAGACATAGCCTTAATTTGCATCTAAATAACTTTCATTGCTTGTCTTTCATAATGCACTTACCATAATATTTATTAGGGGGACAACAGATCACAAAACTCCGCGGTTGAGACCATAATATTTATTAGTGGGGCAACGGATCATAAAACTCGCGGTTCAGACAATATTATGTTTTTTGAGTAACAGATAGGATAGTTTTTCAGATCAGAAAAACAAAACAAAAAAAACTTTAAGTAGCCATTGATACCACAGCCAGCAGACGTATTTATGCTTCGTAATGTTCGACACATTTAACTGGGAGTGGGGCCGTCCACACTGTTTTATCCATTGTAGGCATCGCTCACGTTGTGTTTGCGGCTTTGGGAATGGAAAGAACAACTCCTCCAGACAATCTCTCGGGGTATCTAGTGTCCGATTTACAAACGCCATGGGCGCACGCTTCACCATCTTGCTAATGTTTGTCGGACCTGCTCACATAGTAACGGTTGCTATGATGTATGATTGGACAATGGCAGTTTTGGGGGAGGGGCCGGCGAAAGGTCAATTGAATTGTATCTCATTGTGAATCGCCTCGAATCTAATCATTCTGAATTTGCAAAAATTGCTCCTGATCGAAAAACTATGAATCATGAATCAAATCAATTTGCTGTCGACCCAAAGATTCACACCACTAATTTATTCCAGGAAACTGAAATATGCATGTTTTGTAAGTGACATCATATCCTAAATATCAACCAAACACACCAACAATCAAATATACATTTTACATATTTATTACTATTTATTTGACAGTTTATTGTGACATCAATTCACTTCTGCCTTTCTTAGAATAAACCAAATTTAATTCTCCTGAGACACAAATAATGATTATTTTTAAGAGCTGCTGCTCACAGAATCATATTCAACAGTTTCTGATACAGATAAGATTAGTGAAAAACATAAAGACACATAAATATACCAGATATGCAAAGAGATTCTTAAAACACACATATATTGCGTTAGTATTTTAGACATCTAAATAATATTCAATGATGTCAGAAAACTTTACAGTTTTTCTCGATTGCTTAAACACATTTCTTGAAACTATGCCTCGTATTCTCAAAACTATAAACACAAATCCATAACGTCTCACCCAATTCCCCAAACATCCTATTTTCAGGTCAAAATGAAGCTCTAGACTCAAAACCATTCACTCTTGCTGAAAAACCAAACTTTGGCCTCAGACAGGACACACAAGCCCTCAAAATCACACACACTACAACATAGTCTAACACACTGGTGCAATAAATTCAAAACAACATTTCCAAAACTGGTAAGGTATGTTGCTTGTGGTTTCCCCCATCACAAACCTTTTCACATGATGAACACAAAAGACACAACCAATGGATACATTGGCACATTTTTATTCATTCATGTACTACACAGTACAACACACACACACACACACACACACACACACACACACACACACACACACAAAAACAATATAATTTTTTTCTTTTTTTACTCTCTTCTCTAAAAAATGTTTTTATATTTACTTACAGTAAGATGTGTGTGACCATCATATGACAGTAAAAGAGCACACACAAACCTTATTCTAATATGGAATTGTATTGGAGTGGTAAAGAGTGTTGGTCGTGACAGGAGGGCCTCCACTCAAGGATATGATGATCACGTCTAAGAATGTTCCACATATGGTTGAAATACCATCATTGGCCTAGAAAGATAACATTCTGGGAGTCAAGACTATAAAGGAGAAATGTTGCCCTCCCTTCACTGTCACACTCTGCAGCCGCTCTGTGTGACTGTACGACTGCTGGACTTTTCTTGCAAGAAAATACACCTCATCAAAGACTATTGGAAATGTTTGTCTTTTATTCAGTGATAGAATTTTGTTTGCCACCACTCCTCCCTGAAGGTTCTGGAGTCGACGGTAAAGCGATTAAAATTTGGCCTTACTCGTAGCCCAGCCTCCCTCCTAGTCATACCATTGATAAAGACATGGGCAACTAGAGTGGCTTGAAGACTGCTTGTCTTCTTGCCCTTGCCCTTCGTCGTCGTCCCCCTCCTCCTCCTCCCTCCTCCTCCCTCCTCCTCCTCCCTCCTCCTCCTCCTCCCTCTTCCTCCTCCTCCTCCCTCTTCCTCCTCCTCCTCCTCCCTCCTCCTCCTCCCCCTCCCTCCTCCTCCTCCCTCCTCCTCCCTCCTCCTCCTCCTCCTCCCTCCTCGATCTCTTCCTTCATGTCTTTCTGGATCCATTGTTCCAAAACTCAGGGAACTGATTTGGGCCCTTTTATCTATCTATTGAAGGATCTGATTGATGTGTGTTAAATTTTGACTCTTAGTGTTTCCACTTGGGTAACTGTGTGCTAACTGAGCTGAAGCTGTGCTGACCTGAGTGAACAATATTGAATGCTAGTGCTTTCTATATGACAACATGGTGTAGGCAATGAGAAATTAAGGGATTTGTGTGTAGAGTTTTGCAGTGACAGTTCAACAAATCTGACCCATGTGTCAAAACAGGGAATAGTGTTTATAGTTTAGGGAAATTGGTGTGCTTTTTGATAAATGGCATTATGGTTTTGAAATGTTAGTTCAAAAGCCTGGTTATAGTGTTTAAGCAATCGAGAAAAACTGTAATAAGATCAGATTATGTTATGATAATTAACACAGAGAAATAATACAGACTATTAAAATATAAATAGAAGATTAACTCAGAAATTACTAAAAGAAAAAAAATTAACATATGAAAGTAAATAAGAGAAATAAAGAATGAAAACAGTGAATGTAAGTAAACACACAAACATTGACGTCTTCTCACTCCTCAGATCTGCTGCAGATGAAGTTGAGTTTGTGAGTCTCAGGAAGGCTGATCCAGCGCTGATCTCCTCCAGACTGAACTGCTCCTTTTCTCTTCGTAAGGCTGCAGTCTTCCGGTGTCGTGCCGTTCCCTGGAGCCCAGTTCTGATAGCACACGATCTCTCCGCTCAACCAGAGCCACATGTTCATTTGGCAGTAGTTGTGTAAACCCAACCACACCGCCTCAGTAGACGCACGTTTAACCACATTCATCACACGACGCTGCATCTCCTCTGAATGAACCGAGACCAGATCCGTATAATTCTGTCTGCAGTATCTCAGAGCTTCAGGCCACGTCAGAGTCTCGTTGATCAGAATCAGTTTATCTGGACACAAAACAAACCACAAGCAAAAACTAGAGAGAGACTGATCAAAAACAACATGCAGAACAAACACTGTGGAGGAATCTGTCATGTCAGACAGCGTGAACTTTAAAGGGTTAGATCACCCAAAAATGAAAATTCTGTCATTAATCACTCACGCTCATGTCGTTCCAAACCCAAAAGACCTTCATTCATCTTTAGAACACAAATTAAGATATTTTGGAAAAACATTGTAATGTCCACCCATTGGCCCAACGACGGAATCCAGCGTTGTGGGTGAAGGGATAATGTGTGTGTATGTCTTTTCAGCGCTCCAGTGAAGTTCACTTAATTTAAAATTTAGTGTCAATATTACTTTAGCTCTACTCTTAATCTGACTCCAATTTCAAATGATAATCAAATTTAGATTGTGTTTCTTATTAGAAAATAGTCATAACCATTGATAATGACTTAATTTAGATCTTTGATTACTGTGAGTATCCCATACTTTCAATTATTTATTCATTAAGGACCTGGTGTCGCTTTGAGACGTCACGTCGAATAGTCAGAGGGTGCAGTGCAACTATTTTACCCTTAAGCGGCCGCTCACTGCTGACTCATAACAAAGGTGTAATTTTTTAATAGTCGCAATTTGCAACGTGCTAAGTCAGTGATAGTCAGTAATCGGAAGGTCTCCTTAATGATGTGCCCCATGCTCCATTCACAGTGCCTTCGGTTTGATCTATCAGTACGGTGATGCATTGCTGCCACATACATATTATTTTTTCCACTCAATTATGTCGTAATAACGAGATCTTATGTAGTTAAAACGACATCTTTTCGCGTAATAATGAGATCTTATGTCGTTAAAACGACATCTTTTTCTTGTAATAACGAAATCTTATGTCGTTAAAACGACATATTTTCTTGGCCTTATAAGGACATGTGCAGTCATGTACAACATATGCCTTTATCCACATAAAATTGATAGCCTATCATGTCTTTATCATATATCTACGTTCAAAAAACTGAAGCAATAGCAGCCCCCAATGGACATTCATGTTAAAAGATCAAATTCTGTACACACCTTATTAATAGCAGATAAACCCAGTCAGAATACGAACATTGCGTTTAATTGCACATTAGGCTAAGCGTTTTCCTCCCATAGAAAACCCTTATAATAAAGAAAAAGCTTAATGTGGCTTAATAGGCTATCTTCAGTGATAAAGATCAAATGCTGTACACACCTTATTAAAAAACCATACTATCCTACAGAAAAGCAGATGAGCCCAGAATATGAACGCAATGCATTTAATTACACGTTAAGCGTTTTCCTCCCATAGAAACCCTTTATTATAAAGAAAATAAAGGTGGCTCTTAACGTGTCTCTCTATGGGAGGATGGCATTGCGGTGCACAGCAAATCCTTTAAATGGTATTCAATGCAAAACAAAAATGAAAAATAAAAGTAGCCAATAAAATAAACACATTATTTTGGCATTAATTAGCCCACAAACAATATTTATTTTAAAGCCTAAACGAATTTATTTAAAGAAAAACACCAGCGTTGGGCGTTTATCTGTATAGGCTAAGTGTTTCAGTCGTCCTTTTCAAACTGGCACAAGAAAATGCAACAGAATTTGATTTGTTAAACATGAAGAGGACTTATCAGTCTGGCATGGCCGCTCGCTCTAACCTAGATAAATGCTCGCTATTATGAAGCGCATATCCGAGTGTTTGTGCAGAGTGTGGAGCGCGCACTGCATGACATGGACGCGCCGGCGCCATCACTCACATTCTCCTATCAACAGTGGAAACAACTTAAAATACTCCATTTCTGGTCATACAGAAAATAATAATACATCAGTCGCAACTACTTTTATTTGTGTAAACTCACAACAACAAGAAAACGTTGTGCTTTTGTAAAATAAAATAAAACGAACAGGGCGCGCTTTCATGATCTCTGTGAATTGGAGCGCGTCTCAAAAATGAACTGAAAAACAGTGTATAGACAAGCCTCACAGACATGAGAAATATAACTATATATAAAGTTTATAAAAAAAAAATGTCCACCAGCGAAAAAAAATCCAATCGAAAGCAAATACGGTAGGCCTACCATCTGATTATGTGATCCTGTCCGTGAAAGGCGCATCTAGGCTACATTACAGCGGAGATGTATGGAGATATGTTTGCAGGCAGCCTACACTGATTTAGAAAAGACTAGTTCATTAATAAACAATTAAAATGCTTCGTTATTTTTTTCAGACACATTTATTATCATTAGCCTACTTTTGCCGGTGCTTTGCGGCAAGTTTTATGCATGCGCTTGAGCGCGGAATATAGGCTATAGCCTACATGCACCCAGGACTGAATATAAACGTGCGATTAGTCCTACTTGCTTAAATGAATGACTACTAGTCTAGAAAAATCCTTTAGTCTATGGCAACTCTAATCAATAGCCTACATTTAATATTTGACATTATTTAATTAGTAATTAGTATCCAGCTCTTTACATTAAATTAGTTGAGTTAGCATAATTAGTTAATGACCTAATAAAATAATAAAATAAAGTTTAAATTAAGATACTACCGGTAACCATATATTTCTATATAGCATTGCTTATTCCACCACAAGGACTGTTTATAAGGTGACAATCCGTTATACATGTGAAGATTGTATATGGCTGTATCTTGAAGATTTTTGTATTGTATCTTCTGTTATAAAGATGAAGATTGACATTTCGTTAATTAGACAAAATAAGAACACGATGTTGTAAAAAATAAACAACTTAGGCTATATTCTGTTAGATGTGTTTTGACTACTTTTTTAAATTATATCTAATGAAGATATAGCCTATTAACAGAAATAAATCTTAGGCTATATATAATATATTATATATAAAAAAAAAAATTATAGGCCTATATAAAATATATTTTTAAAAAGGGCCTCATTGATTAATTTTGCCTGATTGGGGGCTGCTACTATTTGCTTAAGCTTTTTGAACGTAGAAGTGTGATAAAGGCACGATTGGCTGTCAATTTTATGTGGATAATGGCATATTTTGTAGATGACTACACATAGTGGAGCGGCTAAGTGATATAATCATTCAGTTTATGATACAAGCGTGAAAATTGGCATGCGCAGTCTCCATGGGTCACTTGACAAGAAAATTGTCCGAGCCACTTGAAATTTCAAGATTTTTCATTTTTCAAGATGGCCGACACCTTAGTGGAGCAGTTAAGTGATATTATAGTGGTTTATTTGGTGATACAAGCATGAAAATTGGCATGAGCAGTCTCTGATGGTCACTAGACAATAAGCCACCCACAGCTACTTGAAATTTCAAGATGGCGGCCATTTTTCAAGATGGCTACCACCTTAGTGGAGCAATTAGGCTCATGGCAATTTTCATGCTTGTATCACCAAATAAACCACTATATCACTTAACTGCTCCACTAAGGTGGTGGCTAGGGGTGGAGCCGAACCCGAATACGGTATTCGGAAAGCACAAATAATGTGTTTTTTACGAATACTTATTTCGAACAAATACTTTTAAAAATATTTGTATTCGGGAACAAGAAAAACTTTATATCAAAAAGCTGCGTTTCCTCATGAGACATGGCGACCGGCGGTGCTGCTGATGTGGTGGCTGAAATATTTTGGATTAGGCTAATGTCACGTTGTCATAAGGGGTAGTTCACATAGCGCGTTTTTTGCGCGTGCAGATTTCAAATGTAGGCGCGCGGCAATCGCGCTTTAAATAGAAGCGAGCGGCGCGCTGCATAGCAACGACAGACGCCACGGGAGGGCAAGCGCTTGTGGAAAGGAGAAAGCGTGCGAACTGCGCTCTTCATGATTACGAAGTATCAGCAAAGAATTAATTGATTTCTAGCCCTTGCATTAGCTTTAAATATATTTATGGAGATGAGAAATGAAATAAAAAAGCCGTCATTTTGTCATTAATATCAGTCCGTCAGAAAAGCAGTTCTAGGCTTATTCTTGGCTGGATAACTCTTAGCAGGTTTAAAAAGCTCTTTTAAAATTAAATATGAATGCAGTTTTGGATTAAATAAAAGTACAGTCAAGTCAAATAAAACATGTTTTATCTCCTGTTTGGTAACACTACAATAAGATACCATTCATTAACATTACTTAATGCGCATCTAACATCAACACATTGAGTGAACAATATATTTTTACAACATTAATTAATGTTTGTGAATGTTATTTAATACAAACACTTGATTGGTCATGTTTGTTCACTTCATTCATTGTGCATTAAATAATGTTAACATAAATAATGTTAACTTTTGATTTTAAAAATGTATTTTTAAATGAACCCCAAGGAGAATAATTGCGACAGTATATAGCCTAACTATTGTTTATTGTTAGGTCATTTTATCTATTGTTATCTAACAAATGTAATATTAATGTAGTGTTTTTAATACTACAGTTTCCATCTTTGTAACCGTGATATAAACTTTAATATATGTAAATTTAATCTAAATTAAGCTTTACCGAAATTGTTACCGAGAACCGTGGATTTTCACAGGTATTGGTACCGAATACTGAAATTTTGGCACCGTGACAACACTAGTAGCTCTGTTAGCTTGGTAATTTAGACAATAGGCTGTTGACAGAGTAACATTAACGTAGGTAATGGCTGTTATGTTATTTTCTTTTCAATGACGTTCCTTGTTACATGTTCATTGCTGGATTTATGGAAAAACATCAACCAATATTGCATATCCATAATTATTATAATGGATATAATTAAAGAATACTTACACTATAACGTAAATTAGAAGTGTAACGCAAAAAAAATGGATTTTTACACCTATTTTGAAATTTACTCGAATACAAATACAAATACAAATACTTTTCCCCTCTCAACAAATACAAATACAGATACAAATACCGGCTGCTTTGCACACCCCTAGTGGTGGCCATCTTGAAAAATGGCCACCATCTTGAAATTTCAAGTAGCTGTAGGTGGCTTATTGTCAAGTGACCCACGGAGACTGCTCATGCCAATTTTCATGCTTGTATCACCAAATAAACCACTATATCACTTAACTGCTCCACTAAGGTGTCGGCCATCTTGAAAAATGGCCGCCATCTTGAAATTTCCAGTGGCTCGGACAATTTTCTTGTCAAGTGACCCATGGAGACTGCACATGCCAATTTTCATGCTTGTATCATAAACTGAACGATTCTGCCAAACATAAGCACTTAGCCGCTCCACTAACATGTCCTTATAAGGGCAAAAGAAGATGCTGTTTTAACGACATAAGATCTCGTTATTACGACATAATTGAGGGGAAAAAATAATATGTATGTGGCAGCAATGCGTCACCGTATGGTAGAGATTCCAATTCAGAAAAAAATAAATACATGACATAAATTACTCAAAGATGACTAAGAGTAGGCAATGCATTCCTGACACAGTGGTGTGTGAGTGTGTTCCAACGGGAAAACACGGACACAGCACTGTAATGGGGGATGATCCTGGTTAGAGGTTCCCCAAGACTGCTCTGTCACCTATCCTTAAACACCCAGACCAGAACAAAAGGCTTGTGCAAACATTTTTTAGAGTTGTTTTGAGTCAATTCATGTACCCCAGGGGGTAACACCTGGTTTCGGAAGATATCTTGAAGAGACATCACCCAAAGAGGAGAACAGGTCTCCTAAGTTCTCAATCTTTCTCATTAAACCAATGACTGCAATGAAATCGCTCTGAGACATTTAAAATGATACCAAACATGAAAAGGAAAAACAATAGATTCACAAGGTACATCATATGTGATATATAGACATTCTCAGTGAACTTTTGGTGACTTGACTCAGGGAGAGAGGAGAGAGGGATGCAGAGATAAGGAAGGAGAAAAGTTTGGACAAGACAATGTCCTGTGCTCTTTCTTTGCGATCTTCTGTCCAGGGTGTGTTTTATTGCTTTATTGTAGGGTGAGTTTTATCTCAGCTTTTGTCTTAGCAGGAAAATCAGTTCTTACAACATCATTAAAATAGTCCATGTGACTACAGTGGCTTAACCTTAATTTTATGAAGCAACAAGAAGACTTTTTGTTCGCTAAAAAACGAAATAAGGACTTTATTCAACAATTTCTTCTCTTCCGTATTAGTCTCCGAGTCGCGTTCACGAGAGCAACACGATGCATGCGTGACCTCGTGTGCGTCTTCCTCTGCTTGGGGTCATATGTCAGAACACCAGATCCTGCGCCATCAACACCAGCAGACTGATACGGAAGAGGAGAAATGACTGAATAAAGTCAATATTTTGTTTTTTTTGGTGCACAAAAAGTATTCTCATTACTTCATAAAATTAAGGTTAACCCCCTGAGGTCGGCAAACGCGCGGGCATATTTTGCTCGATTTCTTTCACATAAAAGCAAAATAAACTTAAAATACTCAGTCATTTATGGTCATACAGACTTAAAAAATATGAAAAAATAAACTGTTAAATGTCTACTTTTTTATGTGTCCACTTACAAGCGAAAACATTTTTTTTTGTAAAATAAAGACAATAAACAGGGTGTGCTTTCTGCCTGTCCGTCTCTGTGAACTTTTTTTTTTGGAGCACGTCTCTAAACTTCTCATATCAGCTCATTATTTTTAATGTGATCCCGCCCACGGAGAGCGCGCGCTATTCAAACGCAAATGACTGAGGCAATCCTGCAAACTGTGAACGGCCCCATATCAGCTCGAGAAAACACATCAAGTTTATTCAGATCATTGTACTTGTTTACACCGTCTCGCAGCGCTGTGAGGAATAATACTATCGTAATAATAATAATGGAAAATGTACCTCAGAAGTGCTGGTATTTCGAGGAGCAACGGATCCGGCTGAGCTGAGGAATACTGTAGTAAGTTTTTTTCATTCTCAAGTGAATCGCGTTTCTGTGTGTGAATGAATGGCAGAGATGTGCGCTGTTTACCACAACTCGCAAAAATACGGTTTAAATTTGAATCGCTTTCTGTGTGTGAATGAATGATTGCTGCAAACTGTATTGCTATACTGAGATGAGTAAAAATCGACTGAAATATGGTGAAATAAAATGTATTTGTATAAGCAACGTATTAAACTGCAAATTAACATTTAGATTCCCTATAATAAAAAAACGATAGACATATGTTACAGACATATGAAAGTCAACATTTCGTTGACTAGTTTTGGATAGATTATACATTTTTACTGTAAAATAGACTGCCACCTCAAATAAGCTTTTGTTTGGCCATTTTTGCTCATGCATGTTTTGTCCCAATTTTTTTTTTTTTGTAAAAAATCAAATAATATGTTATTATAGTGTTTGTTCCAATGTAGGCTATATTCAAAGTAATGAATCCTTAACTTTGAAGTATGATAAAATGTATACTTTAGTTTTTACAAAGAAATATTACACTTGAATTGTTGTTGTAATTGTAACCTTTTTAATAAAAAAATATATTTACAAGGTAGATGTAAAAAAAACTATTACAGTAAAAGGTAAATATAAGCCTTTTCTTTAAATATTTTTTTATTGTGTTTTATTAGTGACAAATTTGGGGAGAGGATACATATTCCAAAACTGAAAATACAGTATGAGAATTAACTGCACGATTACTAGACATGTTTACTTTGGATATTATACAATTTGCAAGCACAATTTGTGAAAATAAAAATAAAAAATTAGATGCTTCCAACTGTGAACCAATTTGGTAGAATATATATATATATATATATATATATATATATATATATATATATATTGCTCTTGCATTCTTTCTTGTGGCTCAGTGACACACCTGAATGAAAGGCTAATTATGTATGCAGCCCCATTATGCGGGCCCCATTGTCTCCTCAAGTGTGAACCACTCAATATTCATGATGGTGTTGGATCATTGACGCCCCTGCGCATATTGCCTTTCCAAACAGAAAGTGTCTTACAAAGTTTAAATCAATGTATTGTTTTTTGTGAATGATTAGGCAGGATGATTTTCACATCATTTTGAAGAAAAAACTCTAGGCGACGACATCCATTAGTCAAAAGTCTTGTGGACACATATTTAGTATGTGTTTTGTGGCCTTATTTCAGAAACTTTAGTTTTTGTTTTTTTCAATAACCATGCATAAACATTATTCGGTAACGCTTTAGATTACAGCCTGGAAAGTACTGCGTAATTAAAGCAATTTTACAGTGTAACTTTCTGTAATTATAGTGTACCTATAAAGTACTTACATGTAAGTATAAGGGAACAACATGTAAAGTTTGGGGAATAAAAGGGTAACAACCAGGAGAAATAACTTTTTTTATACTGTAAGTATTGTAGATCTAAGGGGTACTTATTGTACTATTATGATACAACAATCACATTTGGGACAAATTTATAAAGGTTTCCAAGTCAGTATTATAAGATTGTCAGTATGTATTTGTTATTGTACTTATGTTGTAACTACATTGAACAAGAGGGTAACAAGCACCACTTTAATTTACGGCCCGCAATGCCACACTTACCCTGTAACTACTTGGTACAAGAGTATATTTCCCAGTATAAAAAAAATAAATAAAAATGCAATAGTTTTAGCTTTACTTGCCTTGAAGCATGTAAGCTCAAACTTAAACATCTGCACTTTTACTATAAAAAAAAAAAAAAAAAAACTGTATAAATGCATAGATATGTACCCTGTAGTTTAAAAAGCCTATACAGTTTGTATTGGTACACAATTTTTACAAAAAGGTGCACAGTGTATGTTCTCGGTAAATTGGTCCCAAATGCAAGATTGTTTTATCATAATAGTAGAATACGTACCCCTTAGTTCTATAATACGTACAGTATAAATATATATTTTTTTAATTCTCCTGGTTGTTACCCCTTTATTCCCCAAATTTTGCATATTGTTCCCTTATACTTACATGGAAGTACTTCATAGGTAGACTATAATTACCGAAAGTTACACTGTAAATTCACCTTAATTATGTAGTACTTTCCGGGCTGTAATCTAAAAATACAAACATGTACATGCATGTTGCTCACATATTATGGTAGCCCTGTTTGTGCTAAATAGAGTGTAATTACACCTTTGCCATTAATATGTTTATAAGCAATTGAAAAAAGCATGAATGTCAGGACATGTCAGAACATCTCAAGGACCCCAAAAACACCTTAGACCCCAGAGGGTTAAGCCACTGTAGTCACATGGACTATTTTAATGATGTTTTTCCTACCTTTCTGGGCCTTCAAAGTATTAATTAAATAGCTGTCAGTGATGTTCAGAAGATGAACGAAGATCATACGGGTTTGGAACGACATGAGGGTGAGTACTTAATGACAGAATTTTCATTTTTGGGTGAACTAACCCTTTAAGATATCTGGAGGTGATGGATGGATTGTGTGTGTTTGTGAGGATCTGCTCACCTTCATGACACACAAAAGGAAATTGGTTGTTGCAAGAGATGTCATTCCATTGACCCTGAGCATTTGGTTCGATCACTGTACAGTTTTCACCACCTCCATAATTATTAGGTTCACTAGACTTCCAGTATCTGAAAGAGGAGTTACTCTGATCTGACCACTGCCATGAGTCTCTGAACAGACCGATCCAGATCCATGATCCAGATAACCGAAGACCACTAATGAACTTCTTAACCTGTTGATTCTCATCCTGGTTCCTCACACTGACCAGATCAATGTGTTTCTGTCTGCAGTAACTCTGAGCGTCTCTCCAGTTCTTCTGCTGATTGTCCATGACGAGTCCTGTGTTCACTTCAATAAAAAAACAATTTAAAAAACTGTTTCATAAATAAGTGTCAATTTGTCTTTCGCTGTTTTATGGTTTTTAATGTGAATAAGAGCAGTGGTGGAAGCATCAGAAACATGTTTCCATTACATTGGAAATGTTACATTTTAAACGTAAATGCACATTGTTCTAAAGCGGGAGGAGGCATCATCCTCTACCTTTTACACAGATACATTTACTCAAATTCTCATGCTGATAATAACTGTTAGGAAAAATTTCCAATTAATATGGAAGTACTGTATTTCCCAGGAAACTCACACACACACACACACACACACACACACACACACACACACACACACACACACACACACACACACACACACACACACACACACAGGGAGCGAGGCCAGAAATGGAATGGACTTTATATAACAGGATAGGCAAAGCGTAGAGTATGAAAACTGAACACCAAATTGCAGAGAAAAAATATAATTACATGAGTGAATCCGTTACACTGTTCCTCAGTCACTCCTGAAATTGCACTCTTTTTTCACGTGTCCTTTTTAAAGCAATGTTTAAAAATCTGCCTATTCAATTTTTTTTTATTAAATCTAAAAATATTGAAAATATAATATATATTTATTATTTTATTAGCATTAATTATTTGTTATTTGTTATTATAGCTATTTTATAATAAATCCAAATTCTCTCGTGACTAGCAGAGTCTGCTGTGTGTGTTCATGTGTTTTGAAGGAGCCGTGGGTTTGGAGACTCTGAATCCTTTCAAAGCTGACTTGATATTGCTAGCCTCTCGGAAATTGCCTTTAATTTATAAGTTATTACTGTGTATGTTAGTGGAAAAAGTTCAGGAGCCGTCATATTTGGTACATGGTACATCTATAAATGAACGGTTGCTGTAATTTTAAATTACTTACTTTTGTTGCAGATAAAATGACTTTTATCACTACATGGTAAATCCTGCCATTGTCCATTTTTCATCATTGCACAATCATCCCTGCCTTCAGGTTGTCCATCAGCCCAGTTCAGATAGAGCGCAGGTTCACCTGAAGACCACTGCCATTTATCAACACTCGTCTTCTGCAGCCCAATCCAGATATCCTGAACACCTCCATCATTCACACTCTTCTTCAGCTCGTTCATGTCGTTCATGTTGTCAACGGTGGCCAGATCTGTGTAATTCTCTCTGCAGAATCTCTGAGCTTCAGTCCAGGTCTTCAACACGTTTATAAAGTGATACTGACGCTGAACACATTCAGATACGGAGCAGAGAGCTGTGAAAGAGAGCGTTTGATTTAATGCTTTTCATAACAGGGTCAAACCTGATGAAACTATAAACCATAAATAATACACCAAACACACTCACCAATGAGAAGAAGAATCAGATATAGAGTTTGGTCCATTTCTGAGGAAGAAACACATAGAAAAACTCAGACAACAAACATTCCTAGATTCATTTTGGAGTAAAATATGACAATTACATTTAGTATCTGAACAGCAGCATGAATTCACTGAACATAATCATTGAGACAATATTAACATCTGAAAGTGTAATTGTGTTTGAAGAATGAACATGTTCTTACTTTAGAGGTCGTGTGTTTCTGTCCTGAGTCTGATGTTTCTGTCTGCAGATTTACACTACGCTATTATTATATCTGCTCTCATCCCTCATTCAGCTCATCACATCATTTGTGTATTTCTCTAAAACTCATTTTCATGTTTTATGTCCTCATCATTTGTGTTTGTCTACCTCTGTATTTTCATATTGGCATCTTTGTCAGTTAGTATAAGTCTATATTTATATGAACCTTAATCAAAAAAAAAATTTGAACATTCAAAATTTATATTGTTATATTCACAACTAAACAGCAGCTTTAATGATATTGCTGGACTGCATAACTCGTTTCATCCCTGTTCATCTTGACATGTATCGGCCTGTCCACCAACACTTGCGATCTTTCCACTTCACCATTTGTCTACTTACATTACATTTTGTTCTTGTATTTGGCCCAAGTGATCAAGTGTGTGTAGAACTTTTGATTACCTAATTTGACACACTTATGGTGTTGTAAAACTGCAAGTGTTTACAGAGCTTTATTTCGATTCTAATGATAAAAAGCATTTGCAAATGTTGTACAAATGACAAAATACACATACTCATGTTTGCACCAGTAAAATGTGCTCACTTATATCCTGTTGCGTGCACATCCTCTCTAGTGGCCAAGTGTGTGTATTTGGACAGACCCCATGTTTGAGTTTCTCTGTTTTGGGCCACTTTTATCTGTTGCTGTTTGAACTGAACAGAGAAGGGTTGAGTTCATTAGTGAAGACTGGTGATACTGGTTAATGAGAGCCTTTAAAGTTTGAATATTGAAGAGTTTGGGGCATTAAAAAAGACAAATTGAAGAGGAAGGGAAGACAATTCTTTTTTTCTTTGGGAAAAAAATTGAAACGTTTTTGCTCATATATATAGGCTTCTGGTAACACTTTACACTGTTAGACTTTTCAGGGTTTTTTTTACAGTACTGTAATTAAGAGTTACAGTACCAAACCGTATTTCAGTTTTGTGTAATTCAGTGCATTACTGTAAAAATGAAGCTAATCAGTACACTACTGTATTTAATTCTACTAAACTATTCTATTCTATTCTACTTAACTCACTACTAAATATAAATTAGATTTGATAATTTTGATATATGATTAATTTTATTTTTATCCTACATAAGTACTACTTTCATACAAACCAATTAGACAAAGTTATCACAAAATAATTTTTTTTAATTTAAAACATTTCATATATATCACAAAATAAACATGCCAATGCTGGAAATGATGTGTGAAATTTTTACACATTAATGGGTGAGTTTAGAGACAACATTTTTTGTGTTAATTTTAACTCATTCATTGTGTTAATGATTTTAACAAAGTAAATATGTCAGAGAGGTTAGCACAAAGATGTGTAAACGTGTTAAATTAACACATTATGTGCTGTCCTTCACTGCAAACATTGTTAAAAACATACATAAAATCATAAACAAAACGTTAGCATTTGACAAAATGAATGTAGAGTCATTGGTTGTTTAGCTTATACAAGTATTATAATGAAATATAAACCATTACATTCACAAAACTGCAGAATATAAATACATTTTTAAGCATTCAAAAAGGAAATGTCCAAAACAGGACAAAACACAGTTCTTTTCACAATACATGACACATAACCCCACCTTAAAAATAATTTCACTTATTTCCAAAAATGTGTTGGATTCATGTACACTGGAGGCCAAAAGAAGTATTTAAGTGTCTTAATGTTTTTGAAAGAAGTCTCTTTGATGCTCAAGAAACATTTCTTATTATTATCAATGTCTGACTGTCTACTCCATCTTTTCTACAGCATAGGAGTAAAAGTCATCATCAAAATAATCGTTAAAAAGCCAACACAATGTTTTTGTCCACCTTTGTGAATAAATGAACTTCTCCAAAGATTGGTTCCTGTTCAGAACTTGATTGACAACATCAGAGTGTTCCCTGGTCTGCATGCGTGCCCACAAACACAAATGTACTCAGTCCTTCAGAGGAGATCCCGGTTCCAAACCTATATGAGAGAGAGAGAGAGAGAGAGAGAGAGAGAGAGAGAGAGAGAATATTAGTGTCACATTATTTTTAACCTCCTTTTTTGTTAATTTTTATTATTATTTTCACAAAAACTTAAGAATATATATTTGTAAACAGCTTTTGTCAATAAATAGCATACAAAAGAACTAAATTAAATTATGCCAGATTCAATTTTAATACTTACAAATCCTCAATTCTGTCCAAAAATGCTGTGATCCATAGAAAGAACGACTGAAATAGATGATTTTAGCCCATTTCAGCTTGTCTGCAGTGAAGGAGTACCTGTTAGAGACAAATACACAGTAAGATACATGCAAGAAATCACTGTGTGATGATCGTTCTCCTTCCTACAGTAGTTAACCCACCTGTGCGCTGATATTAGGACCTTCCTAGTCAGGTGGTCTTCTGGCTAATAAAATATAAAAATAATGCAAAAATATAAACTTAAGTTGTTTAGAATGCTAGATTTGGTATGAATGAATTAGTGAGAGTTTTACTGCAGTGCTTACCTGGATACATTTAATCTGGTGAGACTGAACAAAGACAATGGTCAATCTTCTGACTGGTTCATTTGCTGTGTAATAAAGTTAGACATAAGCCAAAGGTCACTTATTTGATATAAAGTTAGCCAATTTTATAAGATATTGTAAGATACCTAGTCTGCACCAGTGGCTCAAAAGCAATTTTCACATAGCGTATGCTAATCATTTCAGCAACTTATCTCATATCACAAATGGGCTGGCCTACCTCTGGAATCCTGCTAGAAGCCACTGGCGCGAATTGGCACTTTGTTGCAGTTGCCTTTAAACACAAAAATGTGTGCTCGTTGGCATATTTTAACTCGACAATTCAATAATCTAACAAAGTGTGTAAAATGAAACGTTAGTTTACCATGGTAAAGTTCGTTACCGCCATGTTGACGACGAGTAGCAGTAGGCTAACGTTAACGTTATAACATAGGTTAAACTGGGCACAATCCTGTCAACACACACAGAATGTTTTTTTTTTTTTTTTTTTTTTTTTCCTTGCTTGCTGATCTCTCTCTCTCTCGGTGAAGTGAATTCCGTCTCTTCCCCGGGCCAGACACGAACGTCGCGATCCAACAAAAGACAGACCCCATTACCTACACTGGATGTCTGTCTGACGCGACACGACAAATCCCAGACAGTGTAGTGATGCGCCGCGGCCGTTATATTTCTGACGTAGTCCGATACGAGTCCAAGCGCTCGCTCTATTTCTGACAAGGGATAAACAGGTTTGCATTTAAAGGTCCGGTCGCTTCAATGTGTCCAATATAGACAGCCTCTGGCTATTATAGCGTTGTAGACACGCGGTGTAAGGCAAAATTTAGGAAATAAAAAGCACGGTGGAATGGTGCCAGCTAGAGAGGCAGTTACGTAAAATACAGTAGTATACAGCAAATTTAAAAAATACAGTAAGTCTCTGTATGTGGTGTTAGACGTCACAGAAAATTCCCATGATGCAATGGGAATCACAGTTGTTTACTGCAAAGAGAAATAGCAGTATAATACTGGGGGATTTAAAGTAAATAACTGTAGAAATTACAGAAAAGTCTAACAGTGTATATTACGACCCGCAAACAACTGCGTAAGTAATCCGAAATTACGGTGTACGTTTCTGTAATTATAGTGTACTTCCGTGTAGGTATACGGGAACAATATGTTACGTTTTGGGTAATAAAGGGGTAACAAGCAGATATAGCCTACAACCTGCAAAGAACTTTGTAAGTAAACCGAAATTACGGTGTATGTTTCTGTAATTATAGTGTACCTCCGTGTAGGTATAAGGGAACAATATGTTAAGTTTTGGGTAATAAAGGTGTACAACCAGATATACAAGCAAATTATTTATAACGTAATTATTTTAAAACTAACAGGTACCTATTCTGTTAATATATTCCAGGCAAAAATTGTACGTCTGTTGTATATAAAAGTTTTTATCACATTTCTGGCAAAATATGTTCTTGTGCAATGTAGTTACAGGGTAATTTTGACACCTGTGGGTTGTAACATATATATATATATATATATATATATGGCTGTATGTATAAGCACAGAATGATAAAAATTTTATCTGAAACAATTTTATAAACAGCTGATTTCGAAAAACATTGGCAATGCTATTTATTGGCTTTTCTTACTAAACTACTTAACGTTAAGCCAAACAAAAAAATGTTTCTGCTATGATTTTAATTTAGAACGTACCATGTAGTACTTAGTACTTACCTTATCACATTGTATTGCAATGACACTTAAATGTCAGGGCAAATATACTGTGTAATTAAAAGGTTTTTTTGTTTTGTTTTTTTAATAAGAGTACCTTTCTCTGTAATTACTGTGAAAATAGTGTTGTTTCGTATTGTTACATAGTAAGTAGTGTTTGTTACCGTTTCAACTGTGTAGTTACAGGGTAAGTGTAACTCCTGCGGGCTGTAAATTAAAGTGGAGCTTGTTACCCCCTTGTTCTGTGTATTTACAGGGTAAGTGCAGTAAATATACAATAAAGGATCCCATTTAATTTCTGACTTTTATTTTACAAAAAAATGTCAAAACACTTTTTCATCTTAATAAAACATTGTCTTTTCTACAGTATACTCAAACAACAAAGTAACACATTTTGGTGAAGTTTGAGGCAGATCATGGGGGGGGTTGTGATATTTTATAGTGATAATGACTGTAGTGCAGCAGAAAATGTTTTTAAAAAAGGCATAGTTGTTCTGACAGCAACAAAAAAACAAAAAAGCATGAAACACAATTACTATTATTTTACATTATACATTATAAATAATTTGCTTGTATATTTGTACCCCTTTATTACCCAAACCTTAACATATTGTTCCCTTATACCTACATGGAAGTACACTATAATTACAGAAACGTACACCGTCATTTCGGTTTACTTACGCAGTTGTTTGCGGGTCGTAATATAAAGTGTTACCAGGCTTCTTCTTTCCCTCTTCTGAGAGCTGAGACCCGTCACATTCACAACAGAGACGAGATAAAGACATGAAAGCTTTCATTCCCCTGAAGTCCATCTCTAATGTTAATAAAGATTATTAGACTCATTATCCCACTGAAATAATATCATCATCTTCTGCTGTTTCAGAATAAACGTCTTTATTTCCTCGAAATACTTGATTGTGATTGGCTGGAATGTGTTCATTAAAACATTGTAACATTTTTAAGAATCAGTTTTATTTAGAAAATTCTTATTGTGTTTCGTGTCATACTCCTGCTGTTCTTAGTCTATAGAGCATGAACACATTTGCATGTTAACACATCCTCATCACTCATTTGTTTAGGTCCACATTTAGACTTTCAGGGTGGACAATCTTTGCATCTCTGACGCGAAACAGAAGCAGAAACAGTGAGTTATTGTACATGTTATTGAAACATTCCATGGTCTCATTCTTTCTTATTCATCTGTTAGTTTTATTAAAGGGATATTTCACCGCAGGAAAGATGAATGTGTATTTAAATTGGGTCATTTATGTAGTAGAAATGTGAAATTATTTTAGAAGTTGGAGCTTCTAGACTGAGAAAATGTATTTTTGGCACATGTGGATGAAAGACAACAACTCCCAGAATGCACTTGCTTCGCTGCCCTATGAGGCCACTCCTAAGCCGCAGCTGCTCCGGCCGCCTCTTGTTCCTCCATCATCCGCATCTGTTCATCGCTGTATTGTGGCTCGTACAGGCAGCCACGGGCATCGCACCAGATCTTCAAAATCCCCTTCTGCCATATCATCTTCAACACTACCTTTCGCCATCGTGGTTAGCCTACTACTCAGTTTTCTCCACAGAGCAAGAGCCTGTTAGCTTAGCTTAAAAAAAAGATGGCTGACACTATTTGTACATTCTGTGAGTGAGATCCCCCTATGAGCGGGTTGAAGACATGCGGAACGAGCTTGTGCTTTGCTTTTATTTTAAACAGCCGATATACTTTGAGCCACATCCTCGAATCATGATCTTCTACTTTATATTTAACAGTAAGTATGTTTGACTGAACAGTCACACATTAAAACTCATGTTGATGTCATGGGGTCTTTAAAACATATAGTGCACATTAGTATTTTAAATACCCAAAGAACATTACATTGATAGTAATAAGACTCATATTATACTTTTAAATTACAGAAATGAATTTCAATGTACTGATATAAGCACATTATCTGATGATTAAAACAACACAAAAAGGTTTTTGCCAGTTAAAAAAAACATTTGCCAGTTATGTAAGAACACAAACACATCCTTCACTCCTCAGATCTGCTGCAGATGAAGTTGAGTTTGTCGTGTTCAGGACGGCTGATCCAGCGCTGATCTCCTCCAGACTGAACTGCTCCAGATCTCACTCCAGACTCACAGTCCTCGTCTCCTGTGCCGTTCCCTGGAGCCCAGTTCTGATAGCACACGGTCTCTCCGCTCACCCAGAACCAGAGGCCCACAGTGCAGGAGTGACGTAAACCCAACCACACCGCCTCAGTAGACGCACGTTTAACCACATTCATCACACGACGCTGCATCTCCTCTGAATGAACCTAACGTCTCTCCAGTTCATCATCTGATTGACGAAGATGAGTCCTGTGTTCGCTTTAAGAAAAAAACAACAACAAAAAAATCTGTTTGTTCCTTTTTTCTTTTCTTTTTTTTGAACTGGACGTTTTTCATAAAAATATTTTCTATACAGAAATTGACTCAACACTGAAAGTGTGACATTTATCCACAGTCTGTTCTATATTCACTAACACATTACATGAATTACATACAATAATAACATTATTATATTTTACACAGTTACATTTACTCAAATTGTTATGCTGATACTTTAATTGGTAAGGAAAATGTTTTAATTAATATGGAAGTATTTCCAAAGAAACTTAAACACACACACACACACACACACACACACACACACACACACACACACACACACACACACACACACACACACACACACGCGCGCACACACACACACACACACTCACACACACACACACACACACACACACACAGAGAGTGAGGCCAGAAATGGAATGGACTTTATAAAACAGGATATGCAAAGCATAGAGTATGAAAACTGCACGCCAAATTGCAGAGAACAAAATATATAATTACAGGTATGAATCTGTTACATTGTTCCTCAGTCACTCCTGAAATTGCTGTGATTGACAGTGATAACCGTAGCGACGGACGGGACAAAACATTTGTCAAAATAAACCTGTGCATTAAGTGCTGTAGTGTAAATGCAGACTAATAGACCTGCAGGAACACAGACCAGAAGAAGAAAACTAGTTTGTGTTTTCTGGGTAATTTTAGCAGCTTTATTTGTGTCCTTTATTTATTTATACGTGTCCTTTAGCAATGTCAAAAATCAGTTAAAGTTTTTTTTTTTTTTTTGTTAAATCAAAAAAGTATTTAATGCATTATTTACTTATTAGCATTAATAATTTGTTGTTAAAGCTATTTTATAATAAATCCAATAGCAAACCATGAAAAGAACTACATTATGAAGTGGCAAGAGCAAACAGAGTGGTTCAAGTATGACATCACTTTGTAGAGTTTAGCATTTTAGCACTTCTGGTTCCATCGTCCCGAAGTCAATGGGTTTTTAATGGGATTTTGGTTAAATGGCTGAAATAAGGTCTGTGGTGAACACAAGCTTAAGACACTTTCACGTTTTATTCTACAACATAAAGTTCATCAATATTACGCTACTCCAGATTTTTACATGTCTTGAAAAAGGCTGTTGCTAACAAGTGGCTAAATGGGACTACAGAGGCTGTTGGAGATTAAACGTCATCACGCCGAACAGATAAACTCAATCTGCTTTTACAGACTCATTATGCTTATAATTCTGCTCTTATAAACTATATTCCAACTCAGTGTTCTGGGAACATGTTTTAGATAAAAACTGAGAGAGTTGTCAGAAGCTTTAGTGATGATAGTCTTGAATTTGTGGGACCATTGTGTAGTTCGTTTATAACCAAACTTTAGCTTTTTACTTCTGGCGACTGCATTTATGCTTCAAAATTCATAAAAGTTGTTTTCATCTGTGATCTTGATGGACAAAACGTGCAAGTATCATAAACTTTTGTTAATTACAGAGCTTGTTTTTAGCGATAATCCAAAAGCCTATGGGAAAATCCTATTGGGTTTTTGTCGAGGGAACCAGCGAGATGTGAACTGCCGGTTGGCCTACACAGTCACGTCATACTTGCAGCGCTGTATGAGCAAACGAGTCCTCTGCTGCCATCTACTGGTTATAGTGGTAATTTAATTATGTCATTTTCCTTTTAAAGGTCTTTGTTTTCCATTAAACTAAAGCATGGCATATTTTCCATATCTCCATGAATGAAAAAGAGAAATGTAGGCTAGATCTTCTTTGAACTACTTTTAGTCTACAGCTATAGAGGTAAAAGATAAAGTGTATTATTTGATTGGGGTCTAAACATCCCTAGTGTGCACCATAGACAAAACGGCCGGATTGCGCAGACCTCCATGATTGAAGATAAAACTGTTCAGCATTTTATCATGTAAAGGCAGCTTACTTTAGTGCCATTTTCAAAAGGAGGCATAGTGATGATGTGAGTAATAATACTTCTCTGTTTTACTCATTTGAATACAGTGAGTCAATTTATTTACCTTAATTATCATTTTTGTAACAATAGGGGTTTGTGGTAGTTTTGTAATCTGACTTAAAAACAAACTGACCTAGGATACTTGACAAAGAGAATATCTGCAAACAGTTTATCAGTTTACATAAAGTTCACGTATTGTTGTTTTTAAGCATTTTTTTTATATTACACATAGCCCAAAAATCAACATTTAAAATATTTGCACATTTGTCTACAAAACCTCTGAATTTATATATTTCTCTACACTTAAGATATGCAAATAAAAAACTAGCCTACCTGAAAAAAAATATATTCTTTGTGTTTTAATTTTGATAAATCATGGCATATGCACCTGCTGCGCAGACGTCACACATCATCAGCGCGTTCTGTAAGGCTTTGCAGAGACACACAGTCACTGAGCGCCACACACACACAGCAGTCGTCTTTTACAGTTCCTCCTGAACCAAAACAACGAGCTCATGCTACGTTCACACCATGAGGAACCGTAATTATGAGATGGCAACCCGGTGCTTTTCATGTCCTCAGACTCGGATTTATGTGTTTCTATGTCAACACTATCAATGCCGAAATGAATCTACAGCAGTCAGGACTAAAGCTCCATATGCTGTTTACAATTATTATTGTAATGTTATGTGGTTTGAGACATGAGGTAATTTTCCACTATCTCTCTTGACGCTTAGCCGACTCTGCCGTGTGTGTTCTTGTGTTTTAAAGGAGCCGTGGGTTTGGAGACTCTGAAGGGAGAGTGGGATCTCATGCTTTCAAAGCCAGCTTGATATTGCTGGCCTCTCTGAAATTACCTACTCTACCTTTAATTTAAAAGTTAATACTGTGTGTGTGTTAGTAGAAGACATTCTGGAGCCGTTATATATATGGTGCATCTATAAATGAATGGTTGTAATTGTAAATAGCTGCACTCACTGTTGCAGATGAAATGACGAGTATCGCTACATGGCAAATCATGAAATTGTGCATTTCTCATCATAGCACACTCATCTCTGCCTTCAGGTTGTCCAGTAGCCCAGTACATTATCAAGTACTCTCAGTTATTTTTTAGTTACTGGAACTCTTGTATAACTGAACTATTCTAACTAAGCTTTTGTCAATACAACATACTATTCCTATTTCACTTTACTTTTTTTTTTTTTTACTTTTTTTTTAAGGCAATTGGTTTGCATGCTTTTAAGTAAGTCTAACTAATTAGATTTTACAGTACAGAATATGGTGTATCTTTTATAAATGAATGTTTATTGTGATTGTATGGAGCTGCACTTACTGTTAGATGAACTGCAGATGAAAGTCCGGCTGTTACTACATGGCACATCATGCCATTCTCCATTTCTCATCATAGCACACTCAACTCTGCCATCAGGTTGTCCAAATCCCCAGTTCAGATAGAGCGCAGGTTCACCTGAAGACCACTGCCATTTCCTCTGCAGCCCAATCCAGACATCCTTAACACCTCCATCATTCACACTCTTCTTCAGCTCGTTCATGTCGTTCATGTTGTCAACGGTGGCCAGATCTGTGTAATTCTCTCTGCAGAATCTCTGAGCTTCAGTCCAGGTCTTCAACACGTTTATAAAGTGATACTGACGCTGAACACATTCAGATACGGAGCAGAGAGCTGTGAAAGAGAGCGTTTGATTTAATGCTTTTCATAACAGGGTCAAACCTGACGAAACTATAAACCATAAATAATACACCAAACACACTCACCACTGAGAAGAAGAATCAGATATAGAGTTTGCTCCATTTCTGAGGAAAAACACATAGAAAAACTCAGAAATCAAACATTCCCAGATTCATTTTGGAGTAAAATATGACAATTTCATTTAGTATCTCAACAGCAGCATGAATTCACTGAACATAATCATTCAGACAATATTAACATCAGAAAGTGTAATTGTGTTTGAAGAATGAACATGTTCTTACTTTAGAGGTCGTGTGTTTCTGTCCTGAGTCTGATGTTTCTGTCTGCAGATTTACACTACGCTATTATTATATCTGCTCTCATCCCTCATTCAGCTCATCACATCATTTGTGTAAACTAATTTTCATATTTTACTTCCTCCTTATTTGTGTTTGTCTTCCTCTGTTTCTATATATGTGCATATTGACGTCTGTGTCAGTATTAGTCTATATTAATATGAACATTTACAATTTACATTTGAACTGTGGAAGAAATTTAATGTTCTATTATGTTTGCATTTAATTATATTCATAGAATCTTAGAAAAATGATGGTAATTAGATTAATGTGGTGTCGATGCGTATTCTTATTAATATATGTATGTGTATGTCCTTATATATGACCTGACAAAAGTTAATGTGACTGAATGTATGACCGGGACAGAGAGTGTCCATTCAAGGCTGTAATATGATTAAATATGATAGACAAATCTAAACAATGTGTTAGTTATGGCTAAGATGTATCTTGATTTAGCCTCTGGAAAACAACCTTGGGGGAGGAACAACTATAAAGAATGAAGGATACCCCCCACTCGTTATCACACTCTGCAGGCAATTTGTAATGACTGTATGACTGCTGACCTTTCCTTGCAAGGGAATAAATAATTGTTAAAGTGATACCTGTTTGTCTCAGTATTAGAAATTTGTTTGCCACCACAGAACATTCACAACTAAACAGCTGCTGTAAAGATATTGCTGGACTGCATAACTCGTGTTTCATCCCTGTTCATCTTGACATAAATGGCCGATCCATTCTTGCGATCTTTGCACTTCACCATTTGTCTACGTGTGTAGCGGTGTCGGTGTGTTATCTGTGTTGTGTCTACTCAGATTCACTCTAGAATGCAGAAATTTGTCCCATCAAATCCTCCATTTATAACATCTGTAGTAAAAAACAGATAATGAGGACTCGTGCAGCCCTTAGAGGAGTTGCTGAGAAAGATAAAGGATAAAATCAACGTAAAGAAAACCACTTAAAGAAAGAAAATAATTAATAAAACATACATGTGTCCATCACAGAGGAAGAAGCAAAGTGTGCCACTGGCGGACAGAAAGAATGAGGAAAACTTTTTAAGAATTAGTCTTATTTAGAAAATTCTTATTGTGTTTCGTGTCATACTCCTGCTGTTCTTAGTCTATAGAGCATGAACACATTTGCATGTTAACACATCCTCATCACTCATTTGTTTAGGTCCACATTTAGACTTTCAGGGTGGACAATATTTGCATCTCTGACGTGAAACAGAAGCAGAAACAGTGTGTGATTGTTACACTTAACTCTAACATTAGTTTTTCTCTGGCTGTTATAAAGCACATTTGTTATAGAAATATAGTTATGTAGTAGATGATTATTATGTATTGATGATAACATGTAGTGGCCTGAGGCCTAAACCATGAAGCCGGTTTAAGTTAAAGTATGTTTCAGTTTAGTTTGCACCAACCCTGGATTTTAGGCACCATGAAAGTGGCTCGGCTTTAGCGGTGTTCATCGCGATAGTCATGGTACCAACAAACCTGATTGAAACTAATCCTGTAACCCTGAGTTTGTTCAACTACCATCATGGTATGGCCTCTGAGTTACTGATATAATCCAGTGTTTAATCAGTTAACAAACATGTGTTATATTGATAACACACTTGAATTCTACATTACCACCACTGTGAAACTACAGCAATGAGCTATTATGAAGGATTTTTAAACTCATTGTTCATATAAAAAAAATAAGTGTACTTCACAAAGATCAAAAATCAGCACATGAATCACAACACACTCCTGTGTTCTTCAGTGAATATCCACTACCTCCAGTTGCTAATTTCATAATGAATGTCAGATGAAATGTAAAGTACTATAAGTGTATTGGCTGAATAACTCGGTTGATTGCCTGACTACATTTTGAATAGAAAAAAGTAAAGACTATCTAAGGTCTCACGGTCCCACCCCTTGCTAATGCACCAAATGGTTTAGTCCATCTGCATGCATTTTGTTTAAGTTAGTTAGTTGAGCGCAAAATTCTGCTGTAGAAATCTGAAAGAAAGCCAAATCAGGCCACCAAAAAAGAAAGGAAAGACAGGAGAAGGAAAGAAAACAAAATGAGGGGAAACAATTGGTAACTGACTTATTTTCAAAGAAAGGTGAGCACAAACTAGAACGCGAAATCTATAGTGCTAAACTGCTTGAATATCTCCGCGATCGTTAGTGCAAAAAATGAACTGAAACAACCCATTGAAAGAGCAGAACATACGCATTCGGAGCATTTCACTTTCAAACATTTAAGTAAAGTGTCTGTAGACAAGAGTATGTTAATGTAGTGAAGTGCCGCTGTTTGGGTTGCGTCTTCTCTGCGTGTGTCGACTCCGCCCTAGAGGCCCGCAGGTAATCAGCGTCTCATTCCCACGAGTATTCACCTTATTCCGGAAGTAGCACTGGGTGGCGCCATCCGCGTAATCTCACTTCCTGGTTTAGCTACTTAGCGCTTTGTTTGCCCTGGTCCAATCTGTTATCTGTCTTGATATAAGTAGATAGACTATAATATTATAGCCAAATGCGTTGGCCTATGGTTATTAACAACTGCTGCAACGTACTAAAGTACATTTCACTTGAAGCTTTTGAAACAATGCCACAATCAAATGATTTAATAGCTGCAGTCTTTCTAATAGCTATTACTTAGTTATGAAGATGTGCACAAACACTACTACATGTAAAGTTTGAAACATTATTACACCACAGTTTGTTTGCTTAATCACCAGATACATTTGCAGTGTATAGCCAACAGATGAGAAAAAAATAGCCACGAACTGGTGTAGAAAGAAAGTAGAGCTTTAACTAGATGAACAAGAGGGTAACGTTAGCTTAGCTAACTGCTAGCTGCAATTTCTTATGGTTTGATCTCTAACACAAGTGATGGCTGTAAAATAAATCCAGCGACAAAACAAGGTATAGCATGTGTATGTGTCCTGTAGTGAGACCATTACAACATTAGATGTTTGTGGCTAATGTAGGCTAAACACTACACATCGGCCGGGCTGCGATCAGACAGGCAGACGGGTCATATAAACACCTAAAAGTCGTTTAAAAAATACCCCGAGAAACAGTGCATTGCTGTGCTGTTGGTACACACGTACATAGCACATTTGGCACAAATTAGCTTATCTTATGTGACATTTTATCAGTGAGACTTCTCTGCAGTTCTCCTCGAAATTGAATGAGGGTCCGCTAAACCGGAAGGTGGTTTACAGCGGAAGTACTGGACAGAAGTAAAAGTGGGCGGGGCGGAATAAGGTGAATATTAAGGTGGCTGTTTTGCCACCGGACATGGTGTCAATGCGCGACCGCCCCTCTAGCGCGTCATTATTTTGCTGTCGGTCTGGTGTTCTGGCTGGAGGTGAGTGTGACGGCAGCTGGTTATTATTGCTCGAACCTACCGGACGCTAAACGGTTAACAACGTAACTCTTGTCAGGTGCTGTGCGGCTTGTGGAGAAGCGCGTGTTCAAGCTGAGTGTTTACAGTGGTTGGTGAACGCGCGCCGTTTGCCGTATACAAACGCACGTCATACTACTGCAATAATCCTCGCTGGTGTATTGCTGTTTGACTTTCTGCTCGCCTTGGTATTATTTGGTTCTCACTCTGTTGCTGCCGGACGAATGACGCGATCGCCGCATGTTGGTGAATGAATCTGCCGTTATAAAAGTACGTGAAGACTGCTGCTCGGATTGGGACTTTCATTGCTGCTGTTTTGTTCCCAATATCTTTTACTTTTGTTTATTGTTTTATTTGCTGGCCAGTAGTGGCTCTCATGTGAGCACGCCCAGCATTCAATATATTTTTGAGTTAGTTTGCTTTATTATTGGGACAATTTAACTTCATTTATTTTGTTTTTGATCTTTTATGGGTTTGCCCTGTATTCCTTTTGTGAATAATATTTGCATTACTTAATAATTTTGTGAGTGATCCTCAGCCTGTCAGAGGAAAGAGGGTTGTGGGTGTTGGCCGGCCTGTGAAGCTGGGACAGGCTGGTGACTGTAAACCAATGCACTGAAAACCTTACTGAAACCCATACTACAGGTTTGAGTGGATCATATATTTTGTTTTGTGATATTGGGTATTGTGGTTGTGCCTTGTAAATTAGTATTCTTGTAAACTATTTCTTGTGTTGTAATTCGTTTTTCTTGTCTTTCAGGCACTGTGAGTCCGGAGCAGGAGAGCTAGTTGCTCTATTTTGGTGGTGGGGCCTGATGCACTGTGTGTGTGTTGTCTATAACCTATAGGGATTGATCTTGGTTGATGTGAGGGTGCAGTGTAGTGCACGTGTTTGTGCTTCTCGACCATTGTTGATGTGGAGAACTCCAATGTCATGTATAAGCTATAAGGGTTGAGGAACATGGGGGCCCTTCAGGACTGCCAATGCATAGGGCCCGGGATCTTGTGCTACGCCCCTGGTCCATTTACACATACTGTATATCACCCAAAGTGTTAATAATTTCAATGCTGTTTGTTATCAGAGTCTGCTATTTAATACAGACACTTAATTTTGAATCATATGATTTATGTCACTCGCAACATGTGGGTAATGTTCATTCACTCCCACCACCTACATTTCCTGCTGGTACTGAGACTTGAACCCGCAAGGGTTCCTCCAGTGATTCTGCTTATTAATATCAGGTGTCACTTAATATGAGACAGCGCCAATGCCACGTGACTGACGTATGCCATCAAAGTACATCGAGAGTGAACCAGAGCAGGAGGACTCAGCCAGAGCAGCTTCTCCAGAGCGACTCACGACCTGATGACGACACAGCTGTTCCACGATTGGCCAGATTCACCGCATGACAACGATCATGTGTGTTTCGTGGTTATTCTCACACCTTCAGTTCCACTAATGCTCACAAATCTGTTTTTATAACAGTAAAATCTCTTTTCATCTAGTCGCAATGTTATATTGTGTCATGATTATCAAAATATAACTGATAAAAAACATAGACCCCACTATATTGGTATTTAAATATAAGCTTATGTTGAACTATATTCTTGTATAAACAGACGCTGTATTAAGCAGTACTACAGTGTAGGCTGCATAACGTATTAAACAGAAAAGTATCTGAAGCGTCTGTGTATTTGACAAATATAGCATTTATTTCACTTCAGCTGTGGTAAAGTATGCAAACACAGCGCTAGTGTCACTACAGGAAGCAGAAAGTGTCCGAATTCACGTTTCAGCTCCTGAACGCGGCAAACTCTCACCGATCGATTCAGCCGCAGCCGATGTCCAGCACACCTTGTCACAACTATAGACCTTATGTAGCCCTGCACCTTTTCAGCGCTGCGCTTGTTGTCTTTTGTCTTCCGATTTGTATTTCCACAGCGATCTTAATACTTTATGAATGAATTGCCCTTTTTAAAATGTTCCTGGTCTACTGATTTTTGTTAAGACATCTGCTTTAAA
Source organism: Rutilus rutilus (assembly GCF_951802725.1). NCBI lineage: Eukaryota > Metazoa > Chordata > Actinopteri > Cypriniformes > Leuciscidae > Rutilus > Rutilus rutilus. The sequence goes on from NC_140211.1 coordinate 3,161,974, forward strand.
CATTACAATGCTCGTGATAACTTTCTTTAACTCTACAATAAGTAAATCCACTTCACCAGCTAATTACTCTTCCACAGCGATGCCATAGAAATACACAGAGCTACCGCTAAAACAGAAGTTCAAAGACAATATTCTAAAGATGCCTCGCACTTGTGTCTCTGGCGCATAAGGGCTATAACAGCACAGAACAACAATATCGTTGGAATCACTTTTAGAACGATTTAGTTTCAAGCTGATGAATGATAAATACATTGACAACCTACACAAAACCTTTCAGTTTTCTTCTGTCATGTCAAACTAGCAAATAACAATTAAGCTTGCTTAGGCTTCTTATACTACTGGTTATGAGGGACAAAACTGTATGAAATTGTGTATCAGATTTAAGGAGAAACGTTATGAATGAAACTTACTGGACGCTTGAACAGTGGCTATATCAACATCCTAACAAAGAGAATATTATGCTTAACCCATTTGTGGCCAAATTTTTCCGAATGGTTTCATGCATATAATCCTGTTAATAGTGTCCTATGTGAACATGTTCTGCATTTATTTTCCCCAGGTTTTTTTTTTTTCTTTCTTGAAAATCATATTTGAATGTGCGGCAACTATAGTTGCCGGTGGGCAAATATGTTGTATGCACCCCTTCAATGTAAAATATGAATAGGAGGAGAACATTTGGCATTTATCTCAAAATAACTGCTTTCAACAGATCAATCTTTATTCATAAACAAATTTATTATGTATAAAAGTCGAAGAACATTTGATGCAGACCCCCCAAAAAAACTGCATCTAGCTTATAATCTCTTGAATATGAAAACACGACAAACAACAAATCCATTTGCCTTAACCATTGTGCGCTGTTCAGGGTCTTTTTGACCCACATTTCTGACTTTCATTCATGGGGATAACATGGATAATTTGACATGGTTAAGTGTTTTTAAAAGATTTTTGCCAATCTTTTGGAAAATGCTGTTCTAAAAGTAACAATTTATCACTTTAACCAGTAGATGGCTGCAGAGCACCACTATTTGCTATTTGCTTTTTGACTAACTGAAAGACATCTTTTCACAAGTTTTTCCAGTTGTACTCATATCTACATAATGAAATCACAATTATAATAATAAAAGTAACTTTTTGTCAAAGTTTAGGCACTCTTTGTTCTGAAAAAAAAATCTGTTTTTCAGTAATGTTATATTATGATTAGAATCAAATGAATTTGATCAATGGACAAAATTCATCCTCAAAATCAGAAACAACACAGAACACACAGAGAGAAATGAAGTGGCACACTTTAAATTTGTAGAATTATATGAAAAACAGATGTTTGAAATAAATGATAAACTCTAAAATCTCCAACTTTTCTCTTTGTAACATCCTGATCAGGTTTGATTCTAATCATAATGGAACATTATTGAAAAACTGATTTTTTTTCAGTACAAAAACTGCCAAACTTTGACAGAAAGTAACTTTTATTGTTATAATTGTGATTTCATTATATGTAGATATGAATCTAACTGGAAAAACTTGTGAAAAGATGTCTTTTAGTTTGAAACTTTTAGTACTTTTAGAGCTGATTTTTTTTTTTTTTACTTTTAAAACTGCATTTTCCAAGATTTGGCCAAAAATCTTACACTAAACCATGTCAAATTATCCATGTTATCCCCATGAATGAAAGTTAGAAATGTGGGTATTTTATAAGGCAAATGTTTTATTATTTTTTTTTTTTCTTTTTGGAGAATTTTTCTTTTCTTTTTTTGAACATTTTGTGGAGTAAAAATGTCCAAATGTAGAGTAAAAACATTAATAAACTGAGTAAAATTACATTTGTTTAATATATATATATTGTTACAAAATAACATTTTGTTACCTGGGGTCTCTCAGATCCCAAACAGCCTGACTGTAAACCGCAAACGAACAGCGCACAAGGGTTAAAGTTGTGGAACAGTGCAGAACAAAGTGCAGCCATAACAGGGCATTGTGTATCAAAAAGTTAAATGAAAATAAATAAATACAAATAAATAGAATGAAGAAAAAAATATATCTATATAGATATGTCATTTAAAGGGTTAAGTTATGTTTATGCACTAAACAAGACCAATGAACTTGATTTATTAACCTATTAACACAGTATACCCCATTTCCCCATGATATATGTACTTACAAGGCATTTGCCCACCGGCAACTATAGTTGCCGCTTGGACTTTTGACTAAGTATACAAAAAACTATAGATCTCTTGTAAGATTTGTTTTGTTTGGCTGATTCTAGAGACCTTCATGATTATGTAGATATATATATGTCAACAAAAAATACTTATTAGTAACATGAAAATGACCTTTCTTTGGGAGCGTTTGCCTTCGCCCTGCTTCCTGGAAATAGGGGTAGGAAGTTGACAGCCTCATGTGACAGGGAGGAAGTGAATACCTTTTTTTTTTTTTTCTTGAAATCCTTTATTTGGTTGTTTGCTTGCATTTCATTGAGAAATAAAACATGGACAACATCTAGAAAAATATTTACAAAAGGAAAATGACAACCATGTACTGCGGCAACTATAGTTGCCGCAGTACATACCTTCATGACATAATCATGAAGGTCTCTAGAAGAGAGAGGAGAGAGACAGAGAAGGGTCAAAAGGTGGTGGTGTTATGATATACATAAAAAACAATATTCAGTGTCAGGAAATTCAACAGCTGAATGATCATGAACTAGAATGCTTGGGCTTAAATATTATACTATCACCACAAATGTCTTTCACAATCATTGTGGTATATCGCCCCCCCTCTTCAGATGCCATTTTTTATGAAAAGTTTGAAACATTACTGAAAGAATCTAACTTAAACAAAGAGACCATTATTTTGGGTGATATCAACATAAACTGGGAGGACACATCATGTAGAAAAAAGCTTAAAAGAATAACTGACAAATTTGATCTAGTCCAAATGATCAAAGGGCCCACAAGAATCACCACATCAAGCAGCACACAGATTGATTTGGCATTTACCAACCGACCTGAGAGAATATCTAAATCATACAATATGTTAGCTGGTCTTTCTGATCACAATTTGATCCTTGTGGCCAGAAAGCTCTCAAAAAAGAGATTTGATTATTCTGTCAGAGAGCGTGAGTTTGTTGGAATTCCAAAAAACCGCCAGGAAGGATTTAATAGTGCTGTCCAGCAGATTGACTGGGATCACATATTGTTGGGAACAAATTGTGAAATGGACTCTGAATCTTTTGTGGCGACAATTGAGAGAACAATTAAAGATTTTAGCTGTAAAGTTAAACACAAACACAATAAAAACATACTTCCCTGGATGAACTCGGACATACTCAAACTAATGAAAGAGAGGGATCGTGCGCTAAAAAATGCAATTAAAGCTAAGTCAGCTAGTGCTAAAAATCTATTTACAACATTGAGGAATAAGACTATTAAAGCTATACGCAAGGCCAAAGCAGATTTTTTTTTGACTATAATAGAAAATGCAAAAGGGGATTCTAAAACAATTTGGAACCAACTTAAAAAACTTGTAGGACAAGACACTAAAAGGAAACAATTTTTAGAAATTAAGATAAATGGACAAATTACAAATAATACAAACAAAGTTGCAGATGCCTTCAATAATTTTTTTATTGAATCTGTCTCCACTATTGCCCAAAGCTTACCATCTAACAATCTAAATATTTGTCCGATAAATAACTCAGAGCCAATTTTCAACCTAGGCACAGTCACAGAATCTGAAGTCTTACAGACAATAAAAACACTAAAAGCTTCCAGAACTAGAGACATATTTGGCATAGATGTGTGCATGCTGAAAGAACTCAGTTCTACATTGTTAACACCAGTAACCAAAATTGTCAATCTCTCCTTTATTGAGGCAGTATTTCCAAGTGTGTGGAAGTCAGCTGCTGTTGTTCCAATTCTCAAAAATGGAGATCCATTGTCAGTGGACAATTACAGACCAATCAGCATCATACCTACAGTGTCAAAAGTCGCAGAGAAACTAATTTCCCAACAAATAATAACACATTTGAATACCACTACATTTTCCCTTCATTCAATGCAATTTGGTTTCAGAACTCAACACTCCACGGAAACTGCAAATTGTTTTCTCATAGAAAATATTAAACATTTACTGGATAAAGGTGGCGTGGTTGGAGCTGTGTTTCTCGATTTAAAAAAAGCTTTTGACACTGTAAACCATAAAATATTATTAATCAAACTAAGTAAATTTAATTTCTCCGCAGATGCAATAAAATGGATAGAGTCATATCTATCGAATCGCTCACAGTCAGTCAGGATCAGTGATTACCACTCACCGCCCCTCGCAATGTCCACGGGGGTTCCTCAAGGCTCTATTTTGGGGCCATTGCTATTCTCACTTTATATAAACGACCTCCCTTCTGTTTGTCCAGACGTCCATATTCAGATGTACGCAGACGACACAGTCATTTATACCCATGGTAAAAACACAAAACAAGTTGCTGAAAAACTCACACAGTCTATGGCCCATGTCTCTGAATGGCTAAATCAATCCTGCTTAAAACTTAATGTAAATAAAACAGTTTCAATGTTCTTTTCTAAATCAAACATTGCAAATAATCAGGCAGATATTTATGTGACAGGGGGGGAAATAAAAGTTGTGTCAGAATTCAAATACTTAGGCATCATAATAGACTCTAAACTAACTTTTAAATCACAGATAAAAAAGGTCTGCAACAGAGTCAAATTTAATATCGCAAATTTCCGGTTCATAAGATCGAACTTGTCACTTCAGGCAGCTAAAATGTTCATGTACAGTATGGTACTGTCTCATATCACTTACTGTCTTACAACCTGGTCACAGGCAAATAAAACTACACTAAAATCCTTAGAGTCACTTTATAAACAGACAATCAAAATTGTGGATAAAAAAACATTTAGGTATCATCACTGTGCCATTTTACAAAAGCATAAGTTCTTAAGTTGGGAAAATGTCATTAAGTATTCAAACCTCTGTCTGTTTTACAAAATCATCCATGGTCTGTCTTCTCCTCCACTCAGTCAGTTTGTAAACATCAGAAATACCACACAGAGAGTAACACGAGGGTCGGCCCGAGGAGACTGTGTTGTTCCTCTACGGAAAAGTGCTTTTAGTCAGAGTGCCTTTTCAGTCGTAGCAGTGCAGGAGTGGAACTCTCTCCCTCAGAACATCAGGGAACTTAACACATACACTCTGTTTAAAAAACATCTAAAAAACTGGCTCATATTACATCAAACATGTCAGCACTAATAAGAATATGTATCTTCATTCAACCCAACCTGTTGCCACTTGTGTCTCTGTGGTGTTAATGTGTATAATATTAATTCTTTTTTATTTTATTTTTATCTATTAACATAATGTCTGTATGTTGGTAAACTTGTATTTATCAACAGGATGTGAGGAGTTATATTTATTTTACTGCTTTTTATATTTGTATTGTTCACTGTAATCTTTTTATTGTGTTTTTTTAGGTAGACAATTTTAAGATCTGTCCAGGGACAACGGATGAAAAATAGCCTTTTGGCTAATTCTGGTGCATTTGCAGAAATGCTAATTAATGTACACTGTCCCTGTCAAATAAATAAATAAATAAATTAAATAAATGTACTTTGAGCCACATCCTCGAATCATGATCTTCTACTTTCTATTTAACAGCAAGTATATTTGACTGAACGGTCTGTAAAAATAATGAGCCGTTTTTTCAGAAGAGAACTAATATGTAAATGTTTGTAAAAGCCACAGATGAAAACTCATGTTGATGTCATGCGGTCTTTAAAACATATAGTGCACATTAATATTTTAAATACCCAAACAACATTACATTGAAAGTAATAAGACTCATATGATAACTTTTATATTACAGAAATTAATTTAATTGTACTGATATAAGCACATTATCTGATGATTAAAACAAAAAAGTGTTTACCAGTTAAAAAATCTTTTGCTTAAGAACAACACAAACATATCCTTCACTCCTCAGATCTGCTGCAGATGAAGTTGAGTTTGTCGTGTTCAGGACGGCTGATCCAGCGCTGATCTCCTCCAGACTGAACTGCTCCAGATCTCACTCCAGACTCACAGTCCTCGTCTCCTGTGCCGTTCCCTGGAGCCCAGTTCTGATAGCACACGGTCTCTCCGCTCACCCAGAACCAGAGGCCCACAGTGCAGGAGTGACGTAAACCCAACCACACCGCCTCAGTAGACGCACGTTTAACCACATTCATCACCTCCTCCTGCATCTCCTCTGAATGAACCGAGACCAGATCCGTGTAATTCTGTCTGCAGTATCTCAGAGCTTCAGGCCACGTCAGAGTCTCGTTGATCAGAATCAGTTTATCTGGACACAAAACAAACCACAAGCAAAAACTAGAGAGAGACTGATCAAAAACAACATGCAGAACAAACACTGTGGAGGAATCTGTCATGTCAGACATGTAGCGTGAACTTTAAAGGGTTAGTTCACCCAAAAATTCTGTCATTAATCACTCACGCTCATGTCGTTCCAAACCCAAAAGACCTTCATTCATCTTTAGAACACAAATTAAGATATTTTGGAAAAACATTGTAATGTCCACCTATTGGCCCAACGACGGAGTCCAACGGTGTGGGTGAAGGGATAATGTGTGTGTGTCTTTTCAGCGCTCCAGTGAAGTTCACTTAATTCATTAGAATTTAGTTTCAATATTACTTTAGCTCTACTCTTAATCTGACTAATTAAGAAAAAAAATCATAAATATTGATTATGACTTAATTTATATATTTGATTACTGTGAGTATCCCATACTTTCAATTATCCGTTCATTAAGGACCTGGTGTCGCTTTGAGACGTCATGTCGTGAATGTGCGCTCACGATCACAAACTAGCCAGTTGTGAAATAGTCAGAGGATGCAGTGCAACTATTTTACCCTTAAGCGGCCGCTCACTGCTGACTCATAACAAAGGTGTAATTTTTTAATAGTCGCAATATGCAATGTGCTAAGTCAGTGATAGTCAGTAATTGGAAGGTCTCCTTAATTATCTCCCCATGCTCCATTAATAGTGCCTTCAGTTTGATCTATCCTGGTAGAGATTTGCAGAAACACCAGACTACACATTAATCTACTATGAATAATGATTTCAGAATGTTCACTGTAATGGGGGATGATCCTGGTTACAGGTTCCCCAAGACTGCTCTGCCACCTACCCTTAAATACCCAGACCAGAACAAAAGGCTTGTACAAATATTGTTTAGAGTTGTTCTGGGTCAGTTCATGTACCCCAGGGGGTAACACCTGGTTTCGGGAGATATCTTGAAGAGACATCACCCAGAGAGGAGAACAGGTCTCCTAAGTTCTCAATCTTTCTCATTAAACCAATGACTGCAATGAAATTAGACCATTTTACAAATCGCTCTGAGACACTTAAAATGAATCCAAACATGAAAAGGAAAAACAATAGAATCACAAGATACATCATATGTGATATATAGACAATCTCAGTGAACTTTTGGTGACTTGACTCAGGGAGAGAGGAGGAAGGAGGGAGAGAGGAGAGAGGGATGCAGAGATAAACAAGGAGAAAAGTTTGGACAAGACAAATGTCCTGTGCTCTTTCTTCTGTCCAGGAAAATCAGTTCTTACAACATCGTTAAAATAGTCCATGTGACTACAGTGGCTTAACCTTAATTTAATGAAGCAAGGAGAATACTTTTTGTCCGCTAAAAAACTAAATAAGGACTTTATTCAACAATTTCTTCTCTTCCGTATTAGTCTCTGAGTCGCGTTCACGAGAGCAACACGATGCATGCGTGACCTCGCGTGTGTCTTCCTCTGCTTGGGGTCATATGTCAGAACACCAGATCCTGCACCATCAACACCAGCAGACTGATACGGTAGAGGAGAAATGACCGAATAAAGTCAATATTTTGTTTTTTGGTGCACAAAAAGTATTTTCAAAAAGTACTTTGAAAAGGGTTTGGAACGACGTCGACATGAGGGTGAGTAATTAATGACAGAATTTTCATTTTTGGGTGAACTAACCCTTTAAGATATCTGGAGGTGATGGATGGAGTGTGTGTGTTTGTGAGGATCTGCTCACCTTCATGACACACAAAAGGATATCGGTCGTTGCAAGAGATGTCGAACCATCGTCCCTGAGCATTTGGTCTGATCACTGTACAGTTTTCATTTCCTCCAACATTATTAGGTTCATCAGAATCCCAGTATCTGAAAGAGGAGTTACTCTGATCTGACCACTGCCATGAGTCTCTGACTCTGAACAGACCGATCCAGACCCATGATCCAGATAACTGACGACCACTAATGAAATTCATAACCTGTTGATTCTCATCCTGGTTCCTCACACTGACCAGATCAGTGTGATTCTGTCTGCAGTAACTCTGAGCGTCTCTCCAGTTCATCTGCTGATTGCCCAAGACGAGTCCTGTGTTCGCTTCAAGAAAAAACAATTTAAAAAAACGGTTTCATAAATCAGTGTTCACTTGTCTTACGCTGTTTTACGTTTTTTAATGTGAATAAGAGCAGTGGTGGAAGCATCAGAAACATGTTTCAATTACATTGAAAATGTTACATTTTAAACGTAAATGCACATTGTTCTAAAGGGCATCATCCTCTACCTTTTACAGATACATTTACTCAAATTGTCATGCGGATATTAATTGTAAGGAAAAAGTTTCATTTAATATGGAAGTACTGTATTTCCCTAGCCTGGGTGCCAGCCTGAACCCCGCCCACAACATTTTTTGGTCGGGAAGTTCGGTCTGGACTCGATCCGTTGAGGAGTAATTATACTCGGCTCCCAGAAGGCCGGGCCAATCAAATTGCCAGGGCGGGCTTTAATCGATGATGGACAGATGATCTGCTGTTACGTAATCACCCACGTCACCAAAGAGCGCTTGATTTGAATTAGTTTACAACAAAGAAGACTGCCGCTGGATAATTGAGATTTCACGAGTTCACGCTTACAAATAAGTCAGATAGAATAAATGCGTATATGACGTGCTGTCCGAGGAGAGGGCTGTGGGCTCGGTAGCCATACTCCCCCGTATTCCTGGTTGTGAGAGAACAAGACAAGAGTGAGGATTCGGGGTGGTGGAGGGAATGCTGAAAACCTGTCAAGGAGTGTTAGGTAAGTTGACAGAGTGAATATGCTTCCTCATGCTGATAGATAGGGTAACGTTAGACATGGTATTGTTTGATGACAAGTTGATATTGGATTGATTATTTGTACGTGCTCCTCCCGAACTTTGTTTATGAAACATCATGTGTAGATTCCGCCATCGCGTCTGTTATATCCACAGCGCATTCATTTTAAAAGAGGAACAGAGAGCCGCGACATTTTGTTGGTTGAAAATATGAATGAAGAACATGCGTCATTTTACAACCTGATTGGTTGTAGGTCTATCCAATTGAGTGCAGAGTTTTTTTTTTTTTTCTGGTTTGGTTGAGACACACCCCATAATCAAAGCCCTATGGAGCCATTCTGACTAGAATATGAGTATGACAAAGTCAGGCTAGTATTTCCCAGGAAACTTAACCCTCTGAGGTCGGCAAACGCGCCCCCGCGTTTTGCTGGACTTTTTTTACATTGTAGCACTTCAAACTTAAATTACTCCGTCATTTATGGTCATACAGAAAAAATAAATATAAAAAAAGAATCTGTGATATTTCTACTTGTGTATGTGTCCACTTACAATCAAATCAAAACATTGTGCTTTTGAAAAATAAAGAAAATAAACAGGGTGTGCGTTCTGCCTCTCCGTCGCGGTGAACTTTTTTTTCTTGAGCACGTCTATAAACTGAAACAAAACTCAGCGAATAGGGCCTACTTGTCACACATTTATGAGCCATATACCTTTATAAACATTTAAGTGTGTACTTTTAAATGATCGGATTCAAACTGAAAACAAATATTTTCTGTTTAAGTAATTTGTATAAAACCAACAAGATGTCCAGCTTCTCAAACGCTTGCTCAAATAGTTAATTTGGCCACGCCCACTCGCGCAAAAGATATTCACATGCAAATCTCCACATGGAACGCGAACGCGCTCATTACCTCAAAAACAAAACACTTCATCAGTCTCTGCTTTTCGTCGAGTTTGAAAGAAGCGCTGTGAGCAGATTGGCTTTACCCCAGAAGAAGAACGCGATTTCAAGACAAGAAAGATAAGGTAAGAAATTCTTACATATTAGTTTGTTATTGTTGCATAAATTTCACATTGCAGTTGAACTGTTGCTAGATATATGGTGAATATTATAATATTTAGACCCGTGTTTACTGTTACTGTGTTTGTGGATATCTGCTCAAACGTAGATATGTATATGGTAGGCCTAACCATAATGTTTTATATTTGAGCGCGATCGCGTTTGAATGTATCATATTTTGGAAAAGCAAAACGCTCCAAATGGCTTCATGGTTTTGCTATTATCTCATTTCACACACACACACACACACACACACACACACACACACACACACACACACACACACACACACACACACACACACACAGGGAGCGAGCCCAGAAATGGAAGGGACTTTATATAACAAGTTAGGCAAAGCATAGAGTATGAAAATTGCATAAAAAAATTAAAGAGAAAAAAATATAATTACATGAGTGAATCCGTTACATTGTTCCTCAGTCACTCCTGAAATTGCTGTGATTTACAGTGATAACCGTAGCAATGGACGGGACAAAACATTTGTCAAAATAAACCTGTGCATTAAGTGCTGTAGTGTAAATGCAGACTAATAGACCCACAGCAACACAGACCAGAAGAAGAAAACAGGTCTGTGTTGTCTGGGTCATTTTAGAAGCTTTTAAGATCATTTTATAAAGCACACTTTTTTCACGTGTCCTTTTTAAAGCAATGTTTAAAAATCTGCCTATTCGATTTTTTTAATTAAATCTAAAAATATTTAAAAGTATTTAATGCATTATTTTTTTAGCATTAATTATTTGTTATTATAGCTATTTTATAATAAATCCAAAAGCAAAACATGAAAATAACTACATTAGATTATATGCATTGAGACATGAGGTAGTTTAACACCGTCTCTCGTGACTAGCAGAGTCTGCTGTGTGTGTTCATGTGTTTTGAATGAGCCGTGGCTTTGGAGACGCTCTGAATGCTTTCAAAGCTAACTTTATATTAATAGCCTCCCAGAAATTGCCTTTAATTTATAAGTTATTACTGTGTATGTTAGTAGAAAATGTTCAGGAGCCGTCATATTTGGTATATGGTGCATCTATAAATGAACGGTTGCTGTAATTGTAAATAGCTGCACTCACTGTTGTTGCAGATGAAATGACGATCATCACTACATGGTAAATCCTCCCATTGTCCATATGACATCATTGCACAATCATCTCTGCCTTCAGGTTGTCCAGTAGCCCAGTTCAGATAGAGCGCAGGTTCACCTGAAGACCACTGCCATTTATCAACACCTGTCTTCTTCAGCCCAATCCAGACATCCTGAACACCTCCATCATTCACACTCTTCTTCAGCTCGTTCATGTCGTTCATGTTGTCAACGGTGGCCAGATCTGTGTAATTCTCTCTGCAGAATCTCTGAGCTTCAGTCCAGGTCTTCCTCACGTTTATAAAGTGATACTGACGCTGAACACATTCAGATACAGAGCAGAGAGCTGTGAAAGAGAGCGTTTGATTTAATGCTTTTCATAACAGGGTCAAACCTGATGAAACTATAAACCATAAATAATACACCAAACACACTCACCAATGAGAAGAAGAATCAAATATAGAGTTTGCTCCATTTCTGAGGAAGAAACACATTAAAAACTCAGAAATCAAACATTCCCAGATTCATTTTGGAGTAAAAAATGACTATTTCATTTAGTATCTCAACAGCCGCATGAATTCACTGTACATGATCATTGAGACAATATTAACATCTGAAAGTGTAATTGTGTTTGAAGAATGAACATGTTCTTACTTTAGAGGTCGTGTGTTTCTGTCCTGAGTCTGATGTTTCTGTCTGCAGATTTACACTACGCTATTATTATATCTGCTCTCATCCCTCATTCAGCTCATCACATCATTTGTGTATTTATCTAAAACTAATTTTCATGTTTTATGTCCTCATCATTTGTGTTTGTCTACCTCTGTATTTGCATATTGCCATCTTTGTCAGTTAGTATAAGTCTATATTTATATGAACCTTAATCAAAAAATATGTGAACATTCAAAATTTATATTGTTATATTCACAACTAAACAGCAGCTTTAATGATATTGCTGGACTGCATAACTCGTTTCATCCCTGTTCATCTTGACATGTATCGGCCTGTCCACCAACACTTGCGATCTTTCCACTTCACCATTTGTCTACTTACATTACATTTTGTTCTTGTATTTGGCCCAAGTGATCAAGTGTGTGTAGAACTTTTGATTACCTAATTTGACACACTTACAAGTGTTTACAGAGCTTTATTTTGATTTTGATTTTTAAATAATCCTCTAAGTGTGTGTACAGCAGTGCCTATAGGCATATACATATATGTAACACAGTTTACTAGTGATGATGGTGCTTTTAATTAAGTGATAAAAAGCATTTGCAAACGTTGTACAAATGACAAAATACACATACTCATGTTTGCACCAGTAAAATGTGCTCACTTATATCCTGTAGCGTGCACATACTCTCTAGTGGCCAAGTGTGGGTATTTGGACAGACCCCATGTTTGAGTTTCTCTGTTTTGGGCCACTTTTATCTGTTGCTGTTTGAACTGAACAGAGAAGGGTTTAGTTCAGTAGTGAAGACTGGTGATACTGGTTACTGAGAGCCTTTAACGTTTGACTAGTGAGAGAGTTTGACTAGTGAGAGAGTTTGGGGCATTAAAAAAGACAAAATGAAGAGGAAGAAAAAAAAATAGAAATGTTTTTGCTCATATATATATATATAGGCTTCCTCTTTTCCCTCTTCTGAGAGCTGAGACCCGTCACATTCACAACAGAGACGAGATAAAGACATGAAAGCTTTCATTCCCCTGAAGTCCATCTCTAATGTTAATAAAGATTATTAGACTCATTATCCCACTGAAATAATATCATCATCTTCTGCTGTTTCAGAATAAATTAGTCTTTATTTCCTCCGTCTAAATACTTGATTGTGATTGGCTGGAATGTGTTCATTAAAACATTGGTACATTTTTTAAGAATCAGTCTTATTTAGAAAATTCTTATTGTGTTTCGTGTCGTACTCCTGCTGTTCTTAGTTTATAGAGCATGAACACATTTGCATGTTAACACATCCTCATCACTCATTTGTTTAGGTCCACATTTAGACTTTCAGGGTGGACAATCTTTGCATCTCTGACGTGAAACAGAAGCAGAAACAGTGAGTTATTGTACATGTTATTGACACATTCCATGGTCTCATTCTTTCTTATTCATTTCTTAGTTTTATTAAAGGGATATTTCACCGCTGGAAAGATGAATGTGGATTTAAATTGGGTCATTTATGTAGTAGAAATGTGAAATTATTTTAGAAGTTGGAGCTTCTAGACTGAGAAAAGCCAGAAAATGTATTTTTAGCTCATGTGGATGAAAGACAACAACTCCCAGAATGCACTTGCTTCGCTGCCCTATGAGGCCACTCCTGAGCCGCAGCTGCTCCGGCCGCCTCTTGTTCCTCCATCATCCGCATCTGTTCATCGCTGTATTGTGGCTCGTACAGGCAGCCACGGGCATCGGATTTGCGCATCAGATCTTCAAAATCCCCTTCTGCCATATCATCTTCATCTTCATCTTCATCTTCATCCATATCATACTACCTTTCGCCATCGTGGTTAGCCTACTACTCAGCTTTCTCCACAGAGCAAGAGCCTGTTAGCTTAGCTTAAAAAAAGATGGCTGACACTAATTGTACATTCTGTGAGTGAGATCCCCCTATGGGCGGGTTGAAGACATGCGGAACGAGCTTGTGCTTTGCTTTTATTTTAAACAGCCGATATACTTTGAGCCACATCCTCGAATCATGATCTTCTACTTTCTATTTAACAGTAAGTATGTTTGACTGAACAGTCACACATTAAAACTCATGTTGATGTCATGGAGTCTTTAAAACATATAGTGCACATTAGTATTTTAAATACCCAAAGAACATTACATTGATAGAGAAAAGACTCATATGATACTTTTAAATTACAGAAATTAATTTAATTGTACTGATATAAGCACATTATCTGATGATTAAAAAAAAGTGTTTGCCAGTTAAAAAGACATTTGCTTAAGAACAACACAAACACATCCTTCACTCCTCAGATCTGCTGCAGATGAAGTTGAGTTTGTCGTGTTCAGGACGGCTGATCCAGCGCTGATCTCCTCCAGACTGAACTGCTCCAGATCTCACTCCAGACACACAGTTCTCCTCTCCTGGAGCCCAGTTATGAAAGCACACGGTCTCTCCGCTCAGCCAGTACCAGATGCCCAAAATACAGGAGTGACGTAAACCCAACCACACCGCCTCAGTAGACGCACGTTTAACCACATTCATCACCTCCTCCTGCATCTCCTCTGAATGAACCGAGACCAGATCCATATAATTCTGTCTGCAGTATCTCAGAGCTTCAGGCCACGTCAGAGTCTCTTTGATCAGAATCAGTTTATCTGGACACAAAACAAACCACAAGCAAAAACTAGAGAGAGACTGATCAAAAACAACATGCAGAACAAACACTGTGGAGGAATCTGTCATGTCAGACATGTAGCGTGAACTTTAAGATATCTGGGGCCGTATTCACAAAGCATTTTATCTTACCACTAGGAGTACTCCTAAATCGCACTAAAAGATTTTAGCTAGGAGTTTTCTCTTAGAAGTTATTCACAACGCCTTTCAGACCTACTTTTAGTAAAGAAAAATGACAACTCCTAAACTAAGAGTGAGTCTTCGTTGCTATGGATGACGTCATTACTCATGCACGAGCTTGACTGAAGTGACCACCTTGATTGGCTGATGATTGTAACGCGGGAATGATTCCAAACACCTCCCCTACGATGATGAGTGACAGGTGACAGGTCTGAGAATGCGTGCGCTACACAAGTATTGCGAAGGACAGAAGATGATGAATAACTGAATAAATAGCCTAAATGAATAAAGAGTAAGGCAAAACAAATAGCCTAGTAGCCTAATGAAACATATGGATTGATGCAATATCTTTGCAACATTATTGAATTAATCTGTCACTGCCTACGTTTGCAAAGAGAAGAACATTTTAATTTGATTCACAATGAAATGTTACAAATAGTTTACATGCAATGAGTAGCCTATAGTTTTGGTTGTTGTTGGTGGCGTTATTGCAGCCCTAGTTATGCCTACAATGCAAAATTGTTCCCTTGTGATTGGAAGCTCCTGTAGCCGCCGCATACGCATTTCAAAACATCGCAACGTGAAATGCCACAAAAAGCGGTTTGTGAATAGGTCTTAGTGAGTTAGGAGTCCTCTCGACTTCTTTTAAGCTGTCCCAGGCTTAGGTGCTACTTTTAGGGCTAAAACGCTTCGTGAATTACTCTTAGTCAAAAAATATTAGGAGTCCTAAAATTACGAGTGACACGCCCATTATTTTTAGGAGTTGCTCCTAAATTCGCCAGTTAGGAGCTACTTTTAGCCTTAAAATTCTTTGTGAATACGGCCCCTGGAGGTGATGGATGGATTGTGTGTGTTTGTGAGGATCTGCTCACCTTCATGACACACAAAAGGAAATCGTTTTTTGCAAGAGTCGGCATGCCATTGACCCTGAGCGTTTAGTCTGATCACTGTACATTTTTCATTCCCTCCACTATTATTAGGTTCACCAGAAGCCCAGTATCTGAATGAGGAGTTACTCTGATCTGACCACTGCCATGAGTCTTTGAACAGACCGATCCAGATCCGTGATCCAGATAACTGACGACCACTAATGAAATTCTGAACCTGTTGATTCTCATTCTGGTTCCTCACACTGACCAGATCAGTGTGATACTGTCTGCAGTAACTCTGAGCGTCTCTCCAGTTCTTCTTCTGCTGATTGGCCAAGACGAGTCCTGTGTTCACTTCAAGAAAAAACAATTTAAAAAACTGTTTCATAAATCAGTGTTCATTTGTCTTACGCTATTTTACAGTTTTTAATGTGAATAAGAGCAGTGGTGGAAGCATCAGAAACATGTTTCCATTACATTGAAAATGTTACATTTTAAACATAAATGCACACACACACACACACACACACACACACACACACACACACACAGAGAGAGAGAGGGTGAGACCAGAAATGGAATGGACTTTATAAAACAGGATAGGCAAAGCATAGAGTATGAAAACTGCATGAACAAATTATAATTACACGTGTGAATCTGTTACATTGTTCCTCACTCACTCCTGAAATTGCTATGTTAACCGTAGCAACGGACGGGACAAAATAGATAGAAAATAGATTGTCAAAATAAACCTGTGCATATAGTGCTGTAGTGTAAATGCAGACTAATAGACCTGCAGCAACACAGACCAGAAGAAGAAAACAAGTCTGTGTTCTCTGGGTAATTTTAGAAGCTTTTAAGATAATATTTTATAAAGCACACTTTTTTCACGTGTCCTTTTTAAAGCAATGTTTAAAATTCTGCCTATTTTATTTTTTTTATTAAATCTAAAAATATTTAAAAGTATTTAATGCATTATTTTATTAGCATTAATAATTTGTTATTATAGCTATTTTATAATAAATCCAAAAGCAAAACATAAAAAAATAACTACATTAGATTATATGCATTGAGACATGAGGTAGTTTAACATCGTCTCTCGTGACTAGCAGAGTCTGCTGTGTGTGTTCATGTGTTTTGAAGGAGCCGTGGGTTTGGAGACGCTCTGAATGCTTTCAAAGTTAACTTGATATTAATAGCCTCCCAGAAATTGCCTTTAATTTATAAGTTGTTACTGTGTATGTTAGTAGAAAATGTTCAGGAGCCGTCATATTTGGTATATAGTGCATCTATAAATGAACGGTTGCTGTAATTTTAAATAGCTGCACTCACTGTTGTTGCAGATGAAATGACGAGTATTACTACATGGTAAATCCTCCCATAGTCCATTTGACATAATTCCACAATAACTGGTTTCAGGTTGTCCAGGTTTCCAGTTCAGATAGAGCGCAGGTTCACCTGAAGACCACTGCCATTTATAAACACTCGTCCTCTTCAGCCCAATCCAGACATACTGAACACCTTTATCATTCACACTCTTCTTCAGCTCGTTCATGTCGTTCATGTTGTCAACGGTGGCCAGATCTGTGTAATTCTCTCTGCAGAATCTCTGAGCTTCAGTCCAGGTCTTCCTCTCGTTTATAAAGTGATACTGACGCTGAACACATTCAGATACGGAGCAGAGAGCTGTGAAAGAGAGCGTTTGATTTAATGCTTTTCATAACAGGGTCAAACCTGATGAAACTATAAACCATAAATAATACACCAAACACACTCACCACTGAGAAGAAAAATCAGATATAGAGTTTGGTCCATTTCTGAGGAAGAAACACATAGAAAAACTCAGAAATCAAACATTCCCAGATTAATTTTGGAGTAAAAAATTACAATTTAATTTAGTATCTCAACAGCAGCATGAACTCACTGAACATAATCATTGAGACAATATTAACATCTGAAAGTGTAATTGTGTTTGAAGAATGAACATGTTCTTACTTTAGAGGTCGTGTGTTTCTGTCCTGAGTCTGATGTTTCTGTCTGCAGATTTACACTACGCTATTATTATATCTGCTCTCATCCCTCATTCAGCTCATCACATCATTTGTGTAAACTAATTTTCATATTTTACTTCCTCCTTATTTGTGTTTGTCTTCCTCTGTTTCTCTATATTTGCATATTGACGTCTATGTCAGTATTAGTCTATATTAATATGAACCTTAATCAAAAAATGATATGAACATTTACCATTTGCATTTGAACATTCACAACTAAACAGCTGCTGTAAAGATATTGCTGGACTGCATAACTCGTGTTTCATCCCTGTTCATCTTGACATAAATGGCTGTTTCATTCTTGCGATCTTTGCACTTCACCATTTGTCTACGTGTGTAGCGGTGTCGGTGTGTTATCTGTGTTGTGTCTACTCAGAATCACTCTAGTATGCAGAAATTTGTCCCATCAAATCGTCCGTTTATAACATCTGTAGGAAAAAACAGATAATGTGTCCATCACAGAGGGAACTGAATTCACAATAAAACAGTATAACGTATGAAACAATCATTTACAATATTACGGCATTAATAAATCAGCACGTAAACTTGCATAAACTTTTGATGACCTAATTTGACACACTTATGGTGTTGTAAAACTGCAAGTGTTTAAATAAACCTCTAAGTGTCTGTACAGCAGTGCCTATGTAACACGATTTACTAGTAATGACGGTGATTTTAATTAAGTGATAAAAAGCATTTGCAAATGTTGTAAAATTTACAAATACTCATGTTTGCACCAGTAAAATGTGCTCACTTATATCCTGTAGCGTGCACATACTCTCTAGTGGCCAAGTGTGGGTATTTGGACAGACCCCATGTTTGAGTTTCTCTGTTTTGGGCCACTTTTATCTGTTGCTGTTTGAACTGAACAGAGAAGGGTTGAGTTCATTAGTGAAGACTGGTGATACTGGTTACTGAGAGCCTTTAAAAAAACACGGTTTGAGGCTCCAGTCAAAGAGAAAGAAACGTGTGAGATGAAGGAGTGAGTTTGACCAGTGAGGGAGTTTGGGGCTTGAGGTTATGAAGCATTAAAAAAGACATAATGAAGAATAAGGGAAGACAATTACTAGTTCTCTTACTAGAGGTCTCTCGTACTGCGTAAGAGTATCTTACGCTAGGGGAAAATCCTTTTTTCCGCGAGATATTGAAGCCAAAAAATTATCCTTAATTTTGAATAATGCAAAACGCGTTGCAGCAGCATGCAGACATAGGCAAGACGGCTTGCGCGCCTATTGGCTGTTCTGCGGCAACTGCAGCAGCCTATCGAGCGAGGCCTAGCGTGACGTCAGACCCAATGAGGGTGCTTCGCGCCCGCTGCGTCACGTCCCGCCGAAACAGGCGTGGCCTAGGCCTATAAATACGGCTCGCAGGCAGCTGATATCAGATTTTTTCATCCTTCAAGCGAAGCACACGCATCGCTGGATCCGGAGTGAAGCCGCGCCGTCTGAGGAAGCCTTTTCAGCGGGACGAGTCGTCACTGAAGTCGCTGGCCGCGCCGCCTTCAATCGCCTTCCCGCTGTGCTATCCGGCGCTCATATCTTTTTAAAGATGCCTTCCTGCGGCTCGTGCAGAGCCACACTCAGCGACGGGGACCGCCACGTGATCTGCGTTTCCTGCCTGGGTGAGGATCATGCAGCTCTCGCGCTCGCTAACGGCGGCTGCCCTCATTGCGAGCTATTGCCCATGGCGACTCTGCGGACTCGCCTGGCATCTTTCGCCGAGACTGCACCCCCGCCTGCCGTGGCACCGCGCCGTGCTCAGCGGGTTCCGGAACCTTCTCCCAGCCGCCAAAGCTCGCCGGTTCGCCCGCCTGCTTCACCGGCCTCTTCAGCTTCTCTTCCTGACGGACAGCGGCCGCGGTCTGCCGCCGCTTCCGTCGACGAAGCTGTCGAAGAAGTCCCGCTGGGAGAAGATGATTCCTGTTCTATCCTGGCGTCAGGCAGTGAGGATTGGGCGAGCTCTGAGGATCTCGCGCCTCCTGCCCGCGCTGCGTCAGGTAAAAGAGCGAGCATTGAGACAGAGCTCATACGCATACTCGCACAGGCCGCGGCGAGCCTCGGCCTCGAGTGGTCTACGCCTGAGCAGCCTGCTCACAACCGGCTGGATGGCTATTTTCTGCCTGGGGAGCACGTTTCGCCTGCGTCCAGACCAGCGCCTTTTCTTCCTGAGCTTCACGAAGAAGTCGCTAAGTCCTGGAGCGCCCCCTACTCAGCTAGAATGCGTCCTTCTGTTTCTTTGGCATTCTCCGCCGTTGACAATGCCAAGAACAGAGGTTACCATTCGCTGCCGCCGGTCGAAGAGGCGATAGCGGCCCACTTATGCCCGCCCTCCGCTGGACGGCACGCTAAGCTGGCGCTACCCTCTAAAGCTTGCCGCACGACGTCATCCCTGCTCCGCCGCGCTTTCTCCGCCGCCGGGCAGGCTGCGTCAGCGCTGCACACCATGGCCACGCTGCAGATTTTCCAGGCCGATCTCCTCCGAAAGCTGGACGAGAAAGGACCTGATGCAATCTGAGTGCCAGACTTGAGAAGTGCTACAGACCTCGCTCTCTGCGCTACTAAGTCTGCTGCACAGGCCATAGGACGGAGCATGGCCTCTCTCACCGTGACTGAGAGACATCTGTGGCTAACGCTCTCCGAGATGTCTGAGTCAGAGCATGCCGCGTTCCTCGACGCTCCGCTTTCTCCCGCTGGCCTCTTTGGATCTTCCGTCAATGACTTCGTGGCAAGATTCGCTGAGGTATAGAAAGCGTCACAGGCCATGAAGCACTTCCTTCCGAAGCGCTCCAGTTCTGCAGCAGGCCGTGCGAAACCGTCTGCTCAGAGCTCACAGCCTCAGCCTCCGCCCACCGCCGCCACTTCGCAGCGCCGACAGGCCCGAAGCGCGAGACCGCGCTCTCGCTCATCCAGCCGCCGCCCCGCTCTGCGTGGTCCACGGCCTAGGATTGCGGTGAAGCCTGAGGCTCCGAAGTCGTCCTAGCACGCCTAGGAAAACGACGGTGTTCAAGTCCCACTGCGGCCGGACCTCCACCAAAGTTCATCGCTCGTCCAGTTCCAGAAAATGCGACTGGTCCAGTGTATTTTGCAGTCAACAAGCCGGTCCCACCGCCCGCTTGCCTGCACACAAATGCCGTTTTCACGGCTACCCAGATAAATCCCAAAAAGAGTGTATTTTCTGGTGTCCCGGCCACGGCCGATGGTGTTATGTGTGTAAACAAAATGCCCACTGCCCAGTGCCCATTCCTACACACAAGCACAGCCCGTCACACAGGGCTCGCGCACATAAAATCTACTCAGATCGATTGCGCATTAAACGTAGAAAATGTGCCCACTACCCAGTGCCCACAAACACTACATTCTACATGTCCCAAGGTTTCTGTAAAAACGAAACCAAGATGCATTCGCTCTGCTCAGGCGGACAATGCTCTCAGTGTTACAAATGTGCCCGCTATCCTGCACCCACATCCACGCACAGACATGTTAGTTCCTACGGGAATCGCCCAGCCCCCCCCCCTCTCGGTTGACGGCCGCAGAAGGGTCGAGCGTGGGCAATCTGCCCGCTGTTATCAGTGCGCCCCCTGCCTCAAATGTCACGAGCGCGATGCTTATGCACACCGAAGCCTCTCTGTCGCTGACCGAACAGAGCGCGCTTCGCATTCAACCCCTAGCTATCCATGCAGATGCATGGGCAAAGCTGCCTGGGGTTTCGAAGTGGGTGCTAGACATAATAAAAAGAGGCTATTCGCTACAGTTTCGCCGATGCCCTCGCAGCTACACGGCGCGCGTCGAAACCACGGTAAAAACAGAAGTCTTCAACGAGCCCAAGGCGCGCGTCGAAACCACGGTAAAAACAGAAGTCTTCAACGAGCCCAAGAGGGCCCACGTCACTCCTCTGTTAATCTCTCTGCACTGGCTACCTCTCGCTGCTCGCATCAAGTTCAAGGCATTGACGCTTGCTTACAGATCTATCACAGGCTCAGCTCCCTCCTACCTTCACTCACTCCTACGAGCCTACATCCCCACCAGACGCCTACGATCAATCAACAAGCGACGTCTCGTGGTTCCATCACAGAAAGCCACAAGATCACTTTCCAGATCATTCTCATTCACAGTTCCATGCTGGTGGAACACTCTCCCCACCCTCATCCGGAATGCTGAATCCCTGACAACATTCAAAAAACAGCTGAAAACCCATCTCTTCCATGAGCACCTAAACTCATAAAAAAAAAAAAAAAAAAAAAAAAAAAAACCTTTCCCTTAAAATCCCACTTATCATGCTTATGCTACTCTGAATAATGCCTGAACTTCGTATTCTGAACACTTCTTGCGTTGTTGTTGTCTTTTGCCCCTTCATGATGACTCGCTTAATTTAGTCCTGATTTGTAAGTCGCTTTGGATAAAAGCGTCTGCTAAATGACTAAATGTAAAATGTAAATGTAAGTAGCACATCTACTTCGAGCCGAAATTGTGAAACTATTGAGCAAAGGGGCCATAGAGCCCCTTTCTCAAGTTCAAAGCGAAGGAGGGCTATACAGCAGATACTTCCTGGTACCGAAAAAAGACAGGGGTCTCAGACCCATACTAGATCAAAGGCAACTGTAGCGGAGAGCAGATCACCAGTCTGCATGGTGATTAAATCAAATTAATTAATGCAGTCCAAATCCACAAAACCCCTGTCTCGCTCTGACTCAAGCTATTCTGACATTCCAAAGCACTCTCATTTACGACACCTCTGTTGTCTTAACCCTCTGAGGTCTAAGGGCATTTTTTCACTTTTTCTTCGATTTTACATATCTTATTAAATTCACCTTTTAAAGGCAATTACATAACATAATCCCATGTGTTTTATATCAAAATGTGCAGAGAAAACCCAGCTCTTTCTCTGATGAGCTCACCACTTGTCCTAGAGCATTGTGTAAAGAGAGAGAGAGGGATAATTTGGCTCTAAAAGGTGAAAAATATAAGTCCGATTTTTGAAATTCTTCAAATCTCTTGTGGAAACATAACATTACTCATGTGGACGAATTATTTTGGCCCTTGATATGGGTTCCCCAAAGTCTTAGGGTCACAAAAGTAGTGTAATATATGAATAAAATAGTAGATAATGAATAATAATTGTCTAAAGTGACATTTTGAAAAATCGTTTTTTTAGTACAAGTTTTGTCTGTGACTCTACCCTCACCAAATGTTAGAGGGACTGAGATAAAATAGGACTAAAATAACTTCCTACTACATATCAAGCTTTATGGGATGTGTGCAAATGAAAAAGTAGCATTACAACAGGTCTTTCTTTCAAGCAAAACGTTTACTTTGTGAAAAAAGATCACTACTAACAATATTCACAAAATGTAAAAAATTTCATGTTTTCTTGTCAACTTTTCAACATTTTTTTTTTCAAACCAAAGCTGAACTATATATTAGATATTAGAAATAGTGCTGGTTGATGCTGGGGGGGTACGGGACCTCTTGGCTGGCCGGGTTGGTGATGATGGTTGCTGTGTAAGGGCTGGTGGTGACCTGGTGACTGGTGGCAGGCACAGGTGAGGCTGCCTGTGTTACACTGGGCCCTGGTAGCTGTGAATCCTCTCTGAAAAAAAACACAAAAACAAATAAGTTAGGACTTGCATTATCAATTTGGCCAAAACATATTGATTCATCACTACAAGAGATAATGTTATTCAAATTGTGAATTGAGGTGAAGAAATATTACATTAGTTATCAAAAGTAGACCACCAAAAACAGCCTACATGCCTACAACGTTACTATTTGTAAGTGTACGTTACCTCAGTTTTACACAAGAAAATAACTTTTACATAAAGTAAACACTTTGCTAAAGGCACAGTCAATTTGTCAAAGTTCAGATACACAAAGCAGTACAGCGCAGCTTATTTTAGCCAAGATGGTCACAGTTAGTCTAGCACAAAGTGCACCATGCGAACAAGGTTTTTATAAAATAAATATGCTTACCCGTCTTCAACTGGATCTCTTCTGTGATCATAATCCTCATCATCTAAAGTTACATCAGAAGAAAATCCATCAGGCTCGGAAACTCGTTCATCCTCGTCGCTGCTCTCCAAAACCGCCGCAAGTACGTCTTTCAATACCAATGTCTTCGCCATTATCTCTCATCGTCTTCTTCTTACTTTTCCTCTTCTTTATATATGTTTTTGCCATGTTTTTTTCGCGGTCTTTTTCTTTCGCGGACTTTTCTACTCTTTCTCTCTCCGTGTCAGCTTTGTATTTTCATCACTGTGAGGAGATGGGAGGGTACTTAGGGATTTCAACCGCATCTATTGGTTAGTTTCACACAAAATGCAGACAGGCAAGCTAGCCCACCAATCACGCAAGGTGAACGGTCAAATTTTGTTTTTTTTTTGTGAACGGTCATCTTGTCTTCCCTCTTGCTCCCTGTGTGAGTCACGTACGATTTCGCGAGAATAAGGACGTTGAAGCTGAGAATCTATCGATTACGGCAAAATCAGAACCATTTATGTGTGCTGCACAATCGCGGAGATATTAATAGAAACATTTAGTAAACGTCGAGTTGACGCGCCCGCGCGTCACCCGACCTCAGGGGGTTAAGATTGCTCTGTGCCTTGCAGACCAGATGGCACCGAAAAATGGTGTAAATCATGGACTATCTCTCTCTCTACGTGATCTCTTACGTCTAAATCAACAAAGACCGTCTGTTTAGGGCTTGGAGAGCCTAACGCTGACCAATGAGAGCGAGCCCGAAAGCACCCCCTCCTAGGGAGTCTCTCGAACACTGATTTGCACATAGACACTAATTAACTCTTCACAACAATAAAACAGTGTTGTAAGAACAGATGCCCAAAACATGTGGTTTCTGCTGAGTACATCAAGGCAAGGAGTCAAACGAACGCACACACATAAGCCTCACCCCGCAGCGTCAGGGACAAGAGTTCAGCGTGCGGTTGTGAACTTTCCACACACATACAGAAACACACGAAGCCCCACCACGTGTGACCCAAAATCCTTGTATAAAATATTTTAAATGTATTTTCTTGATGTGCATGATCCCCTGCCCCAAATGTTATGCCTATGTAGGTTATTGGCCTGTAATCACTCTGTGGTGTCCACAATTACAAGAAATGATGTACCTCCTTGATTTTAGATCTTAGAACTGTCATTCGCGGTATTGCCGTGTTCCACAAACCCCAACGATGCTGGATCTTTAACACAAAATATCAGAGAATGCATTGTTTATTAAATACCAGCGTTATTAAGTTATGGACGAATCCATCGTTTCAAAACCCCGCGGGAAGGGAGGCGTATAGACCTCGAACCGTCAGGAGGTGGGCCCGATACGTTGTTAAAGACGATTGGCCCACGTACGTGAGGGAGGCGTGAGTTTAGCCCTTTAAAATTCCGCGCCCCTCTCCTCTCAGTGCATTCCGCCAGAGAGAGAAAGACGACACGCCTCCTTCCCTCAAGGAAGTTTCGCTCGCTTTTATTTTCTTTTTATTTCCAAGTCTTTTCTTAGAGCTACTATTACTTCAGTATAGTCTTCTGAAACCAACCCACGAAATCAACTTAAGGCTAAGATAATCTTTGCTGAGTCTTCGCTCGCTTCAAGTCGCCATAGCAACCAGACGCTGTGACCACGTGATCCAGGTGCCTTTATATCCAACCCAAACGAACACACACACAGAAGGCCGATCTTCCAAACAGAGTAACGTAGATCTTTTAAATTTGCAATCTGAAGGAAATGCTGTTTAAAGTGTCTAAATATTACTGAGAAACGTTGGGGTTTTGTGGTGAATGACTAAACTGTTTCTATCTCTATCTCTAAATTCTCTTTCACACACACACACATACACACACACACACACACACACACATACTCTCACCCACGTGTGCAAAGACAAACACACTACCACGTGCTCACGGAGCCGCCGACACACCCACCTTACAAACGCTACCATCTCAACATCTCACACGCACACCTAAAATCATTCTTACCTCAACTATTAGTTTCCTCTCGCTGATTCTCTCTCTCTCTCTCTCTCTCTCTCTCTCTCTCTTCCCCTCTCTCAAACCTTTTTATTTTGTTGTATTTCTGTATTACGATCGTTATATTGCCTGTTTTGTTTATGCATTTTTTCCTGCGTGATTTGAAGTAATTGTGTAATCGCTAGCTTGTTTAAATAAACTTTGTTAAATCATTTGAATTAAGTTTGCCTGTTTGTTTCAAATTCTGAGTCCCTGAGGAGTGCAGATTTTACCTTATAAGCTCTACGATTGGTCTTACTATTAAAAGAAATCTAAAAATTGTCTAAAACACGAAGATAATTATCTTCTTTGTGGCCACAAGAAAGTGTTATCTATCAGTGTTAAAGACGCCCGATTTCTGTTCATAACTTATACATTAGGTCCGCCGGACGGCCCGTCTGCATGATAAATTAACATTCTTCAACTTCTACCTCAAATTCCCCCTAATTGAGTAAATTCTACCCGTCTCTATCAGTGATTACTACAAGTAATTGGGTAATCTCTGATACAAGCCGAGGTTTTGACCTATTCCCTATTTTTGAATAAATTAATTTATGGAAGCAACAGATGCATATTCACATTGATGAATATTACCGCTAATTCGAGCTAATTAATTCCCCAACACCAAGTCATTGTTGTTACACAACTGAACAAAGTGCTTGCAAAGAGACAGTTCAGAATGCTCACGACCAGAAAAATCCTCGCGCAAATTCGCCGAGGAGATTGGTTTGTGTCAATAGATCTGAAAGACGCGTATTTTCAAATACAGATAGCGTCACGTCACAGGCGATTTTTGAGATTCGCCTTCGAGGGCCAGGCATATCAGTACACAGTCCTGCCGTTCGGCTTATCCCTAGCACCCCGTACATTTACGATGTGCATGGATGCAGCGCTCGCACCCCTCAGACTACAGGGCATGCGAGTACTGAACTACTTGGACGATTGGCTGATTTTAGCTCAATCTCACTCGGAGCTCATAGAGCACAGGACCATTTTACTCGAGAATCTGGGTCTCAGAGTCAATTGGGCAAAAAGCTCTCTGTCCCCCAGGCAGATAATATCTTTCCTGGGCACAGAGCTGAACTCGCTGTCTATGCACGCCTATCACCACAGCGTACACTGGACATTCAGCGCGCAGCGAGCTCTTTCCGCTGCGGCGCATCTGTCCCGCTCAAGAAGTTTCAGAGGATGCTGGGTCTCATGGCCTCAGCATCATCAGTGCTTCAGCTGGGCTTGCTTTGCATGCGCCCACTGCAGTTCTGGCTGAAAAAGAGAGTGCCACGCGGGGCGTGGACCTCCGGTCTGCTTCATCTCAAGGTCAATCAGCGCTGCGTCACAGCTCTGAAACCTTGGAAAGCAAAAGACTGGTACCCAGTGGCGGACTGGCACCAAAAAGAGGCCCTGGCAATTTTAGCAGAGAGGCCACATTTGTCTTCTCAAGTCATCTGCAACCAACAAAGAAACATAACATTACACAAACAACACACTCTTCTTCACACGCTTCTTCTCTCTCTTTTTTTCTGCTCCACCCTTTTCTACTCGCCGTTTTCTCATTCCTCGATCCATTTTCTTTCACTCCGTGTTGTTGATATGCTCTCATTACCCATCATTCACTTGTCATTATCTATCATCTCATCAGGTCAATGATTGCGAGAAATTCCACTGACTAAAAACATTCAAAATACCTTATAAATAGAGAGATTACATACATTTAGTCTATTTGTCCTTCACAGGAAAAATAGAAATAAAAAGTCATTATTATTATTTAGTTCATAGGGCTATTATTTTTCAGAGATAGGCCCGTGGTGTTTGTTTGTTTGCTTTTTTCCTTGTTTTTTTGTGGCCGCCTGCAGCTCCGCTTAATTTATTATTATTTTATTCATATTTACATTTATATTTACATTTATGCATTTGGCAGACGCTTTTATCCAAAGCGACTTACATTGCATTCAAGGTACACATTTTTACATTTTGTCAGTTCATATACTTAGTCTGTTGATTTGCGACGGCCTATTGTTGCAGACCCTCCGCTTTATTTATTTATTTAGCCTTTTTATATGGTTGTGATGAGCGCCGAGCGAGCCGCTGGCTGTGCTGCCGGTTGCAGGCGGCCAATCCGCCAAAAGGCGGCCGCATCTCCGCTTTATTTATTTATTTAGCCTTTTTATATGGTTGTGCGCCACAAGTTGTGATGAGCGGCGAGCGAGCCGCTGGTGGTGCTGCCGCTTTGCAGCCATTGCGCCAATAGCTGCAATGCTATAAATAAGCGGCCGCTTCCTCGCTTTATTTAGCCTATTTATTTGTTTGTGATGCGGCCACAACAAGTGATGAGACCAGGCGGCCGCAGTGGCATTTGCCCACATTGCCCAATGGCCAGTCCGTCACTGCTGGTACCAATCAGGTGTAACCCTGGGGACTTCCTCGAGAGTGAGGGTGGTGTCTACGGACGCATCCACCTCGGGATGGGGAGCGCTGCTCGAAGGCAGACCGTTCTTTGGCCTATGGTCGGAACGGGAGAAGCTTCTGCATATAAACTGCCTCGAAATGTTGGCAGTGGACAACGCGCTGACACGCTTTTGTCCCCAAATACGAGGACACCACGTCCTGGTCCGCTCGGACAACAGATCAGTGGTGTCCTACATAAATCGCCAGGGTGGCCTCAGGTCACGGAACCTGTACAGGCTAACAGAACGCCTCCTGGTGTGGGCTCAACGCAACCTGCGCTCGCTGAGAGCGGCGCATGTGCCAGGGGTCCTAAACATAGGACCAGACAGATTGTCCAGGAACAATGTTCCGGCAGGCGAATGGTCTCTACACCCACAGACAGTCCAACTGCTGTGGAAGAAATTAGTGTAAAACACAATAAATAACATTATAGTTTACATTTAGTGTGATAGTGTAGAGCAAGTGAAACAGCGCTGCGTTACCTCACAAGTTTAATTCGTCAAATAAACTGTCCTGTGTGAGTAGTGATTCAGCACTTGTGGATAGTTCGGTAGAATGAAATATCCTCATTCCTTTAATATCCGCGGGACTCGTATGTCTGTCTCTCATTAGCAACCGCGCCCTGTGTCATACCACAGTCTTGTTAAAAAACATGACTGTATTCACTCATCCACAAACATTATTAGATCCTTCAGCATGACGACAAGTTCCATGATTCCTCTTATCACCGCGTCATCAACCTACGACTTTGTTATTGTTAGAGGTTAGCGACCCCTAGTGGCGAAAAAAATGACTTATTGTAGCTTTAAGGATAAACCATTTTTCATTTTATTGAGACACATATAGATACTCATAATCATATTTATTAATTAGTAAATTAAGTAATTAGTAAATATATGACTAGTGCAAAACACAGGAGTGAGGAGAAGAAAGAAGCCACACCACCAGAATAACAAGATCCCATGAAATCAACTGACGTGGCTTGTGCTTTTCTTTTGTTTTAAACAGCCAATATACTTTGAGCCACATCCTCGAATCATGATCTTCTACTTTCTATTTAACAGTAAGTATGTTTGACTGAACAGTCACAAATAAAAACTCACGTTGATGTCATGGGGTCTTTAAAACATATAGTGCACATTAGTATTTGAATTGCCCAAAGAACAATATATTGTAACAATATTAGCTCAAAGGGGAAATATTAATAATAATCCATAATTACCAATTATGATTAATTATTAATATTTGGGTCAGTTAATTAGATTAACTTTGAGGTAAGCCAAATTCATATTACAATCAATTAATCAGTTCCAACGAACTCTTTGATTATTCATTTATTCTAAGAAAAGCGTATCTTTCATGGTCACTGAAAGATAATTATTCCTTAGCGTGTACATCACTTAGAGCATGTAACAAGATCAAGATCGTAAAAGGGACTTTGTATGCAAACAGAGAATCAGAAACCAAATGCATAATTGTACACAAGTTTTATTAACTAACTCACAAACATAACTAACACTAAACAAACATACATACATTCATACATACATACATGCATAGGTAAAGGGGTGAGTGATGTGGAACCGGAAGCAGGAAATAGAACTATGGAGCAAGATCTATTACAGTATGAAAAGAACCATCAGCTTATTTCAGAGCACCTCATTAAATTGATACTTGCATGGTCAGTTGCAGTGGATACAATTCTTGAAGTGGTTGAAATTGGAGTGCGTTGATGGGTCCCTGAGTGTCAAAAGTCACTGGTGCAAGTTGCCATCGTGTGGTTCCGACGCTGTTGTGGGTCGGAGCTTGCATGGTGGCTTCGATCACATGGCTGTTGTGAGTCGCCTGGCCTGGACGGTGCGGCATCCTGAAGTGCCGAGAAGGCCAAGAGTTGATGTTTGCCCGTTCAGTGATGGTAGGTTTGCAGTTTTGCAGTCTCCCTTTTGGGAGCATGAAAGCATGGCAGGCGTTGCTCAGGCCTGTTGGGGTAACGGAACGGCCTTTTAAAGCTTAACAAAAGGCACACCTTGCAGGCGGTCTTAAACCAGTCAGAAAGAGGGAATTTCTGGCGGGAGTTTCCTTTGTGTGAAAGATTTATGACGCTGTCTCAAGTACTCTTTTCTGTTCATTAATACTAAAAAGATAGATATAACAAATCCACACTGCATTCTAAGAGAAGGTGATGTATATCAAAGTGTGAGTCATTAAATGAGGATTAATTAGATAGGTGATAGATAGGATTAACTAGATGATACAGGTAAGGTTACATTGACCATTGGTGGTATAATAAAATACATAGTATCAAAAGATCATAGTATCAACAGATAATAGTATTAAAAGATACAACACATGACTGTAAATCATTCACAAAATGATCTGGAATGCATGTTCATTTCATGTTAGTCAGTTCATCAATAAATGAATGCAGGAGAGTCTGTTCTAGTATTGCAGCAGGGGCTCTGTCCACATTGCTAAAAGTCATAAAACTCCTTATCTGATCGTTGCCGGGGTGACTAAGATCTTCTTGCCCTGTTTTGGGGGAAGATGGGATTCCAGAGTGGAGTGTGAAGATTTTTATGGTACATATGCCAAATAAATGTGTCTGATTTGGTCTCAGTTGTTACAATATTGATAGTAAAAAGACTCATATGATACTTTTAAATTATAGAAATGAATTTAATTGTACTGATATAAGCACATTATCTGATGATTAAAACAAAAACGTGTTTGCCAGTTAAAAAATCTTTTGCTTAAGAACAACACAAACACATCCTTCACTCCTAATATCTGCTGCAGATGAAGTTGAGTTTGACGTGTTCAGGACGGCTGATCCAGCGCTGATCTCCTCCAGACTGAACTGCTCCAGATCTCACTCCAGACTCACAGTCCTCGTCTCCTGTGCCGTTCCCTGGAGCCCAGTTCTGATAGCACACGGTCTCTCCGCTCACCCAGAACCAGAGGCCCACAGTGCAGGAGTGACGTAAACCCAACCACACCGCCTCAGTAGACGCACGTTTAACCACATTCATCACCTCCTCCTGCATCTCCTCTGAATGAACCGAGACCAGATCCGTATAATTCTGTCTGCAGTATCTCAGAGCTTCAGGCCACGTCAGAGTCTCTTTGATCAGAATCAGTTTATCTGGACACAAAACAAACCACAAGCAAAAACTAGAGAGAGACTGATCAAAAACAACATGCAGAACAAACACTGTGGAGGAATCTGTCATGTCAGACATGTAGCGTGAACTTTAAGATATCTGGAGGTGATGGATGGAGTGTGTGTGTTTGTGAGGATCTGCTCACCTTCATGACACACAAAAGGATATTGGTTGTTGCAAGATATGTCTATCCACTGTCTCAGATCATTGTGTTTGATAACAGCACAGTTTTCACCATCTCCATAATTATTAGGTTCACCAGAAGCCCAGTATCTGAAAGAGGAGTTACTCTGATCTGACCACTTCCATGAGTCTCTGAACAGACCGATCCAGATCCATGATCCAGATAACCCAAGACCACTAATGAAATTCTCAATCTGTTGATTCTCATCCTGGTTCCTCACACTGACCAGATCAATGTGATTCTGTCTGCAGTAACTCTGAGCGTCTCTCCAGTTCTTCGGCTGATTGACAAAGACGAGTCCTGTGTTCGCTGTATGAAGAAAAAAAAAAAACTGTTTCATAAATCAGTTTGTTCATTATTCATTATTCTTATGCTGCTTTATGTTTTGCACACACACACACACACACACACACACTCACACACACACACACACACAACAGGGGAGAGGCCAGAAATGTTCAAGTGGGCCTTTATATAACAGGATAGGCAAAGCGTAGAGTATGAAAACTGCACACCAAATTGCCAAGGAAAAAATAAATATATAATTACGGGTGTGAATGTGTTACACTGAAGCTCAATCACTCCTGAAATTGCTATGATTTACAGTGATAACCATAGCGACGGAAGGGCCAAAACATTTTGTTAGCCTCATAGCATAATTGCCTACGTCCTATTTAAAAAAAAAGGACTTAGGCAATTATGCTATGAGGCTAACGATTTGTCAAATAGACCTGTGCATTAAGTGCTAAAGATTCAAAGCTTCGAGAGTGTGGAGAACAGCGCCATCTGGTGCTTATTTAAAATAAAGCAGCCAGAAGCCTGTGTTAGAAGCTCTGGCAGATGAAGCAACCACAACACACTCCATAGTTTCAATGTTATGTGTACAAATAAAAGCCTTACATGTTTGTGTTTGATTTGTTCATTAAATAAATTCATTTTCTCTCCTCACAAACTCATCAACCTGACTGAGCCAACAATGACTTGTTAAATAAGATCTGGGGTTCGAGCCTTCTGACACCCAAAGCGAAACGCGCACGTGATTGGACAGAAAGTGAGGCTTCATTTGTCGTCGATCACGTGACTCTAGTAAACCAATACACACCCCGATACGGGGCTTGACTAGAAATTGTGTCGCATCTGTGATACGCACATCGAAGCTTCAGTGTCATACGTAACATCACTATGTGGGTGTGTGTGTTGGTACCTGTTCTGCCATCCTGTGTTTAATTACAAATAAACCTTCGCTTTGGAAATATATCCACGTCTCAGTCTGCCTTCCTGCGATCCACCGTGACAATTACATTATGTGGTTTGAGACATGAGGTAGTTTAACACAGTCTCTTGTGACCAAGGTTATTATAGTTTTGCATTTTTTATTAATTTTTATTTTGTTTTGACTTTTTGTTTTCAAATTCAGTTTAGTTTTAATTAGTTTTTAAAGTTTAGTTTTTTTTTTTTTTTTTTTTTTTTAATGCTTAGTTTTAGTTTAGTTTTTTATTAGTTTTAGTCTTTTTTTTTTTTTTTGTAATTTGGGTTGTTTGTCAGGGGCAAGATTCAAAAAGGTCAGAAAAAAGTACTGTGTAATAATAACTCAACAAAAACATCATACAAAATTTGGAAATATGTATTCAA
The DNA here is from genome assembly GCF_951802725.1 of Rutilus rutilus. Taxonomy (NCBI): domain Eukaryota; kingdom Metazoa; phylum Chordata; class Actinopteri; order Cypriniformes; family Leuciscidae; genus Rutilus; species Rutilus rutilus. Next base: position 3,195,175 of record NC_140211.1, read on the forward strand.
CAATAGCACCGGTACACATGGGCACAAACATGTGAACAGTCTACACAAGACTCTGCAGCAAGTGCAAAATGTGTAAGTGACGTGTGCCAGGAAAAACCCTAAATAGCCAACAGACTAAAGAAGACGTACATGAACAGCATGTATTTAACCCATTTTTGAGCCACACAGGACATTGCTGTCAGAGTGTCAGGGAGCTCAATCTGAGAAATAACACATTAAGATGAACCATCTCAAAATGAACTCAATGAATTGGACTGCAGCATTATATGCATGTGCAGCAGCTCTATGGCAAATCATTGCAGTTGAATAGCAATACAATCAATCAATCAAAAATCTACACAGCTGTACAAAATTCACACCCTATACTAAATGTACCCAATACTATACTCATCTGGATTGAAGCAGCAAACATTGTAAGAGTAAAAAAATGACAGAATCACAACTTATATAGTGTTTTGACATCGACAACCCAACTGCATTTTACCTCAAACTTGCGACTAGTTAACTTTCTAAAGAAGGCGCAATCACTTCTCGGGTCGACATTAACACTCTGGCAAAATTGTATTCAGAATTTAAAATATTTTTCATGCCACTTTTTAATGTGTGATTGTGAAGGTGTTCACGAGATATCAACCTTTCGCAAACTTGCTTTCAACAAACACTCGTTTGCATGGAGACGTGGTGTACACGGAGGGGAGGGGCTGTGTGTGTGTGTGTGTGTGTGTGTGTGTGTGTGTGTGTGTGTGTGTGTGTGTGTGTGTGTGTGTGTGTGTGTGTGTGAGTGACAGAGAGATGGAGGGAGAGCAGGGAAAGGAAATCCAGCTGAATGCTGAACGTTATTTGCTCTATGAAAGACACTGACAAAGACGAAAACTAAGGACATTTACTGTATTATTTTATTTTAGTTAGGTTTGCCAAACACACATTACAGTTTTCGTTAGTTATCGTTTTTTTGTAATGCTTCATTTTATTTTTATTTCAGTTAACGACAGTTATTTTCGTTTTTTCGTTCGTTTTCGTTTACGATTATAACCTTGCTTGTGACGCTTAGCCGACTCTGCTGTGTGTGTTCATGTGTTTTGAAGGAGCCGTGGCTTTGGAGACTCTGAAGGGAGAGTGGGATCTCATGCTTTCAAAGCTAACTTGCTATTGCTGGCCTCTCCGAAATTGCCTACTCTACCTTTAATTTATAGGTTAAGACTGTGTGTGTTAGTAGAACATGTCTTGGAGCCGTCATATTTGGTATATGGTGCATCTATAAATGAACGGTAGTTTTAAATAGCTGCACTCACTGTTGTTGCAGACGAAATGACGAGTAGCATCACTACATGACAAATCATGAAATTGTCCATATGACATCATTGCACAATAATCTCTGCCTTCAGGTTGTCCAGGTCCCCAGTTCAGAGAGAGCGCAGGTTCACCTGAAGACCACTGCCATTTATCAACACCTGTCTTCTGCAGCCCAATCCAGACAAACTGAACACCTCCATCATTCACACTCTTCTTCAGCTCGTTCATGTCGTTCATGTTGTCAACGGTGGCCAGATCTGTGTATTTCTCTCTGCAGAATCTCTGAGCTTCAGTCCAGGTCTTCAACACGTTTATAAAGTGATACTGACGCTGAACACATTCAGATACGGAGCAGAGAGCTGTGAAAGAGAGCGTTTGATTTAATGCTTTTCATAACAGGGTCAAACCTGATGAAACTATAAACCATAAATAATACACCAAACACACTCACCAATGAGAAGAAGAATCAGATATAGAGTTTGGTCCATTTCTGAGGAAGAAACACATTGAAAAACACAAATTCTCAGACTTTCATTTTGGAGTAAAACATGATCATGTAAAAAAAAACTAAAAAACAATAGCAGCAAAACACAGTTCACAATCATTGAGACAATATTATCATCTGAAAGTGTAATTGTGTTTGAAGAATGAACATGTTCTTACTTTAGAGGTCGTGTGTTTCTGTCCTGAGTCTGATGTTTCTGTCTGCAGATTTACACTACGCTATTATTATATCTGCTCTCATCCCTCATTCAGCTTATCACATCATTTGTGTATTTCTCTGAAAACCCCTATTTCATATTTTACTTCCTCTATATTGGTGTATTTGTCCAGCCTTGTCTTTCCCTTTATTTGCATAATAACTTCTGTGTCAGTCAGTATTAGTCTATAATATGGACCTTATGGAATCAAAAAAATTATTTGAACATTCTAGATTAATATTTGAACATTCACAACTAAACAGCAGCTTCAGTGATATTGCTGGACTGCATAACTCGTGTTTCATCCCTGATCATCTTAATATCGTCGTCCACACTTGCCATCTTTGCACTTCACCATTTGTCTACTATAGATTTTTCCTTGTATTCGGCCCAAGTGTTCAAGTGTGTGTAGAACTTTTGATTACCTAATTTGACACACTTATGGTGTTGTAAAAATACAAGTGTTTACAGAGCTTTATTTAGATTTTTATTTATATTTCATTTTTAAATAATCCTCTAAGTGTGTGTACAGCAGTGCCTATAGGCATATACATATACTGTATGTAACACGATTTACTAGTGATGATGGTGCTTTTAATTAAGTGATAAAAAGCAGTTGCAAATGTTGTAAAATTTACAAATACACATACTCATGTTTGCACCAGTAAAATGTGCTCACTTATATCCTGTAGCGTGCACATACTCTCTAGTGGCCAAGTGTGTGTATTTGGACAGACCCCATGTTTGAGTTTCTCTGTTTTGGGCCACTTTTATCTGTTGCTGTTTGAGCTGAACAGAGAAGGGTTGAGTTCATTAGTGAAGACTGGTGATACTGGTTACTGAGAGCCTTTAAAGTTTGACTAGTGAGAGAGTTTGACTAGTGAGAGAGTTTGGGGCATTAAAAAAAGACAAAATGAAGAGGAAGGGAAGACAATTCTTTTTTTCTTTGGGAAAAAAATAGAAACGTTTTTGCTCATATATAGGCTTCCTCTTTTCCCTCTTCTGAGAGCTGAGACCCGTCACATTCAGAACAGAGACGAGATAAAGACATGAAAGATTTCATTTCCCCTGAAGTCCATCTCTAATGTTAGTAAAGATTATTAGACTCATTATCCCACTGAAATAATATCATCATCTTCTGCTGTTTCAGAATAAATTAGTCTTATTTAGAAAATTCTTATTGTGTTTCGTGTCATACTCCTGCTGTTCTTAGTCTATAGAGCATGAACACATTTGCATGTTAACACATCCTCATCACTCATTTGTTTAGGTCCACATTTAGACTTTCAGGGTGGACAATCTTTGCATCTCTGGCGTGAAACAGAAGCAGAAACAGTGTGTTATTGTACATGTTATTGACACATTCCATGGTCTCATTCTTTCTTATTCATCTGTTAGTTTTATTAAAGGGATATTTCACCGCTGGAAAGATGAATGTGTATTTAAATTGGGTCATTTATGTAGTAGAAATGTGAAATTATTTTAGAAGTTGGAGCTTCTAGACTGAGAAAAGCCAGAAAATGTATTTTTGGCACATGTGGATGAAAGACAACAACTCCCAGAATGCACTTGCTTCGCTGCCCTATGAGGCCACTCCTGAGCCGCAGCTGCTCCGGCCGCCTCTTGTTCCTCCATCATCCGCATCTGTTCATCGCTGTATTGTGGCTCGTACAGGCAGCCACGGGCATCGCACAAGATCTTCAAAATCCCCTTCTGCCATATCATCTTCAAAACTACCTTTCGCCATCGTGGTTAGCCTACTACTCAGCTTTCTCCACAGAGCAAGAGCCTGTTAGCTTAGCTGAAAAAAAAAAAATGGCTGACACTATTTGAGGAGCTCTTTTCCAAAACGCTATAAATCCATTTAAATAGTTTTCAGGAAAATTAATTTTTTTACCTAGACCCACACAGTTTGTGAATATTCAATTTATCCTATTAAAATGTTGTTGTTTTTTGGCTCAGTCTGAACATGTTGAACAACGATTATTAAATCAAATAACAAAATTGTTGATGATAAATTCAAAGTTATTATTTTTTTCAAAACGCTATAAATCCATAACTTTTTTCCAAAAATGAGTGAGTGAGTGGCGTTCACACCAAACGCGAATAGAGCGTCTGGCACAAGTGATTTTCATGTTAAGTCAATGTAAAGACGCGTTTACGCGCATCTGGAGGTCCTGCGGCGCGAATGAGGCGAATTGAGCATCTGGCGCGATACGTGCGAATGATTTGAGGGTGAGAGAGAATTCTGATTAGTCCAGAGGATGCATCGCGTTTAGGCTAAAAATAGGTCCGGCGCTCACAGAATGTACAAATTAAGAGCTAATCAAAAAAACGCGATAAACGGCATTAAAAAAAAAAAAGACATTGTCAGCTATTAATGGACTTCGGCGGAGGCTCCGCTGCGCGTCGGACGGTTCACGCCTCGCCGTCGTCCATTAATACCTGACAATGGACACCTCGTCGGGCATTAACCCTTACTTGGAAAGGAACTGCAGTACATTTTAAACAAGGAAATATAGCGATTTGCCATGAAACGTTGATGGAGCAGTGAATAGGTTATTTAAAAAATAGTAAAAAAAAAAAAAAAAAAAGGTTAATAGGTTTTTTTTTTTTTAAATGGCATTTATCGCGTTTTGGAAAATAGCTCTTAATTTGTACATTCTGTGAGTGAGATCGCACCCCCTATGGGCGGGTTGAAGACATGCGGAACGAGCTCCTCCTACTGGCTGTAGTCTCTCGCCTCTGGACAATAAAGCCTCTGATCCTAAATGACGATTTTTGCGTCATTGGAGGTTTTTTTCCAGACACACAATACAGAAATCTCTCGTCTCAGGGGGACATCATTCATCATTCCAAAATACTACCGGGTTTCTACTGATACAAAGCTTAGTGGTAATCGGAGAAGTATCCCTTTAAGTTACACTTCTTAACATTAGTTTTTCTCTGGCTGTTATAAAGCACATTTGTTATAGAAAAAAAGCAGTGACAAATGATTACGTAGTAGATGATTATTATGTATTGATGATAACATGTAGTGGCCTGAGGCCTAAACCATGAAGCCAGTTTAAGTTAACAAGGTGTTTTAGTTTAGTTTGCACCAACCCTGGATTTTAGGCACCATGAAAGTGGCTCGGCTTTTACCGGTGTTCATCGCGATAGTCACGGTTCCAACAAACCTGATTGGATTGGTTTGGTTTTGTCAACTTGAAACTAATCCTGTAACTCTGAAAGTGGCTCAGCTGGTTTTAATGGTTCAGCCCATTATGGTTGAATCACGGAAGCTACACCAGTTACTTTTGCCAAGAGATCTCTATTTATTATGTATCATGTGTCAGACAGAGAGAAACAGGCATATAAGAATATAAGGCTACATGAGAGGTCTTCATTCCAGATTTCTCTGTTCTCCATTTCTCTATCTTCTCACCCCATCATGCTAGCTGTAAATGGTTTCTCTGGGTTTCTCCTTCCTTACCCCATCATCTCTATGTTTCCTTCCTCTCACGCCCTCATGCCTTTATGTTTCTCTGAGGTGGTACAGTAAGTTTGAGCTTATATACATTACAGAGAGACTTTCAGCTTCCTTTTAAGGTAGCAAAAACACCTAATGCTTTGACATGGTACAATCCACTATCCACATTAAGAAACTATTTCTCAGTGTATACATTAATGCATTAGTGGTATACAAACATAAATTCCCAAACTAAACTAATACATGAAGCAAATGAATGATAAACAAATATCAAAGGAGCAACAGAAGACAAAAGGGCAACCGAAGAGAGTGAAGTCAGAGAACTAAAACCTTTTATAATTCTCTGCAGGTGTTTCACATTATGAGTCCCAACACACAGCCGGCTAGAGGAGGACGGGCTCAGAGGCACGTCACACATGCTGGCACCCAGCATGCATTGCAGCATGAAACTTTTTGTTGATCATTATTAACATGTTGAGATTCATATGCTGATTTGTGATGCCTGTGTGTCTGACTGATGCAGGAGCTCATATTGCTGTATAACCACAGGGCTGCTACAATCAATAATATAAAATTAATAACACACTTACTTAATCAAAGATTAGAATACACTGCATGAAAATTGGGATTTCCGACCCCGTAAACGGCCGTAAATCTCCCTAATTTTCGGCAGTTAACGACAATTTACAGCCTGTGAACGTCGCGTTCGTCTGTGCCGAATATTGTCGGAAACGAACCATGACGTATGCAGAGCGCTCGCGCCGGAGGTTTGAATGGCTCTAATTACCATATGAATAGCAGCTCCCGCCAGAGAAAGGCTTGAATTTCCTCACTCACTATTGGTTGAACCCACGTGATTTAAACAAGAAAAATCACTCGTGATTGGTTGGCAGATCTGTTACTATTGGTCACCCTCGCTCATTATAAATTCAAAAAATTATAATATTCATATAAATAATAATATATAAATTATTTTTTTATATTCATAATATGCTATTCTGTGGTATATTCATGTCATTGTTAACCTATGGACTACACTATTACCATCAAGGACATGAATTTATAAAGGAAAGGAAAATTTGCCAGGGACATGCTGTTTATTCAAAGAAAGAGCTTTATTAGCACAAACACAAAACAATATGCACCTATGTACAAAGCATAGATCATCTGCACACACAACAAATTGGAAGCTCAGTGTCTGTTTTCATCTTCGGAGCTGTAGTAGGTGACTAGCGGCGTTCTCTCTGAATTCGATCCACTTTGAAAACGTCTGTGGTGCGTTGCCCTGTATTTAGGAGTCGCCTCTAATCTCGACTGCAGCGTAGCACAGAGCTCTGTGAGCTCCTGGCTGGTGGTTGAACTTCATCGGACATCAGATCTATGGTGGCGCACTTCCAAATGCCCACGTCATCCTCACCTAGCACACCGTCTCGCTTCTAGCAGCTGTAAAAACAACCAATACAGACAATCAGTACTGTGATGCACTGTGTATGGACACAAAACATCTATTAATGCACGTGAAAAATAGTCACATTGACTAAAAATCTTACCCTCTTTCTTCTCGCTCGACTCCGAGCTGAACTCTTCTCAGCTTCGGCCTGCAATGCCAGATCTGGTTGTTTGTACCTGAAGCTCCTGCGTACTGTCTCGTAGTATGTCTTACAGGCAGCTGGAAAACAATTAAATGAGAGTGATATGAATAAAAACAACTCAAGTCACAGTAAAATGAAACAAGGAGAAAATAGTAAAAGTTACTTACAATGTCGTCATGATCAGCGTCATGAAAATCTGGACTTGCAGACATAGCTCTGAGTAAATGTGAGGTTACGCCCTCGTTATGAGGCGAGGTTACTCTATGGAAACAAAATGTATGATTAAGATCGTAAACTATAACGGATTTATTTTCTTATACAAGAGAATGAAAGCATATTCTTTGAATCTTACCTTTAAAATGTTTGTAAGTTTTTATGAAAGTAAAAAAATAAAAGAATGTAAGATTCTTTTATTTATTTTTTTTACCTTGATCCAGTTCGTAGCGCCCACAATTTGTCTCAGAGTTGTGAAGATGGCATACTGCTTCCTGTAAATTACAGGATTATTTACAATTATTAAACAAATAATAGCCATCAATCCCATGACCTCTTGCTTTATGATGAAATCATGAAAAACTCTTACATTTCACAAGGCCTGACAAAATACAGCTGCAGGTAACTAGCAGCATTCTGTCTGAATTCGGTCCATTTTGCAGACGTCTGTGGTGCGTTGCCCTGTACTTTGGAGTCGCCTCTAATCTCGACTGCAGCGTGGCACAGAGCTTGGTGAGCTCCTGGCTGCGACAGGACGGAGGTCGCACAATCCATCCAGACACCCCGCCGATGATGCCGTCTTCCTCATCAGACATCAGGTCTATGGAAGCACACTTCCGAAGGCCCACCTCATCCTCAGCTAGCACACTCTGTCTCGCTTTTAGCAGCTGTTAAAACCAATAAAGACAATCAATACTGCGCAATGCACTGCGTATGGACAACACACATCTATTAATGCACCTGAAAAATAGTCACATTGACCAAAAACAAATCTAATCTAATAAATCTTACCGTCTTTCTTCTCGCTCGACTCCGAGCTGAATTCACCACAGCTTCCGCCTGCAATGCAAGATCTGGTTGTTTGTACCTGAAGCTCCTGCGCACTGTCGTGTAATATGTCTTAAAGGCAGCTGGAAAACAATTAATTGAGAGTGATATTAATAAGAACAACATAAGTCACAGTAAAATTAATAAGAACAACATAAGTCACAGTAAAATTAAACAAAGGAGAAAAAATGCAACCGGGTGAAATTGCAGAAATACACACCGGAAGCAAACTATGCTTTTTGAAATTGGGTTTTTATTCTGACTGCTGTTTAAAATAAGTGACAGCGGTCAATGGAAGCAAGAAAAAAGTTTGCCTTGTTCGAAGAGATTTCACAAGAAAAAAAATAGATTTCACTAGTTAAACAAAAAAAAAAAGAAATTGTAGAAACAGTTTACAGTAAATTTGAAGATGACAATCAAATGTCACAAAAAGCTTAACCAGTGGATCAATGCCCAAATCCACAGAATACTTAACTCAATTCAAACTGAAATGCAGTGTAATACACTGCAACTGGTCAGATTTAAATTGATTTCTCCAAACCAAAATATGTTAGGCTACAATTAAATACGATAACACAAACTGGAATACGGCAGTGGCTGAGGTAACTTAGGCCTAAGTTACAAGAGAAATAAAAGCACTTTAACAAAGCCACAACCCACGTTTAATCATGCCATGCGGAACCAGAAATATGCATTTAATGATAAAGTTATACTGTATAATCACAGAATATAGATTCAACTCATTAACAGATTTATCAAATAAACATGCCATCAGTAATTTCCCCCATAAACCATAAAACGTACATACCCAATCCTTTACCGTCCGATCACCACGAGGTTCCCTCGTCACACATGCGCTCCAAATAAATCTATAAACAAAAATGTACACATCAAATGTTCTTTTAACTTCGCTTCACAAATTATTTGTGCATATTAAAGATATTGGAGTAATATTTACCAAGAAAGAAGAACGTATAACACAGAATCCGATCGATGCACGCACCGTCATGGAGCTCTCCTGTATGGCGCTCGCTTTGTGTCATTTCTTTCCTAACCAAGCTTAAAGACGTGTTAACGTGCGTGTGGAGAACGTCTACACGTCTGCACGTCTGCCCGTCTGCACGTCTGCCCGTCTTAACGTCTGCCCGTCTGCACGTCTGCACGTCTTAACGTCTGCCCGTCTGCACGTCTGAACGCAAAACGTGCCTTGGCTAATTTAAAAATAGCGCACGTACTTTTATGCAGCTACTTGTATGACGGATTAATAAATGACTAACTTACTAACTGTATTTTTCTATGTACATTTCTGAAATGCATTTTCTGTAAAGCTGTTTTGAAACAATATTGTGAAAAGCGCTAGGCTACAGCTAAATTTGAATTGAATTGAATTGAATAGACTTGTCTTATTTGAGACACTGTTCGAACGGTGTGGGCTAGAAGACTTGATCTTTTAGCTATTAAAGCTGTTATTAAATTAGATGAAGTAATTTTCAGCAGAGAAAATCAGATTAATAGCTATTTAACATAGGCCTAGCTTTTAACATCCTCGAAAAATATTAAGAAAATACTATTTAGGTTTGGATACATAAAAAAAACGAATCTCAACAGTAAAAAGCTTTGAATGTAGGCCTATTTTGCAATATCAATTATGCACGAGCATGTGGGAATATGAAATAGGCTATAGGCTACAATAATAATAATAATAAAGCTCTATAGTAGAGTGGATGCATTACTTAATTATATTCTTAAATTCTATGTTATAAAAAAATCGTTCTATGTACTTCTAGCAAGCTCATTTAAACCGAGTTGTAAATGCCGAAATGAACGGAGGCTAAATAAATATTAAACTACTAAATATCAATATAAAATTGCCGGTAGATGGCGCCAAGGCCCTGTTCTATTGAGATTACTGGTTGATGTTCAACCTATTCTTTCAAAAATACAAATATATATTTTAACACCCACACAACTACTCCTTTTAGACAATTGTTCTGCTGTGGCGCTGTTTGGAACTGTATTTTCATTGACTTTTGTGTGAAATGCCAGTCATTAATATATTGTTTATTTACAGGCATTCTGGTTTTCTAAAAACTGCTCATTACAGAAACATTCAAACAAATATTTACAAATTTGTGTTTTACTTGGTATTTTTTTATATTCTTGGCATGTTGGCAATTCATTTTCATTATATATATATATATAGGCTATATTTCATTATATTTCTGTTACTCAGATGTGAAACATTATGTGAATTTAAAGTGGCTATAAATAGAAATATGGGTATAGCCTAATGTATGTGCTGTTGTTGGTTCCCATGACATGCTACATTTTAATGACAGTGTCTTGGCTATAAATTTTGCATTTCACTAATGAAGGGGAATGTAAAGCATTAAATCAACCAGGGGTGCGTTTCCCGAAAGCATTGTTGGCCAACTATGGTCGCAAGTTCCGTCGTTACCAATAGAGTTCAATGGACATTGCGATGAACTTGCGACCATAGTTGGCCAACGATGCTTTCGGGAAACGCACCCCAGGTCTCTGAAATAGCTCATAGGTGCATGAAGCTTCATTTGACAAGCATATATATATAACATGTTTATTAGCCTAACTTTCAAATAGACGAAAAAAAAAAAAACATTTTCTACTATGGTTCGTTTCTTCATTCGGATCTATTTGCGATCCATTCCATTCTAAACAAACAACGCAGTTTATATGCTTCGTCCTTGTTTCATTATTCATTAAGATAATAATTAATAAATGCACGCATAATTATCAGCGAAACTTGATCAATGTTGCAGATATGTTTTGCTATGCATGCACAAACAAATGCCTTTCAACTTATGTGTGCAAAATTCTGAATAAAATGAATGTGCAGCAATTTGTACAAATAGAGAGTCTAGGTTTACTATAAGTGTTGTAGCCATTAAGCTCATTTAGTTTAATATTTGTTAAAATATTTAATTGTTATTTTTTATTTATGTTGATTATGAAAAGTGAACAGCACAATATCGAGAGACATGGAGCGGGTCAGACATGATTTTGACCACTTAATTAAGTTTGGTTTTGTAGAAAGACTTTTCTGACGTGAATTTCGTTTTGTATAAATTGTATCTTAATTTTAATAAATTTTTTTATCAACCGATTGCCTGGAAATAAAGCAGACGATAGGCCTAATCATGCAGGCGCCCGCGCGGTCACTTGCATTGCTCGTGAACTGGAGCGCATCTCATTCTCATCCTAATTTAACGAAACTCAGCATAGGCCTCACAGACATGAAATATATCTTAAGAAAGCTTGAAATGTCTTTTTAACAATTTAAAACTAAAAGAAATAGGCTACGCTCTGATTATGTAATCATGTGCATTTCTCTCTATAGGCGCGTTCACTAGATGGATCGTCAACTTCATCTTTACAGCTGTTGTTGCTGTTAATAAACTAAAAATAATAGGCCTATAATTTTATTAAACAATAAATTAAATAAAATTGTAATTGTAATTGTATTAAAAAAGTAACAAAAAAATCCTGTTTAAGTTTTTTTTTTTTTTTTTTTTACCTATGCTAATTACGCATTCAATTCAGGTTGGCTACTGAGTCGCTGTCCTCAGTGCCCAGTAAAGCGCTGAAACGGAGATGAAGGGGAAACCGTTCTTATTTATTTGTTGGCTTATTTTAACTGGCCCATCCAGTTTTCTGGAGGCCCACCTAAACAAAGTCCTGGTGCCGCTAGTGCTTCAGCGGTCTGATATCAAGAAATAACAGACCGCATTCCACATTGGAGTTCAACCAAGCCATGTAATAATGTTTAATAACTTTAAAACGGTAGAGCCTGTTCCTTTATAACATAGCCAAAGGTCGGTGTATTTTAACTATTTTAATCGGACAATTTGACCGGAGAGATTTAATTTTGTCGGACATTTCAACGGAATTACAACGGAAACCCTGATGTGTTAATATGTATGTCATTGTGATATAAAGAATATAAATATAAATCGTATATATAAACCATATAGTTTAAATCTGAAAATACTGAACACAAAATACTGAGCATATTGTATAACATGGACTTCATTAACTGCAAAATTGTTAAGTGAATGCTTTTTACTGTAATTCTTATTTATGTAACAAACTTTATTTCCCAGGATTTAAAGATTTAGTGTAGCATTTATGATTATTGTGTGTGCTTAAGAGCAGAGTAAAGGTATGGGTATTTCATGTGCTAGACAGGAATAGGACCAGCATGCAGACAATACCATAGAATAAAGCAGTCATACTCTGACTATTTAAGTCTATTATTCTGTTATTAAAAATGCTACAAATGACATTACAAACTCTTCGTTTTGACATAAAAATCCATTTAAAAAAAATCATTCAGTCATACATTTTACTTAATATTTATCTTGTGGAATAACTTCCAAAGATGCATGCAGAACCCATACAAATCTGTAAGACATTTAAAGCACTGGAAATATTTTACAAAAGCAAATGTATACTATAGCGAACATTGCTCCTTTCAGAAATTGTTAATGCATTGAGCCCTTTGTACAGGAATAAATGACCCAAGACTTACTGAAACTTCTTACAAGTATATCAAGGAGTGGACATGGCTAATGAGCAGATAAGTGTCCCTCTGCTGCCACCTACTGACTTTAGTGGTCATTTACTGTCATTTTTGTTTTAAGTGTTTGTTTTTCCTGCAGGTGAAAACAAGATGCATTAAGCCTTTTACTTTATTTATCAGGGCTGTCAATTGTTTTGCCTGAGTTGGGTGATATATTTGTATGCTCTTAACATAGTAGCAAAAAAAATTGCAGTATGACTAGGTTACAATTAATAGAGTGCTAGGCTTTATAAAAACTGTAGTGTAGCTCTATTAAATAGTATATTTATGTTAAACTATTTTATATTGAATGATTAATGACCTGTTCAGAATAAGTATAGCAGTAACCAGCAATCAGAAGTATGATAATTAATTTTAGTTTAAAATCCAATACGTTTTAAAGTGGTTTCAGATGGTTAATTAATAGCCTACTAAATGCAGCATCTATGAATGAACTTGAGGCATGCAGACCGGCTGCTGCAGGGCTTTAACAAATCTTAAACAAACAAATATATGAACCACTTTTTCTGAATTTTACTAGCCCATTTTATTTGTCTCTCATCGTATACATGACAATATACTTTTATCTATCATTGGGATACAAAATGCATACTTAACAGACATTCATCATTATATAAATAAATAAATCCAATGTAGCCCTTAGTAAACTGCCAAAATAAGATTATCTATAATGTCTATAACAGTAGCCTAAATGTAGCCTATGAGAAAATAAGGAAAATAAGGCGGGCAGACGTGCAGACGTGCAGACGTTAAGACGTGCAGACGTACAGACGTTAAGACGTGCAGACGGGCAGACGTTCAGACGTGCAGACGGGCAGACGTTAAGACGGGCAGACGTGCAGACGTAATCCACACGTTAAATTCTAACGTGACGCCGCCGTCACGTCTGTAAAGATCAACAGCTACACGTTATTGACGTGTCTACGTGACGTGATATTTGCGTGTACGTCTCCATATAAAACAAATGGAGACGTACACGCACGTATACACGTGTGTTATCTGTCGTCCTAGTCAGTCTCGTCGCCGAACGGAACATTTCGAGCGCCATACTCCTGAACAATGAAAAATGGCTGCCGTTCTCTGGTCGCGCGCACGCGTCCAGCACAAGTGAATAATATCGCGAGAAGAGAGGGATTTCTTAAAGGGGCCACAAACATTTTTAATGCAAAATAGAAACGAGGTACATTTTATGTAAACAACTCTAATCGTAGTTGTAACTCTATATGTACAGTAGGCATAATTCTTGTCATTGCGTATGTGTATGCAGCATGAGTCAAATACAATCTTCTGTTCGTGTTGTATTATGCACAGTGGTTGCAGGGCTCTAAGAGATTGTGATGCTGTTTGCATGGAATGCACATTTTACCTTTGTGGCAAAGCCTGATTGAAATTAATTGTTGAAATAAATGGTTTTGTGTCTTTTTTACATAACATTGGCTATTGCTAATGACACATAGTAACTAATCTAGCTACTTTCATTAAATATATCAATTTAAGCTAAAATGTAAGAGGGTCATTCTATGAAAATGTCAATTTTTCTGTCCCTAGCCTTTACAGAAATATTACACTTAAAAAACACTTTAGGGTTACAATTTCTTTACATTTTAAAATAAAACAATATGTTATTTGAACAATTACACCCTCTTGAGCCATCAATGTGGCAATATTTGATTTTTATGAATTATATAGAATTTCAAGCACCACAGAAGTGCTCGTCCCCACAGTCATGTACAGAGGGAAAATGCTTTATTTTGAGGTCAATAACAGATTTTTACACCATTTAAAATACAATAATGTATACATAACTATCAAATATATTATGTAAATGATATATATAAAAAAAATGCAGAATACATATTATAAAATTTATAATGAAAGTAGTGGTCCCCTGGAGTTGTGTCACTGGTGTTACTGTTAAACAAAAATCTCTTATTTTGAAATAAAAATCACACTGCTATAGCTTATGTTTGTATGCAGGCCTACGGAATTTATATTCACAATACTTAATAACTAATATTATTTTATTGCATTTATATTAGTTGTTTGAAGAGTTACAAAAAAGCGGTCGGTCTTAACACAAGTTTCAGCCGGCAAGTCGGTCGGACTAAAAGGGGGAACAAATAAATAATTGGGTCGGTAGGCTACTAAACTGACAGGGTCGGTCGGGTTACGGCAAACAAGAATATTTTTAAGGATGGCCTTAGACTATTGTAACTCACTTTATTTTGGGCTATCTCAGGCCTCTCTCTCTCGTCTACAGCTAGTTCAAAACGCAGCGGCTAGACTTCTCACTGGGACACGCAAATATGAGTCGATCACCCCTATTTTATTCAAACTCCACTGGCTACCTGTCACATTCAGGATTGATTTTAAAATTGTACTATTTGTGTATAAAGCTCTTAACAAACCGGCCCCCCAATATCTGACCAATCTCCTCTGCCCGTACACTCCATCTCGTACTTTGAGATCCAGTGATCACTGTCTTCTCATCGTGCCCAGATCCAGACTTAAAGAATGAGGCGACTGCACTTTTGCGACTGCTGGCCCAAAACTTTGGAACAGTCTACCCCTCTATATCAGACTAGCTCCCTCAATTTCCATCTTCAAAACATCCTTGAAAACTTTAATACCCCTTGACACAACTATTGTTTTTTTTTTTTAATTGTCCTGTTTCTGCCCTGCATTTTATAATTGCCCTGTACAGCACTTTGGTCAGCCTTGGCTGTTTTTAATTTTGCGTTATAAATAAATATTGTATTTTTTTTAGAATTAAGTTAATACCTTTGAGTCACCTGGGATAAAACTCCCCCTGCTACCATCATTTGCATTTGTAAAGCTCACAGCAGTCTCATTTACATGTTAAAGCATTAGAGGGAGGGGGGTCACGGGGCAAGCAAGTCCCACGTCAATTTCCGACAATTTCCGACAGTTTGCAGTGTTGCCTGTAAATTGCCGTTTGCAGTCGTAAACCTGAACTTCCACGACAATCTACAGTGCCGGTAACTGTCGAAAATCCCACTTTTCATGCAGTGGGAGTGAGGAGGAGAAAGAAGTCACACCACCAGAATAACAAGATCCCATGAAATCAACTGACGTGGCTTGTGCTTTTCTTCTGTTCCCTTTCAAGGGAACTCGCGTTGCGTCGAGTTTGACGCTATGGGAACGCTTTGCGTAATGACGTCTTGAAGCACATGTAAAATCAGTCCAATGGTGTGGCGGAACGTCAGAGGCGGGTGACGTCACGTACCAGGAAACTATAAAGCCGGCCCGAAAACAGAAAGCGAAAGCTTCTGTGTCTTCAGTAGCGCTCTATGTGAATCTGTCCACGTTATTTGTTGTTGTTTGTCTTTATATTATTGTATATATATATATAAAGTCATGGCGAGCAGACAGCAGTTCAGACAGTGTGTGCACCCCTGCCCGCGTTATTTAACGGGTGGGGACACGCACGTTCTGTGTGTTGTTTGTTTGGGAGAGGAGCATGCCCAGTCTGCACTCGAGGGTGCCGGCTGTGAGCATTGCGACGCGCTTCCATTGCGTACGCTCCGATCCCGCCTGACGTTCTTCAGCGAGGGCGCTCAGGCTCGCGTTCCCCAGGGCTCGGGTCCCGCCGCTGCCGAGGCACGGCGTCGATCTCAGACCTGGGGTTCGCAAATGGATCTATCAGTGGATGTTGAGATGGGCTCTGCCTTATCTCAGCCTCTTACTGATAGATCCAGTGCCTCTCATCAGGGTGTGGAAACACGCGTTGCGGTTTCTTCCCCCCCGATAGAGGCACCAATACTGCAATTGTCCAGCTCTGAGGAGTTGGACGTTGTTAGTATTGACGCTGAGTCTGAGGATTCGCCACCTCAGTCTCATGCGTTTGAGGAATTACTCGACATTGTTACAAGAGCTGTCGAGCGATTATCTATTGAGTGGCCAGAAGATAGGCAGGGCGTTCGCTCGAAAAGTAAGCTCGACGAACGTTTCCTGCCATCTCGTGCACAGCCTCAGCGCAGAAGCCTTCCGTTTTTCCCCGATCTCCACACCGAGGTGTCGAGATCGTGGGGGAAACCCATGTCCTACAGAATATACAGTGCACAAGCATCACACTACACCAATATTCACAATTTTAAAGAGCATGGTTATGGGGAGATGCCGAAGGTGGAAGAGATGCTTGCGAGCTATCTCTCTCCAGCAACGGCATCCTCCCTGAAGGCTCCTGTATTACCCTCTAAGCCGGTAAAATTCACATCTTCCCTGATAAATAAGGCTTATGCTTCCGCTGGTCAAGCTGCAGCGTGTTTGCATACTATGGCTTTAATGCAAGCATACCAGGCTGAATTGTTGAGTGATTTAGAGGAGGGCGGGGGTATTGGTCCCGATACAGTATCTGAACTGCGTAGAGCCACAGATTTGTCTCTCAGGGCCACCAAGGAGACGGCTAAATCCATCGGCCGCTCTATGGCAGCCCTGGTGGCCACTGAGTGGCATCTGTGGCTCAATTTGAGTGATATTAAGGACAAAGAAAAACATGTTCTTTTGGATTCACCAGTTTCTACATCAGGTTTATTTGGAGATGCAGGTAATAGTGCTGTAGCTAAATCACAAGAAGCTTCAAAACAGGCAGCTGCACTTCAGAAACTTCTCCCCCGCCGTGCTTTCTATGAGGCTGCTGAGCGGGAGCAGCCTCACTCCTCTAAAAAGAGCACTGAGCATCGTGACACTCAAAAACACTCTTGTGCTCCCCCACAAAAATCTCGGGGACACGGAGGGCGCTCTCAAACCCAGCAGCCTTCGAGGGGTAAAACGGATCTGCGGACCGTTATTATCGCCAAGAAGGCTGCTGGGAAAAAGTCCTGACGTCCGAGGGCTCAGGACAAATGAGGGTAGTCCCCCCCGAAGTAGAGCGGTCAACACCTCTTTTTACGGTGCCCGTCTCTCTTCGGTGCCCTCAGGGGACCGTTCTGCCAACCCTGCCACCTCTGGTGCTTCAGGGCACAGCGGTCTCCGGCGAGCACATATCTCAAGGACCACCCGGAAACGTAGTGGCCTCGGGATGCCCGCCCCCTCCGAGGAGGGTGTTAGAGCAGTCCGTTCAGTCGTTCCCTGCCGGTGCGCCGTTACAGGGCAACGAACCGACTACTCAAGAGCAACAAAATCCAGAAACCAGTCTCGAGAGGCTGGTAGCTCTAGTAGAATCTTTGACAGCGTGGAAGCTACTGTCAAATGTTTCTCGCTGGGTCCTGCAGACCGTAGAAAAAGGGTATCAGATACAATTCAAGAAACGCCCACCTCGGTTTATGGGGGTCCTGCCCACACTGGTGGGCCCCGAGCAGGTTCTGGTTATGGAACAGGAAGTAAACACTCTGTTAGAGAAAGGGGCCATAGAATATGTACCTCCCTCCAGCAGGGAAACCGGGTTTTACAGCCGGTACTTCATAGTTCCAAAGAAGGACGGGGGTTTGCATCCCATTTTAGATCTTCGAGTTCTGAACGAGTCAGCCATGCAGCTCAAGTTCAAAATGTTAACATTGAGACAGATCATGCCACAGATCAGGTCCGAGGACTGGTTTGTCACGATAGATCTCAAGGACGCATATTTCCACATTTCCATCCGTCCATGTCACTGGAAGTTCCTGAGGTTTGCTTTCGGGGGCAAAGCATACCAATATCGAGTTCTTCCATTCGGCCTAGCTTTATCACCCCGCACTTTCACGAAATGCGTGGATGCAGCTCTGGTGCCCCTGCGCCTCCAGGGCATTCGCATAATGAACTACATCGACGATTGGTTGATTTTAGCTCAGTCGCATCAGTTGGCGGTTCGACATTGAGGAGATGTCGTTCTCGCCCTTATGAAAGAGTTGGGGTTACGGTTGAACGCCAAGAAGAGTGTGCTTTCTCCACTTCAGAGAACCACTTTCTTAGGCGTGGTTTGGGATTCTGTGTCGATGCAGGGGCGCCTGTCACCGCCACATATAGAATCCATCCTTGCAGCTGTGAAAAGTGTAAAGCTAGGCCAGCTACTCACTGTCAAACAGTTCCAGAGACTGTTGGGTCTCATGGCAGCAGCTTCCAACGTGATACCTTTTGGACTACTGCACATGAGGCCCCTGCAGTGGTGGCTCAGGACCAGGGGGTTTTCCCCGAGGGGCAACCCATTTCGCATGATCAGGGTCCTTCTAGCTATTTCATCTCTTGAGAGAATAGGGGATCTTCAAGTACTATCGGTTGCTCCGTCGTGTTTAGAGTTTGCACCCGGCATGGTCAAGGCATTTCTGCATCCAAGGTCGGGTTATATCCCCAAGGTCCCCACTAATGTGGCCAGACCTATTGTTCTGCAGGCCTTCTGTCCTCCTCCCTTTCTAAATTCGGACCAGGAGACGAATAATATGCTTTGCCCAGTATGGGCATTAGACGCCTATGTCCACAGAGCTGCCCTGTGGCGTAAATCTGATCAGTTGTTCGTGTGCTTTGGGTCCCCAAATAAAGGGTCCCCGGTGTCTAAGCAAAGAATGAGCAAGAGGGTGGTTGAGGCTATTTCGCTTGCTTATGAAGCGGCTGGGCAGTCTTCTCCTATGGCTGTCCGGTCGCACTCTACTAGGAGTATGGCGGCCTCCAAGGCCCTTATATCAGGAGTGTCCCTACAGGACGTTTGTGATGCGGCAGGCTGGTCCTCACCGCACACCTTCGTCAGGTTCTACTCTTTGGATTTGGACTCTACACCAGGGTCTCATGTTTTGTCTTCCTAGTGCTGCTCTACAGGATTTCACACAGGACAGACACAGGACAGACACTTGTAGCTATGGTGGCGTTTGTATAGACGTTCCCATAGCGTCAAACTCGACGCAACACGAGTTCCCTTGAAAGGGAACGCCTCGGTTACGACTGTAACCTCGGTTCCCTGAAGAGGGAATGAGCGTTGCGTCACCTTGCCATATCTCCTTCATGCCTGCCAGCGACTACTTCAGACTTTACGAAGCTTTCGCTTTCTGTTTTTGGGCCGGCTTTATAGTTTCCTGGTACGTGACGTCACCCGCCTCTGACGTTCCGCCACACCATTGGACTGATTTTACATGTGCTTCAAGACGTCATTACGCAAAGCGTTCCCATAGCGTCAAACTCGACGCAACGCTCGTTCCCTCTTCAGGGAACCGAGGTTACAGTCGTAACCGAGGCGTTTTCTTTATAACAGCCAATATACTTTGAGCCACATCCTCGAATCATGATCTTCTACTTTATATTTAACAGCAAGTATGTTTGACTGGACAGTCTGTGTTGAAAATAATCAACGTGTTTTCAGAAGAGAACTAATGCGAATTTAAAATATAAATGTTGCTAAAAGCCACAGATGAAAACTCATGTTGATGTCATGGGGTCTTTAAAACATATAGTGCACACTAGTATTTTAAATACCCAGAGAACATCACATTGATAGTAAAAAGACTCATATGATACTTTTAAATTACATATTTTTTTTTTTTTTTTTGTACTGATATAAGCACATTATCTGATGATAATGACATATCCTTCACTCCTCAGATCTGCTGCAGATGAAGTTGAGTTTGTCGTGTTCAGGACGGCTGATCCAGCGCTGATCTCCTCTAGACAGAACTGCTCCAGATCTCACTCCAGACACACAGTCCTCCTCTCCTGGAGCCCAGTTATGAAAGCACACGGTCTCTCCGTTCACCCAGTACCAGATGCCCAAAATACGTGATGTAAACCCAACCACACCGCCTCAGTAGACGCACGTTTAACCACATTCATCACCTCCTCCTGCATCTCCTCTGAATGAACCGAAACCAGATCCGTATAATTCTGTCTGCAGTATCTCAGAGCTTCAGGCCACGTCATAGTCTCTTTGATCAGAATCAGTTTATCTGGACACAAAACAAACCACAAGCAAAAACTAGAGAGAGACTGATCAAAAACAACATGCAGAACAAACACTGTGGAGGAATCTGTCATGTCAGACATGTAGCGTGAACTTTAAGATATCTGGAGGTGATGGATGGATTGTGTGTGTTTGTGAGGATCTGCTCACCTTCATGACACACAAAAGGAAATTGGTTGTTGCTAGAGATGTCATGCCATTGACCCTGAGTGTTTGGTCTGATCACTGTGCAGTTTTCAACACCTCCAGCATTATTAGGTTGAGTAGGAGCCCAGTATCTGAAAGAGGAGTTACTCTGATCTGACCACTGCCATGAGTCTTTGAACAGACCGATCCAGATCCGTGATCTATTCTAGATAACTGAAGACCACTAATGAACTTCTAAACCTGTTGATTCTCATACTGGTTCCTCACACTGACCAGATCAATGTGATTCTGTCTGCAGTAACTCTGAGCGTCTCTCCAGTTCTTCTTCTGATTGACAAAGACGAGTCCTGTGTTCGCTTTAAGAAAAAAAAAAAAAAAAAAAAGAGTTTCATGAATCAGTTTGTTCATTATTCTTACGCTGCTTTATGGTTTGGATGTGAACAAGAGCAGCAATGGAAGCATCAGAAAAGAATTCAAAGACATGAAGTAACATTTCTGAGCATTTTGATGATTTTAAAGTGCTTTCTTTTTGTCCATTATGTTTCCTCTTCAGAACACTTGATTAAGAGCCTGAAGAGAGAAACGTCAGACAGAGGAAGATGTTACACTGCAGCTAAATATGTTAATTAACTACACAGCAAAATCTCCAGTGTTGAAATCCTGGTATTAAGGACTCTAAGAGTAAAGAGTTAATTTTCTGGTGTTGAATTTCAAGGGATTAACACTGCTAGTGTAAACCGCACCCTCTGGCTGGTGAAAATATGTAGAGTTATTAAATTTACACAGAGAGAGTGTAATTAATTACATCCGGGACATTTACGCGCTGGGCGTGACGAAACGACCTGAAACTTTTTTCACAGACGCCATTTTCTTTGACTCGCGATGCAAGGCATACGAGGAGGGAAAACGCAGATATTAAGTGTTTAATCGCATTTATATATGCATTTTATTAACTTTTGTTACATCATATTGTTTTATTACAATATTTATGTGCTGTGAACGGCTAAACCGGTCTCAGAAAGGCATTTTCGTTGATGCGCGATGCAGAGCAGACCAGGATGAGGTTGCTTTTAAACAGAGAAACGACGAAAGTAAGTGTTTTATCTAATTTACAATATGTATTTTATAACATATTGATTTATAGAGAAATTTAAATGCTCTCCGTGGTTAAACGAGCCGAAATCTTTCTCAAAGGCGACATCTTTGACTCAATACGGAGCTGACGTCGAGAAGGTTGTAATGTTAACAAGGAAAACACTGAAAGTAAGTGTTTTTAACCCTCTGAGGTCTGAGCTGTTTTCTGGGCCCTGGAGGTGTTCTGACATGCTCTGACATTTGTGCTTATTTCTGTTACTTGTGACATTTTCATGGCTAAAGTCTAATTACACTGTATTCAGCACAAACTCTGCTACAATAATATATCAGCAGCATGTGTGTAAAAGTTTGTAGTTTTGAGATAATGACATTTATGCGTGGTTTGTGAAAATACAAAAAAAAAATTCTCACTGAAATAAGGCCATGAAACCCATACTGATTATTTCTTCACAAGACTTTTGAAAATTGTATGACGTAGCCTAGAATATTTGCTCCAAAACGATGTGAAAATCACCCTGACTGCTCATTCAGAGAAGACAATATATTGATTTAAAAATTTTACGACGTGTTTTGTGCCACAAAGCTTTATGCGGGAGCTCATTAATATGTATGGCTTTTCTCACCTGAGTAAGACAAAGACCCTCCTCTAACTGCCCTATTAGGAGCTATCAGGCCCCTATCATTCTGAGCAACCTTGCACAAAGAATGAGGAGATTTAAAAAAGAATGGCTTTTAGATGGTTTGATTTATTTACAACACAACATAATCCAAAGATAACCAATGATACAAAGACAGAGACCTTTGTGCCATTACTAAAAACATTGTACATACCTTTCATTTCCAAGGTGTTTGATTTTCACTTTACCATGTTCATGTACAGAGAAAGTTGAAGTCAGCAGGACTCAGTGGCATCTAGGCCCTAAAAAAAAAAAAAAAAAAAAAGTGAACATACTGATATCAAGAGAAAGGCCTGCACGATTTGGGGAATTTTAGATTTGTCTGGTTAAAATTGCTTTTTAAAATTCACAGAATACACACACACACACACACACACACACACACAAATGTTTCCAACAATAATATAATGAACACCAGGTTTGTTGTGCCTTGTAAGCATAGGCTATGTGCAGTGCTGCATAAAATTTACATTTACATTTACATTTACATTTACATTTACATTTATTCATTTAGCTGATAATAATAAAATAATAATAACAATAACCATAGCAGCCTATAAATCTTCCAAAATATTTCAGTAACAACTAAGCTAGAGAAAAATATATTGATTATCATGTTACTTCAAATGTTTCTATTCGTTATGATGATATGAAATGAGATAATAGTAAAAACATGAAGCCCTTTGGTGCGTTTTGCTTTTCGAATGTATCAAATGATACATTCAAACGCGATCGCGATCATATGATACATTCAAACGCGATCGCACTCAAATATAAAACATTATGGTTACCATATACATATCTACGTTTGAGCAGTTCTCTTACGAGAGGTTCTCTCGTATTGCGTAAGCTAACTTACGCTGCGGGAAAGTCTCCTTTCTCGAGATACTGAAGCCAAAAATTATCCTTAATTTTTTAAATCTTGTCAACGCAGTGCGGCAGCCTGCAGACCTAGGGCAAGCGAGTCGCGTGCCCATTGGCTGCTCTGCGGCAACTGCAGCAGCCTATGGCTGAGCCTTGCACGTGACGTCACGTCCAATGAGCGCGCTTGGCGCGCTTGATGCGTCACAGCCCGTCATTAGGGGTGTGGCTTAGCGTATATAGGCAAGGTACAGAGGCTGCTTCGCTGATTTCTGTCTCTTCAGCGAAGCTCTTCGCATCGCTGATCTCCGAGGAAGCCGCCGTCGAATCAAGCGACCAGCACGCCGAGGATTTCAGCCTGAGGACGCCGGCCGCTCGCCGCCTTCAGCCTTCCCTGCCTGCTGCGCCATCCGGCATATATATCCTTTCCTTGCTCTGTGTTGTGTGTTTTGTGTGTCCGCCGCGACACACTTGCATCTAAAAGAGCGCGAGGCGCTGTTGCAAATGCCTCGCTCATCCTGTGGCTCGTGCAGAGCCGCGCTCAGCGACGGAGACCGCCACGTGGTGTGCGCTCTCTGCCTGGGCTTCTATGACAGCTGAGCGCTCGCCGGAGCCCCTCCCGCGAGCCTCGCTATTTCCTTCTCCCCACCTCCCGACGCGCAGCGGCCGGTTCGCCCGCACTGCCGTCGCCTCAGGGGATGAAGCAGACAGCGCTGTTTTCTTAGACAGCTGCTTTCTCCCCTCTGTCAAGCCGCGCAAACGGCGCCGCTCACAAGGGATGTCAGAAACGGACGGTCTCGGGCTATAGCTTCCTTTACGTTACAAGAAAGCTACCCCCCGGACGACGCACGCCCCTCCCTGCGCTCTCCCCCTCTGTTCGAGCCGCGCAAACGCGCCGCTCACAAGGGATGTCAGGAGTAGACGGTCACGGGCTGGCTTCCTTTACGTTATAAGAAAGCTACCCCGCGTCTCGGTCGCGCGCGTCACTCTCCGGCCACCTCCGTTTCTCACACATTTCTCAGTCCCCTCCTAAGCTCAGGCGACTAGAAATATCAATATTGCAGTAAACGAGCCTGTTTTATTACACGCACGCCTGCAAACATACGATGTCATAGCACATGATGACATCTTCCCGCTCTCTCTCCCTTGTTCGAGCCGCGCAACTGCGCCGTTCTCAAGGGACATCAGAGCGGACGTCACGAGCACCGGCGATAAGAGGAAGAGAGAGTGTTTTCGTCCTCGTATATTCTCAGTCCCCTCCAAGTTCAGGCGGCTGGAAATACTATACTGCAGTAACGAGCCTGTTTTATTACACGCGCGCGTCTGCAAACAAACGCCGAAACGAAACATCGCTCGGTCATATGCTCGCACTAACTAAAAGTTTATGTGTGCTCCTGTGGCTCAGTGGCAGAGCATTGGACTTCCACACGGGAGTCCCGTGTTCGAATCCTGCTCTGGCGGCAGATAAATATTTTTTTCTGCTGGCTTCTCCGAGCTCGCGGCCAGCTTTCTCACATACAGAAAGCGAACCCGTATCCCGCAGGATGGTGCTTGAGTATTTATGAGCGTCTAAACTTATGAGCCATCAAAGCTTCTCGCTCTATCAGTTTCCTATTACACCGATGGTGTTATACGTGTAGAAAATGTGCCCACTCCCACGTGCTCACTGCTACACACAAACACGGTCTCCTCGGTAACGTCCACAGAGCGCACTCTCTTAAAGCGGTCACACGCCGCTTGAGTACTAAGTGTAGGAAATGTGCCCACAACTCTGTGCTCACACCTACCCGTTGCTCGCTCTGCCACTCAGTTACCCCGGGTTGCAGATCCTCTAAGCTCACTACATTCCAGCTCTAGCCGAAGATAAGTGTAGAAAATGTGCCCACTCTCATGTGCTCACTGCTTCACACAAACACGGTCCCCATGGTAACGCGCTCAGAGCGCTCTCTCTCTTAAAGCGGACACGCGCCGCTCGAGTATTAAGTGTAGTAAATGTGCCCACAACTCTGTGCTCACACATACCCGCTGCTCGCTCTGCCATTCAGTTACCTCGGGTTACAGACCCTCTAAAGCCCCGAAACACTCCGGCTCCGGCCGAGGGTGTCATAAGTGTAGAAATGTGCCCACTCCCATGTGCTCACTGCTTCGCACAAACACGGTCCCCATGGTTACGCGCTCAGAGCGCTCTCTCATAGGCGGACACTCACCGCTCGAGTATTAAGTGTAGTAAATGTGCCCACAACTCTGTGATCACACCTACCCGCTGCTCGAGTTGCAACGGCTCAGGCCGAGGGGATATTAAGTATAGAAAATGTGCCCACTCCCATGTGTTCACTGCTTCACACAACATGGTTCCCACGGTAATGCGCTCAGAGCGCTCTCATAAAGCGGAAACACGCCGCTCGAGTATTAAGTGTAGTAAATGTGCCCACAACTCTGTGCTCACACCTACTCGCTGCTCGCTCTGCCATACGGTTACCCCGGGTTACAGACCCTCTAAAGCTTCCAAAACACTGGCCGTGTTATAAGTGTAAACCCTGCGCCCGCTCA
The DNA here is from genome assembly GCF_951802725.1 of Rutilus rutilus. Taxonomy (NCBI): domain Eukaryota; kingdom Metazoa; phylum Chordata; class Actinopteri; order Cypriniformes; family Leuciscidae; genus Rutilus; species Rutilus rutilus. The sequence continues at coordinate 3,221,101 of NC_140211.1, forward strand.
CGAGCACGCGCACTCACTTTCAGACACTATATCCCCCACGCCGCTCTCGCGCCAGGGGTGTTTGACAGCAAAACGCGCTCCATCCTTCAGGACCGAGCTACTGAACGCTGTACAGCCGGCCAATACTGTTTATCAGCCCCGTGTTCGAGCACCGGCGGCGCGCGCGCCGCCCCATCCTCTCTGATACAGGTTCTCCATCCCGCGCAGCGCGGCGATCTGAACCCAGAGACCATTCGACCCCTAGCTATGCGTGCAAAAGCATGGGAAGCTATTCAGGGCGCGTCAGAATGGGTGTTGAACACTACAAAACACGGCTATTCGCCTCAATTCGCTCGTCGCCCCCCGCGCTTCTAGCGCAGACGGAGACGAAAGTCGGTTTAGAAGCAGCGCATCTGCTTCGAGCAGAAATAGCGAAGCTGCTGCGCAAAGGGGCCATAGAACAGGTTCATCCTTCCTTGAGCGAGTCAGGCTTTTACAGCCGTTACTTCCTCGTTCCCAAGAAGGACGGAGCTTTAAGACCTATTTTAGATCTGAGACATCTGAACACAGCTCTCATGAGACGGCCGTTCAGGATGATTACAACCAGACAGATCCTTGCGCAGATCCGCCCAGGAGACTGGTTTATCTCTCTCGATCTGAAAGACGCGTATTTCCAGATCCAGATAACCCCCCGTCACAGGCCATTCTTGAGATTCGCCTTCGACGGTCGAGCTTATCAATACACAGTCCTGCCGTTCGGCCTGTCTTTAGCACACCGTACATTTACGAAATGCATGGACACGGCTCTCGCGCCCCTGAAAAGTCAGGGAATGCGAATTCTGAACTATCTGGACGACTGGCTTGTTATAGCGCAGTCAGAGACAGAACTTGTGTCTCACAGAACAGCGCTTCTCAGCCATCTGGAAGGTCTGGGTCTAGCGGTCAATTGGACCAAGAGCTCGCTCTCGCCCCGTCAGTCAATTTCCTTTCTCGGAATAGAACTGGACTCGGTGGCGATGACGGCCAGATTGTCGGAGCAGCGCGCGCGCCGCATCCGGCGCCTCGCCGCATCCTTCAAAGAAGGCAATCGGGTTCCTCTGAAAGCATTTCAGCGCATCCTGGGGCATATGGCCTCAGCTACAGCAGTGCTTCAGTTGGGTTTACTGCGCATGCGCCCGCTTCAACGCTGGCTAAGAGCGCGCGTATCCCATCGAGCCTGGGCGACCGGTGGCTCGCTAATCAGAGTGACTCAGGGCTGTGTCTCAGCCCTGCAGCCCTGGCTAGCAGCTGAATGGTATCACACTGGAGTGATTATGGGAGTGATTTCACACCGGAAAGTTGTCTCAACAGACGCGTCCAACCTAGGTTGGGGAGCGCTCTTCGAAGGCAGACCGGTCTATGGCCGCTGGTCAGACCAGGAGAATCTCCTACACATAAACTGTCTAGAGATGCTCGCGGTCGAGAAAGCGCTCATGCACTTCCTCCTATTCCTCCATGGTCACCATGTTCTAGTCCGCACGGACAACACATCAGTAGTGGCCTATGTGAACCACCAGGGCGGTGTCAGATCAAAAAAAAAAAAAAAAAAAGCTCTGCGCCCTGACGGAACGCCTCCTCGTATGGGCTCAGCACTCTCGGCGCTCTCTGAGAGCATAGCATGTGCCTGGCCATCTGAACGAGGGCCCCGACAGACTGTCCAGGGACAACGTTCCCCTGGGGAGTGGTCTCTACACCTCCAAACAGTCCAGTCGCTGTGGCGCCGCTTTGGCAGAGCGAAAGTCGACCTCTTTGCGTCAAAAGACAACGCACACTGCCCAGTATTCTTTTCAAGAGCGAGGACGCGCTGGCCCAGACGTGGCCCAGCGGCCCGCTATATGCTTCTCCCCCGGTCTCTCTGCTGCCTCAGGTCATCGAGAGAGCCAGGAAAGCGCGCCACACAGTGCTCTTCATAGTGATTTACCAGAAGGGGTGATGAACACGATCATACAATCTAGAGCTCCCTCCACGAGGCGGCTCTACACGTCTAAATGGTCGGTGTTTAACAAATGGTGCACTGCCAGAGGGCTCGATCCACAGACATGTGGGGTCTCGCAAGTATTGTGCTTCCTTCAAGAGCTACTGGACGCGGGCAGGTCCCCCTCCACGCTCAAAGTCTATGTCGCGGCCATTTCAGCGCTCTCTGTCTCAGAGCCGGGCCGCGCATTAGGAAGGAACGAGTTTGTCATCCGCTTCCTTAGAGGAGCGAGAAGGATGAACCCCCCGCGACCCCCTTCGGTTCCTATGTGGGATTTTTCACTGGTCTTAGACGCCCTGAAAGCACATCCCTTTGAACCCCTGGAAACTGTGGATATGAAATACCTCACGCTCAAAACCGTTTTTCTGATAGCACTGTCTTCAGTAAAACGTGTGGGAGACCTTCACGCGTTATCCACTAACGCTGCGTGCCTCGAGTTCGGACCCAATGACTCTAAAGTTATTCTCAGACCGAGGCATGGGTATGTCCCCAAAATTTTGGGCACTCCCTTCAGAGCGCAGGTCATTTCCCTTTCAGCCCTGCCGAATGCTGGCTGCGAGGCAGATAGTAATCTCCTCTGCCCAGTCAGGGCGCTGAGAAGCTATATTTCACGCTCCGCCGCCTTCAGGCGTTCAGAGCAGCTCTTTGTTTCGTTTGGTGGGCGCACCAAGGGTCTCGCCGCCTCGAAACACACCCTATCCAGATGTATAGTTGACGCTATCGCAGCTGCTTACGCATCTAAAAACCTGCAGTGCCCTTTGGGCATTCGGGCGCACTCCACCAGAGGCATGGCCTCATCGTGGGTGTGGTCCAGTGGGATTCCCATTCATGACATTTGTGCAGCGGCAGGCTGGGCCTCCCCTTCCACATTTGTTAGGTTTTACAACCTGGAAGTTCCCGCTTTGCAGGCCAAAGTGTTATCAGCCTAAGTCTCGCGTAGCCAGCCCACTGTCTGTGCGCGGGCTATGTTGCTGATTTAGCTCTACTGGTTGAGCTGCACTATGTGGAAAGTGTCAGTTGGACCGGCTGTGCCGCTCCCTGCCCCATATTATGTGCTTGTGTACTGTGGTATCTTGGCCGCCCAGCTCCACTTCGCGTTCCCTGGGCTCCCCATGGGATTCATTCAGGATGCTGGGCGCGCGCACGGCGTTGACAAGGGTGTTCCCGCAGCGTAAGCTAGCTTACGCAATACGAGAGAACCTCTCGTAAGAGAACGTACTCGGTTACTAACGTAACCTCTGTTCTCTCTAGAGAGGGAACGAGTATTGCGTAACCCGCCGTGCTCTCGCCACGAGCTCATTTCGCTTCATGCGACAGAAACCAGCGAAGCAGCCTCTGTACCTTGCCTATATACGCTAAGCCACACCCCTAATGACGGGCTGTGACGCAACAAGCGTGCCAAGCGCGCTCATTGGACGTGACGTCACGTGCAAGGCTCAGCCATAGGCTGCTGCAGTTGCCGCAGAGCAGCCAATGGGCACGCGATTCGCCTGCCCTAGGTCTGCAGGCTGCCGCACTGCGTTGACAAGATTTAAAAAATTAAGGATAATTTTTGGCTTCAGTATCTCGAGAAAGGAGACTTTCCCGCAGCGTAAGCTAGCTTACGCAATACTCGTTCCCTCTCTAGAGAGAACAGAGGTTACGTTAGTAACCGAGTACGATATCCACAAACACAGTAACAGTAAATACGGGTCTAAATATTACAATATTCACCATATATCTAGCAACAGTTCAACTGCAATGTGAAATTTATTTACAATAACAAACTAATATGTAAGAATGTCTTACCTTGTACATCTTTCTTGTCTTCAAATCGCGTTCTTCTTCTTCTGAGGTAGCCTAAATCCAATGTAAGCTCCAAACGTGCGCCTTTCAATCTCGACGAAAAGCAGAGACTTGTGAGGTGTTTTGCTGCTTTGTTTTTGAGGTAATGAGCGCGTTCGCGTTCCATGTGGAGATTTGCATGTGAATATCTTTTGCGCGAGTGGGCGTGTTCAAATTAAAAGTAATTAGGAAGCGTTTTAGAAGCTGGACATCTTGTTGGTTTTATACAAATTACTTAAACAGAGAATATTTGTTTTCAGTTTGAATCCGATCATTTAAAAGTACACACTTAAATGTTTATAAAGGTATATGGCTCATAAATGTGTGACAAGTATTCGCTGAGTTTTGTTTCAGTTTATAGACGTGCTCAAGAAAAAAAAGTTCACCGCGACGGAGAGGCAGAACGCACACCCTGTTTATTTTCTTTATTTTACAAAAGCACAATGTTTTGATTTGATTGTAAGTGGACACATACAAGAGTAGAAATATCACAGATTCTTTTTTTATATTTCTTTTTTCTGTATGACCATAAATGATGGAGAAATTTAAGTTTATAGTTCTACAATGTGAAGAAAATCCAGCAAAACGCGTGGGCTCGTTTGCCGACCTCAGAGGGTTAACCTAATTTACAACATGTATTTTATGGCATTATATTGTTTTATAACGATATTTATGTGATGTGCGCGCCTAAACCTTTCTCACAGACTAACGTTATGCCCTGCATCTTCTTTGACTCGTGACGCAGTGCAGACGCGGAGTTTGCTTTTAGCGGTGAAAACACTGAGTAAGTGTTTTAACTCATTTACAATACGGATTTTATAATGTTATTTTGTTTTATGACAATATTTGTGATGTGCAAATATCATAATGTATTTATCCTCAAACTATCTTTTACTCTCGTTTGCCAGCACAACTTATCTTAACTGAAACCTAACGTTAACTGAAAAACTAATTTTCTTAGAATGTGTAAAATTCTTTAAGATTAAATGTTTATGAAAATGTATTTATCAGATTCAATTTTGGTTGATGTTTCGATATGCTTTCATGTTTAAATGTATTGATTTTGCTATTTGTGTTTGCCAGGAGCATTGCCATGCTGCACCATGAGGCCAACCAGGCTTGGTCTTTAAAGGGGTCATATAATGCCATTTTTGTACAAGCTAATATGATTCTTTAGGGTCTAAATTAAAAGTTTGTAATATACTTTAAATAAAAATTCTCATTAGTATTGTAAGAAAACGTTTCGGGTTACGACTGTAACCCTTGTTCCCCGAGAAGGGAACGAGACACTGCGTCGTCGTCGTGACGACAATAGGGGAACACCCTTAGTGTAGCACATCTGAAGCATGAATGAAATCTGTCCAATCCTGATTGGTGCTGCGTCATGACGTAGTAGATGACAGCATAACCGGAAGATACAAAGGGACGATGGCACAAACACACGTTAGCTCCTTTGCGATGAAGCAAGCGCTCTGCCCGTGATAGGTGTGGCGACGAGACGCAGTGTCTCGTTCCCTTCTCGGGGAACAAGGGTTACAGTCGTAACCCGAGACGTTCCCCTTCGAGGGAACTCGCACTGCGTCGTCGTCGTGACAACACTAGGGGAACGTAATGCCCACTATGCTACACCGTAATCACGCCCGCCCTAGTGTGAAGCTGGGAGACCAGGCACACTTAGGACGCGAGCACTCTGACCCAGGCGTCACAGGGAGTTGCAGACTGTAGAAACGTATGAAGGTGTGCGGGGTGGCACACCCGGCCGCCTCGCAGATCTCCTGAAGCGAGACACCAGAAAGGAGGGCGACCGAGGAGGCCATGCCCCTGGTGGAATGTGCCCTCACGGCCATAGGTGAAGGCAAATTGCGCACCTGATAAGCCGTGGCTATAGCCTGGACAATCCAATTGCTGATTGTCTGATTAGATGCAGGCAGCCCTTTCTTGGGTGAACCAAAGCACACCAACAACTGGTCTGACTTCCTCCACTGAGAAGACTTCTCCAAGTACACTCTCAGGGCTCTGACTGGGCAGAGCAGGTGAAGTCTCCCCTCTTCCGCCATCACGTGAGGTGGAGGATGGAAGGCCTGAAGAACCACTGACCGTGCCACATTAGACAGCACCTTGGGCACATAGCCCCGTCTAGGATATAAGATGGCCTTAACTCTGCCAGGGGCAAACTCCAGGCAAGTTGGCGTTATAGCCAAGGCCTGGAGATCCCCCACTCTCCTCCGAGAGGTGATAGCAAGGAGAAAGGCCACCTTAAGGGTCAGGTTCTTTGCCTCAGCTGACTCCAGTGGCTCGAAGGGGGCCTCAGCCAACCCTCCAAGTACCACCGCCAGGTCCCAAGTTGGCGGAGAAACGATCTTGGAGGAACTCCAGCACTGAAGCCACTGGGCAGTTAACTGGGTCCACCTCACGCTCTCTACACCAAGTGGAAAACACATTCCACTTCAGGCTGTACAGTCTCCTGGTGGAAGGAGCCCTGGAGCAGAGTAGGGTCTCGACAACACCTGCTGACAGGCCAGCTTCTAGGTACCGAGCCCCCTCAGGGGCCAGACCCAGAGGTTCCACAGCTCTGGCCGGGGGTGAAATATTGTGCCCCCTGCCTGCGACAGCAGATCCCTCCTCAGAGGGACCTGCCACGGGAGGCCGTCCAGCAGTGCTACAATGTCCGAGAACCATACCCGGGTCGGCCAGCGGGGTGCTACTAAAAGTAGGCTGATCCCCTCCCAGCGGACCCGCGCCAAGACTCCCGGGAGTAGAGCGATCGGGGGAAATGCGTACAGACGCAGCCTCGGCCACGTCTGCATCATAGCGTCCAGCCCCAGCGGAGCTGGATGCCTGAGAGAGGACCACAGTAGACAGTGGGACGTCTCTTGAGACGCGAACAGATCCACTTCCACTGGGCCGAATCTCACGCACATGGCCTCCACCACCTCGGGGTGGAGTCGTCACTCCCCGGGCCACACCCCCTGCCTCGACAGGACGTCTGCTCCCTGATTTTGGTCACCGGGGACATACATCGCTCTGAGAGACGACAGTTTCCCCTGGGACCACAGAAGGATCTGGTGTGCCAGTCTGCATAGAGGGCGTGACCTCAGACCCCCCTGATGATTCAGATACGCGACTACAGATGTGTTGTCTGAGCGTATCAGGACTGGTGGCCGCGGAGGTCCGGAAAAAAGCTCCTCAGAGCTTTGTAGACCGCCAGCATTTCCAGGCAGTTGATGTGCCAGGAAGAATGCCGGGTCTCCCACAGACCTCTCGCAAAGCGGCCGTCCATGACCGCGCCCCAACCAGTGAGGGAGGCATCTGTTGAAACGGTTTTCCGGCAACATGATGCTCCCAACACCGGTCCCTGGGACAGGAACCAAGGTTTCCTCCATTTGACAAGGGAACGAAGGCATCTGCGCGTTACCCTGATCATACGGAACGGATTTCCCCTCTGGGAAAACCCCTTGGCTCTCATCCACCACTGTAGGGGTCTCATGTGTAGCAGGCCAAAAGGTATGACATTGGACGCTGCTGCCATGAGCCCCAGCAGTCTCTGAAACTGCTTCACAGTGAGGTTGTGGCCTAGCTTCGCTCTGGAGACCATCGCCCGTATGGGAGGGCGTCAACACACTCTTTTTTGTGTAACTGCTAATATTAGCCAGTCGTCGATATAATTGAGTACACGGATGTCCTGGAGTCTCAGCGGAGCCAGCGCTGCATCCATGCACTTGGTGAAGGTGCGAGGGGAGAGAGCTAGGCCAAAGGGAAGAACCCGATATTGGTACGCTTCTTCCCCGAAAGCGAACCTCAGGAACTTCCTGTGACATGGAAGAATGGATATATGGAAGTATGCGTCCTTCAGATCTATCGTGACGAACCAGTCCTCGAACTGGATCTGACTCACGATGGCCGGAATTGTGAGCATCTTGAACCTGAATCTCCTCAGAGAACGATTCAAGTGCCTGAGATCTATTATTGGACGCAACCCCCCATCCTTCTTGGGAACTATGAAGTACCGGCTGTAGAACCCGGACTCCCTGTCTGGCAGAGGAACACGTTCTATGGCCTCCTTGACCAACAGGGACTGAACTTCCTGTTCCATAACCCGAACCTGCTCTGGGCCGACCACAGTCCAGACCACCCCGTTGAACTTGGGGGGAGGAGAGCTGAACTGCAGTCTGTAACTCAGTTATACAGTACGCAGGGCCCACGCAGATACATTCGGAAGGCATGACCATGCGCTGAGATAATCTACTAAGAGAACCAGCCTTTCGAGGCTGGCCTCGGGTGTTACCCGAGACTCGTTCCCGACCCCCTGAAGCGGCTGGCCGGCAGGGAGCAGTCGAGAACGATTTTCCGTGGGCAGACGCGTTTGCTGCCCAGCCGCAGGTCTTTCTAGAGGCGGCTGGAGCGGCGTGCGTGCGCGGGAAATCAGTGCGGCCCGAAGCGTACTGGACGGTGGGAACACAGCACTGATTTCCCGAGAGCTCCGGGAGGGAGGCGACCTCGATCGCTCCACCCCGGGGGGGACAGCTCTCAGCGGTCCGGCCGCAACTAGGACCGCTTGGAGGAAGCCTTCTTTGCCTGAAGGATGGTCCTCAGATCGACCTTAGGCTCAGAAGGCTTGCCTCGAGAGCGCCGCCTCCTTTGCCAGGCTCCCTCGGGACTCGACACTCTCACCACACTCGAGGAGCTGGTAGACGGCCGAGGCTGCCCTTTTGAGGCAGCCTTCCCAGAGGAGCCAGAGCGGCGAGGGAGGTATTGATGGAAAGCCGCCGACTGCTTTTTCACCTCCTGAAACCTCTCGACTACGGAGCTAACCGCGCCACCGAAGAGGCCAGAAGGCGAAATCAGGGAGTCAAGAAGAAAGTGTTTTTCCCTCTCCTTCATCCCCGACAAATTTAACCACAGATGTCTCTCCACACACACCATACCAGCCATGGAGCGGCCGATGGCACGGGCCGTCTCCTTGGTGATGCGGAGAGACAAGTCGGTGGCTTTCCTCAGCTCCATGATGTCATTTGGAGAGGGACCCTCACCCTCATCAAGCTCCTTGAGGAGGTCAGCCTGATAGGCCTGCAATACCGCCATAGTATGCAGGCAACTACCAGCCCGCCCAGCCGCCATGTAAGCTCTGCCCACCAGCGAAGATGTATCGCGGCATGGCTTGGTGGGCAGTACCGGGGCCTTAAGGGACAATGCGGCCTCGGGAGAAAGATAGCTCGCGAGAGCTTCCTCCACCCGAGGCATTTTCCCATAGCCACGCTCAGCCGTCCCCAGCACATTAGCAAAATCAAGCACTGGGGGGTTGGAGAGCCTGGCTGAATATGGTTTTTCCCACGACTTGCACAACTCATTGTGCAAGTCAGGGAAGAACGGAAGGCCCCGGCGTGGAGGTTGAGACCTGCGCTTATAAAACCTTCCATCCAGCTTACTGGGTGGCTGGATTTCTGGTTCTTCTTGTGGCCAATCAATACTTAATTTGGCCACAGCGCGAGTCAAAACCTCCACCAGCTCCTCTTGAGCGGGTGTGTGAAGAGGTTGATCAAGCTCCACATCACCCGCCTCGATGCTTAAAGCATCTGACTCCTCAGAGCCAGATAGCTGAAGCATCGGCTCCAGCTCGCGGGAAGAAGCCGCATCGCGGGCTTCCACACGAGGCGGGAGCGCATCCGAATCTTCAGACGAGGACCGGGAAGATGCCGAAGCAGTCCCGTGTCCCGCTGAAAGATCCATCTGTGAGCCCCACGATCTGCGGCGCCGCGCTGCCTCGGCAACGGCGGGCCCAGAACCGCGGGGCTCGCGAGCTTGGCCGCTTTCATCAAACACGGCCAGACGTGAGCGCAACACTCTGAGCGGCAGCTTATCACATTCGCTACAGGCGGCTCCCTCATGAGCCGCCTTAGCGTGCTGCACACCCAGGCAATACACACACAGCTGGTGTGTGTCCGTGCCCGAAATATAGCGTGGACACGGGTGCACACACCGTTTGAACTGCTCGCTAGACATATTGTGCTTTCAGCTGAAGAGCAAAAAGCTAACGTGTGTTTGTGCCGGCGTCCCTTTGTATCTTCCGGTTATGCCGTCATCTACTACGTCATGATGCAGCACCAATCAGGATTGGACAGATTTCATTCATGCTTCAGATGCGCTACGAAAAGGCTAAGGCTTTTCAGCACGCGTTTCAGTGCATTTGCTCACCCCGCCCCTCTGTTCTGTGCGTACACCGTTTGAAATAATAACACAATAACCATAACGCGTTGTTCATTATAAACGTGGGATTATGAATTATATTGAGAACGTCGTAGGCTACATAGAAAACATGCTGCAATGTACCCTGAGTGTAAACCTTAGACGCACTCATCTGTGTGCAGCAAGGTTTGCAAATTTGCAAACATTAATATACATATTAATATAAAGGTTAATAAAACATTACACTTGCTTCTTGTGGAGGTTCAGCAAGAACACATTGGTACCGATCCGTTTTTTCTCGTTTGTAAAGCTGTCTGGTGTGAAATGATTTGCGCAAACATGAAAGCACAGTTGATTGTGGGGAATCCCCGTGAGGGAATCCCCGCATCAATCCTTTGGGCATATCCCTTCAAAAACAAAACCCAGCCACTGCGTCTTCAACGGTTTGGATTTAGGAACATCAAAATGACTGCTGTGTTCCTTATTAGACCGAAGAACAGAACACCACAATCGCAGACGCCATTCTGCTCATAGACAGCGCTCCAGTGAGGGTATCAACAATGACGTGCGGACTATGATGACAGACAGCTCGCTCACGAGCGAGGGCGGGTCTGTGTTGAAACGCTGCTGTCAATCACCAATCGTGGGAGGGGCATCGATTTTGTGACGTCACAAAATCGAACGGCTTGATTTGAGAGAGGGTAAAACATATAAGAAGATAAAAAAAAAAAAAAACACTGGATGGATTTTTATCATTTTATGATGGTTGTGTACAGGCACTGCCAACTCACATTTCAGTACAATCAACTTGTAAAAGTGCATGTACCATTATATGACCCCTTTAAAGGCTGTACAGACTAGAACCTGGTGAGGGTCAGATTTTACAGATAACATGAGATAATCATAAAAAATGATCATAGCTTTGTTGCTATTTGGTATAACTATATTTTTTGTTTCATAACACTCATTTTGAATTTGTCCAGTCAAATTACTTTACAAAAGTACCCCCCCCCCTCCCCCCCATTTTTCAAACCAATTGTTTTCATGATTTGACAAGTAGATGTTTTCTTGCTTTTTTTATTTTAGACTCAACTGATTGGGAAATCTCTGCCCATCACCTGCCCCCAACATCACAAAGCCACAAGAAGGGAACAAAGATTTTTCCGTCAGCTGACTATTTAGTGAGGTTTTTTTAAGGTGCGTGTCTAAATTTATTCCTAAAGGGTTAGTTCACATACAAATGGAAATTATGTCATTACTTACCCTCATCTCGTTCCAAACATGTAAGACTTTCTTTCATCTTCACAACACAAATGAGGATATTTTTAATGAAATCTGAGAGCTTCCTGTCCCTCCATTGACAGTCCACGTAACTACCACGTTCAAGCCCCAGAAAGGTGTAAAGGTACATCATTAAAGTACTCCATGCGACTCCAGTGGTTTAACATACATTTTATTAAACTACGCAAGTGCTGTGTTTGCAGCAACAAAACATTTACCACTTAATTTATAAAATATTAATTTCCAACATGCGTTCATGAGAACATTACGAGTTGTGCATGTTGTTGATGCGAAAGCAGATGTTGTTAAGTGAGCGTGCATCGAAGATTAATAATTTGTAAATAAAGTTGAGTTTTATGAATTAATGACAGAATTTACATTTTTGGATGAATTACATCTTTAATTTACTTGGAAATCAGTAAATTTAAGTCTTAATCTAACCAAAATAGTTTATTGTTTGAGTCACGAAAGTTTAAGATGATTAAACTTTTTCCACCATAAACTTGCTGTTTTTATAAAACACAAATAGAATTAATTGTAATTGGTCTGGTTTTGTGTTGTCCAGGGAACCAGCACTACAGGATTTTGAGAAAGTTGGATCTGCACAGCCTTTCCTGCTCTGTGAAACAACTATGCACTGAACTTTACTGTTAGCAACTGGACACAACTGATCCACTCATATCCTGCAACTGTTTTTCATCTGTTGAATGTTGTTGCTGTACTGTTGCAAAGTTGAAGGTATTGACTCAACTTCACTGACACCGGACTTATATTCACTGACATGTACAGGACTTGAAGTATTACAAAGATACAGACCATTTGATGAGCAGCTTTCACATAATTCTGATGACAAATGCCTATATTTTTCTTTCATTTATTTTAAGTTAACCTATGATGTAAAGGGACTTGTTCGTTAAATAAAACTAGTTTGTTAAAACAATTGTTTGCGTTTTGCCTTTTTTTTTTACTTTACAATGAACAGAATTCTACTATGATCCCAGACTAAGGTCACATTTTAACTTTCTGGATTGTTTTGATGTGCATTCAATGTTATCAATAGGTTAAATACTTTGCTTTTATTTCTGGAAAGATTCCTTTTGTTAAAAAGCATTTAACACTCCCGAAATGTATAAATGACTCCCTCCATTTTGGAGTTAAAATAACACTTTTGAAAGTGTGAAATATATACATTACTCACGGAATACATTTTAACAAAGTGTTCAAATGTACTCCATGAGTAATGTATATGTTTCACACTTTCAAAAGCATTATTTTATCTCCAAAATGGAGGGAGTCATTTATACATTTCGGGAGTGTTAAATTTGACTCAATTTGAGTTAAATGTACACTGGCTTTTTTGCTGTGTAACTTAATAAAGTGTGTTTGTGACATTTTCTGCCATTTGTCTTGGATTGGAAGCAGCTCTAGAGGTAGCCTATTGGTATTGACACTCAATAATGTTATTGCTGAACAGTATTTTAACACTTAATGTTGTTGTATTCACACTACACTGGTGTTGGTGTAAAATAAAAAGTATTACTCAATAACACTGTAATTTAACACTAACACTAGTGTGGTGTACAAACAACAATGTTAAGTGTTGAATAGTGCTAACTTTTAACAATATACAGTGTTGAATTAACAGAAAATTAGTGTTAAAAAATTAACACTTTCAAAAGTGTAAATGTAACACTGTGTAGTGTGGACACATATACACACTTTGCTGGTGTTAAATTTGACACTGTAGGTGTTGATTTAACACTGGGGATTTTGCTGTGTAGTCCACTAAAATATTTACTTGTGCTGTATACTAGTAATTTATAATTTAATGTAGTTGCAATGTATTTTGATACTTGATTTTGTTTTAATGGACTATTATTACATTGACATTATTACATCATGCTGATAATATAATTTGAGATTTGAGATATTCATAGACCTGCAGCAACATAGACGAGAATAAGAAAACAAGTCAATTTTAGCAGCTTTAAAGATAATTTTTTAAAGCACACTTTTTTTTTCATGTGCACTTTTAAAGCAATGTTTTAAAATTTGAAATGGCCTATTTGAATCTTTATTTTTAATTTTTTTTTATTTGAATATTTAAATAAAAAAAATATTTAAAAGTATTTAATGCATTATTTTATTAGAATTAATCATTTTTTATTACAGCTGTTTTATAATAAATCCAAAAGCTTCTTCCAGACACTCAGCATTATGTATTTCTTGAGTCAGGTACATCTTTTTTCTCTTTATTCCAGAGCATTTGAAGTTTTGTATTGATTATCTTTGAACTGATTATATAATTGGCCTGATACATTTACAAATTCCCAAAGTACTGGCTGAGATGACGCTGTTCTCTGCGGGAACATTAGCGCTGAACACCCACTGACGGCCTGGAGCTCGAACCTGCGAAAGCTTCTGAACATATCGTAAAATAGGCAATAAGATTATACACTCACCTAAAGGATTATTAGGAACACCTGTTCAATTTCTCATTAATAAAATTATCTAATCAACCAATCACATGGCAGTTGCTTCAATTCATTTAGGGGTGTGGTCCTGAACTCCAAACTGAATGTCAGAATGGGAAAGAAAGGTGATTTAAGCAATTTTGAGCGTGGCATGGTTGTTGGTGCCAGACGGGCCGGTCTGAGTATTTCACAATCTGCTCAGTTACTGGGATTTTCACGCACAACAATTTCTAGGGTTTACAAAGAATGGTGTGAAAAGGGAAAAACATCCAGTATGCGGCAGTCCTGTGGGCGAAAATGCCTTGTTGATGCTAGAGGTCAGAGGAGAATGGGCCGACTGATTCAAGCTGATAGAAGAGCAACTTTGACTGAAATAACCACTCTTTACAACCGAAGTATGCAGCAAAGCATTTGTGAAGCCACAACACGCACAACCTTGAGGCGGATGGGCTACAACAGCAGAAGACCCCACCGGGTACCACTCATCTCCACTACAAATAGGAAAAAGAGGCTACAATTTGCACGAGCTCACCAAAATTGGACAGTTGAAGACTGGAAAAATGTTGCCTGGTCTGATGAGTCTCGATTTCTGTTGAGACATTCTGATGGTAGAGTCAGAATTTGGCATAAACAGAATGAGAACATGGATCCATCATGCCTTGTTACCACTGTGCAGGCTGGTGGTGGTGGTGTAATGGTGTGGGGGATGTTTTCTTGGCACACTTTAGGCCCCTTAGTGCCAATTGGGCATCGTTTAAATGCCACAGCCTACCTGAGCATTGTTTCTGACCATGTCCATCCCTTTATGACCACCATGTACCCATCCTCTGATGGCTACTTCCAGCAGGATAATGCACCATGTCACAAAGCTCGAATCATTTCAAATTGGTTTCTTGAACATGATAATGAGTTCACTGTACTAAAATGGCCCCCACAGTCACCAGATCTCAACCCAATAGAGCATCTTTGGGATGTGGTGGAACGGGAGCTTCGTGCCCTGGATGTGCATCCCACAAATCTCCATCAACTGCAAGATGCTATCCTATCAATATGGGCCAACATTTCTAAAGAATGCTTTCAGCACCTTGTTGAATCAATGCCACGTAGAATTAAGGCAGTTCTGAAGGCGAAAGGGGGTCAAACACAGTATTAGTATGGTGTTCCTAATAATCCTTTAGGTGAGTGTATATATATATAAGCAAATTAGATAATCCTCACCATGAGTATCAAGAGCCAGTAGTCTGTTGTCTTCCGGCCCTTCAAATATTTTTGAAGTCCTCAACTCCTTACTTAATGGTCTGAGTGGGAGAAGGAGTTGAGTGGATTAGAGAAGATATCTCTACCCCGATGCTATTCCAGCTCACAGATGGATCACCCGCCCTGTAGATACGCCATCTATGTTTTTTGGGATGCATCGGAGCAGGCAAACGGTAGACTTCAAGTAGAAGTCCTCTTAATCGCTGCCAGATCCCACGTTGTGCCCCACAAGCAACAATCTATACCCCGATTAGAGCTGTGTGCCGCTATTACTGGAGCGCAACTCTCCCAGCTCCTGACTACAGAGCTTACAATTCCTATTCACTCCACCACGCTCTGGTCAGACTCCACCACCGTGCTCACATGGCTGACTTCCAGCTCATGTCGTTAAAAGGTGTTCGTAGGAACACGGGTGGCAGAGATCCAAGAGATAACAGCTTCGGCCACCTGGTGCTATGTCAGATCCACAGACAATCCAGCAGATGAAATCACACGAGGCATGCCTCTTCGTGACCTTGCTACAGGCAGCCGGTGGAGCTAGCTGCATGCCGGCATTCCTCAAGCTGCCACCAGATAGTTGGTCCGAACAGCCCCCTCTATTGTTTGAAGAGCCAAGCAGTGAATTAAGACAGTCAGACAAAGAGTTCTAGTAACTAAAAAATAACTGAGAGTACTTGATAATTTACTTTAAATAAAATGTAATTGTTTCCATTGTTATGTTTTGCATCTATCTATCTAGATTATAGATTAGGTTGATCAGCGTCACACAAGATCTGCCTGTACTAAACTGTGATTGGCAACATCGTGACTATGACGAGAAAATAACAGGTATGCTTGAGCATTTTGTTCTTCTAAGGGTCACATCATGTGACATTATGTCCCATTTTTGGTTGGTTTATATGCCTTTGGTCCATGTTGAGTTAATATTTCAGTCGAACCGCACTAGAGTTTGTTTGGAAGTGGACCAAGACCCATCTTTTCAGCATTCTCGGTCCGCTTATTTTGATCACACCAGGGTTCAGATGACAGTGTTCACACTTATTCAAATGAACCACACTAACAGAGCATTCGCACTAGGGTTTGTTTTAATCCAACTAAACATGCCGAGTGTGAACACACCATATGTGTCTGTATTAAAAACATGTTGAATGTATAGTTCCCCTGAACATCCAAGAAAATTACAGTTAAATATAAAAGAGTTGAATATAGCTCAAACAGTAGAGTGTTGGCGCTAGCAACGCCAAGGTCATGGGTTCGATTCCCAGGGAAAGCAAGAACTGACAAAATGTAAAAAAAAAATGTTAACCTTGAATAAGTGGAGTAAGTCTCTTAGGATAAAAGCGTCTGCCAAATGCATAAATGTAAAATGTGAATAGTATGAAGAGTTTAAATGTTCTGCATGGGATTCAATAATAAAAAATACAGGACTATAAAAAACTGGAGAACCTGAATTGCTTGTTTTCAAAAGTTTGTTACTTTAATGGTAAAATCAAATAGAAATAGCACATTAACGTTAAAAGTTACAACTAAGGTCTGGTATAAAGACCGTTGCTCATATGACTGAAATGTTCGCCCAATAGAGAAAAGTAATAAAAATAAGAAGAGGGAACAATGCTTGCAACACTGGGTTTATTTAATACATTTTAATTTGTTTTATTAAATGTCATTTTAAACACATTATAACAGAATCAGTATCTGGAGATTATTTTAAAGTGATTACACAAAGTATGAAGCTATATGAATATTTGTGTATTGGTATTATATAAGGTTATTTGAAAACAACAAATATTGAATATATATATTTCCCCTGAACACCCAAACACCACCCCAAAAAATACAATGAGGCCTGAATGTAAAGCAACTGATACATGATTGACACAATTAGAAGTAATCAAATAACTTCTGCATTACATGTGCAATCTGTCTTGACATTACAGAGGAGATTCCTTGGTCTCCACTTTGATATCAGTGTAAGTGACGCCTTTGTATGTGCCCTTGGTTCCATACGTAAACACACTGCCGTTCTTGCAGGTCATCTTCACTGTGCCAGTGTAAGGCAGGTCAAAAGTGGCTCTGCCAATAGTGACTGAAACATCCATCTTCTTCCCTGGTGGCACATCTACATCTGTTGACAGAGTTTCGGTTCTCTCATCTGTGTTCTCACGACCATAAGTGCTTTCAACTCCAATGGTGACACTGTATCCTGCAGTAACTTCAGCAATCCCTGGAACCCCAGCCTTCACTTCCATACTAAATGTTGCAGATAAACTTGCACTCACAGACCATGAAGATTTGTTAGTTATTTTCTTTGAGCTTTCAACTTTTTGTTTTTGTGTGGCAGAGGAGTTGTTCCTGAAAGTGAGGGATTTTATTTCTTCTACTGTCACCTTTGGTATCAGTTGGTGGAGAGTGGGATAGTTGACATCGGTGAGAACGGTTGATTCAACTGCTTTGAGAAACAAGAATCCCATACAGTCAATGTCTGAACCACCTCTTCCTACAACTCCCAAACAATATCCAGAGCCGACATCCATGGGATATTCTGTTTTTAAACTCCAGCTTGTCATCTTTGCAAAAAATTCTCTCCCCTGACTGGTCTTGAATTTGATGGCTCCAAGACGTGTTCCTGCTCCGTTCCCCCACAGGGAAAGTGAGGTGAAACACTCACCAGGTGTGAACTTGTACTCTTGATACGGTCCAGAACCTTCTCCAAAAGTTTCAACTCTCCCATCTGAAAGCCAGACCCTGACAGCCTTCACCTGCCATTCTCCCACCCAGACTCCGATCTTCTCTAAACTGGCACCGTTGTTCTGACCAGTAAATGAGAATTCACCACCTCCTCGTCCACCAATTAGCTCTAGATTCATTGTGTCGGACATCTTGGAATTAA
Source organism: Rutilus rutilus (assembly GCF_951802725.1). Taxonomy (NCBI): domain Eukaryota; kingdom Metazoa; phylum Chordata; class Actinopteri; order Cypriniformes; family Leuciscidae; genus Rutilus; species Rutilus rutilus. The sequence goes on from NC_140211.1 coordinate 3,239,003, forward strand.
ATCGATCTGAAAGCAATATCAGATTAGAATTAACATCAGCTTTAAACTTTAATGCAGTGTTTCCCAACCCAGTTTCTGTAGACACAACAACAGTACACGCTGGACTTCTTTCTTAACTGACCCATTCATTTCTGGTCTTGGAGTATCTACTAATACAATGAATCTTGACTAATAAGCTGACTTGAATCAGGTGTGTCTGAATAGGCAAACATGCTAAATGTGCAGTTCTGGCATTCCTCTGGGAACAGGGTTGGGAAACATTAGCCGCTTTTCCACTGTCAGGCCAAATGGATCTGTCATGTTGTGACTCAGGATTGGTCACTTGTCTGTTGTCTGGCTCTCTGTAGCTGGTCAAGTGCGCTATTTGAGCGTAGTAAACACAAGTTACTAACAGAAATATCCAGTCATCCTCCGTAACGCAGTGAGTTTATTTGCATCGCATACGTCTGTAAACTATTGTGTTATAAAGGCAATGACTGACACATTTAAAGGGTTAGTTCACCCAAAAATGAAAATTCTGTCAGTAATTACTCACCCTCATGTTGTTCCAACCATGTAAGTCTTTCGTTCATCTTCGGAACACAAATTAAGATATTTTTTATGAAATCTGACAGAATTTTGACTCCTCCATAGGCTTCCAGTGTGACCGAAACTCACCGGCTCAGAATAGTTATTAAAACATCGTTAAAATAGTCCAAGTAACTACAGTGGCACTACATTAAGTTTATCATGCGACGAGAATACTTTTTGTGCACAAAAACAAACAAAAATAACGACTTTATTCCACTTTCCATTTCCTTCTCTCTGGGCCTCGTAGTGTTTTTGCGCTGCGCGTCTGTGTTGCACGTCATCACGCAACACACACATGACCGGCGTCGACCAATAGTGAGCCTACGTGGTGACGTGTAACACGGACGCGTTGCGCAAAAACACTACGCGAACCAACTAGAGGTCGAGAGAGAAGGAAATGAATAGTGGAATAAAGTCGTTATTTTTGTTTGTTTTTGCGCACAAAAAGTATTCTCGTCGCTTTATAAACTTAAGATTGAGCCACTGGAGTCACTTGGACTATATTAACGATCTCTTTAATAACTTTTCTGGGCCAGCAAGTTTCGGTCACATAGAAGCCTATGGAGGAGTGAAACATGGCTCAGATTTCATCAAAAATAGCTTATTTGTGTTCCGAAGATGAACGAAGGTCTTACGCGGTTGGAACAACATGAGGGTGAGTAATTACTGACAGAATTTAAATTTTTGGGTGAACTAACCCTTTAAATACATTACAAAGAGTGCTGGTATCAGTCCCACATTGAAAATGAAACCATATCCATACCGGCTGGGCCAGATTGGCACAGAATGGAGCAATTAATCACTGAGATCAGTTTGGCCGATGGTGGAAAAGTGGCTATTGTTGTGTATTTCTGTGGTAGTTGCATGCTACACAATCTCCTGGCACAGCACATCTATAACACGAGTTCATGCTTTCATTTGGTGTGCTCTTTATAGGCAGAAATCACCTTTTACATACATCTGATACACAATATCCAGTTAAATTTCATTTTCTTTATTTTTGATCCAATGTAAGTGGCATTTTTAGGATAATAGTATTCTTCTTATTATGCTTTTGCTTGCTAAACTTTAGTTTAAGAATTGTCTTGTGTTTGTGTGTGAGTTGTCTTGAGTGCGAGACGTGCTGTTCAGATCCCGGCACTTCGGTCTATTTTGGCTTCTGTTTTGTGTCGGAATTCATGAGCGTCTTGTTGTGTCGGCGTGCAATTTTGATTTTGCTCAGGCCGTACATGCTTCTGTCCGCTTGTGTTGTTGTGCTTTGTGTAGCACACAGTTAATGTTTACATCCGCCACATGCTTTGATGTTATGTTTTGCCTTGTGCTCTGTTGCACACAGCTTGTGTTTTTTATCAGCTGCATGCTTTCTTGTCATGTGTTACGTGAACATGCGGCTTATGAGTGTTCTCGTTAGCCTCGTGTTAATCTCTCGTTTTGTGTGAGCACATGGCTTGTGATTGGTTTTCACTAGCCATGTGCTTGTGTTTTTGTCATGTTTGGTCCTTGTGCGATGTGCTCTCCTGTCTATTGTGTAACCCTACCCATGTTGTTACCTGATTATTGGTTTATTTGTCCCACCTGTCCTCCCTTGTTACTTGCCTTGTTTGCTCCCTATTTATTCTCCTTGTGTTTGCAGTCCTGTGGCAAGGCAAGGCAAGGCAAGGCAAGGCAAGGCAAGGCAAGGCAAGGCAAGGCAAGGCAAGGCAAGGCAAGGCAAGGCAAGGCAAGGCAAGGCAAGGCAAGGCAAGGCAAGGCAAGGCAAGGCAAGGCAAGGCAAGGCAAGGCAAGGCAAGGCAAGGCAAGGCAAGGCAAGGCAAGGCACAAGCTTTTGCAGGTTATCAACTAGGTTTTGCAGTTTGTACTAATTGTTTTGAGAACTGCATTAACTGCAAATGTAAATAGTGATGTGAGAAATGTACCAAAGCGACTGAGAAAACCTGTAATATCAATGTGTACTTGTAGTAAACTTGTAAGTGTAATATTTCAATACTGCTTGGGCCTAAATTGGCCCACTCTTAGTATATAAAAGTATACGTTTAAGTGTACTATAAGTGTAACAGTAGTAAACTTTAAGTACACAAGTGAACTTATAAGTAACCTAGTAGTTTACTATTTTAATACAAGTAGTATTTTTTTGTTTGTTTATGAAAGTACACACTGAAGTGTAGTCTCTGTAAACCACTAGATTAGTAGTTTATGCTGAAACTATACTTGTGAGTTTTCTTTAAGTGAACATAAGATTATACTTATAGTTTATGATTTATATATTATTTTTGCACTTGCAGTATACTACTCGATGAAAAGAGTTAACAACTACAAGCCAAGTATACTTTGAATTTATAAAGAATATATTGACCTGTGTTCTGTTTTCTATCATGTGTGTGTGCTGATGTAAGATGAACACAAATATGCCATGGTTCAACAGAATCAAGTTGAGTGTGAAACCACACCAACGCTTCGGGAAGAATCTAACCAAAGCAAACGTGCCCAGTGTGAAAACCACCTTATTTCTGGAGACAAGACAAACGTCCTCATTGTACAACATCACTATTACAATGATATCTATCTGACATTATATAGTTATTTAGTGTACATTGATAAATACTTTACTTTGCCTGTTAAATAAATAATAAATGATTATGTTCATGTCTAGCATTGAATGTTTATGTTGAAATATTATTAAGTAATGGTTTGTATTTAAAAAAAAACAATAGACCTATAATCTATTGTGTGTCATTATGTGTAATGAGTAGTGACTAAACTGTTTGGCCAAAAATCCTAAAATGGTCTCGTTAGATTCGGGGCGGCATGCCGGGTCTAATGATATCGGCCATTTTAGGCGTCTCCCAATTTAAATTCTGAAGTAAAATGCTTTATTTTATGAACACATTAGTGTGTTACAAAACTTGATATGGATCATTGGCACAAGGCTCTGAAGGAGCCTGAGAAGTTTTGAGCCAGCGCTGCCTAGTGGTAAAATCAAATGTTCACATGTTCATAACTTTAGATTTGGTTGATTTATTTTCACTGGAGTCATCTCCTTAGATTCCCGAATCCTTGTCGAGTACAAGGATACCAAACATGCTAGGTTTCACCTTATGATTTGTGCAATGTTGTGCTTAAGTGTTCAAACAACCTTTGCGAATATCTTGGAAACGGTTACCGATCAGCCGGCTGCTCTCGAATAACTCTCGCTGTACTTTGATGGCATATGTCACGGTCACGTGGCGTCGCAAAGTCTAAAGTCGGGTAAAATTTCTGACCGGCATGCAGTGCTTCAAGTCAGCCACCGATCGGTCTGCGCAGAGCTGTGTGAAGTCGAATAAGCCTAGTGTCTCCATCAGGCTTTAATTGGATATGAACGGTTATGATTGGATATGATTTGTTTGTGCAATAAATCCCGCTTCTTGTTTTCGTGCGCATTCTCAAATCGGTCTGAATGAAGACAATGATGAAGTTTATGGGAAATCTAATGAAAAAGTTGACTATTAGCTGAATATTAGTTCACAAATAATATTCATTGTTTAAATATTTACTGCCTTTAATTATTATTTTGGAATAAATGTAAAAATGCGTAAAAACACTAATTTAATGAAATGTCTACTTGGTTTTAACAAATCGAAATTTACAGTGTTAAAGCAAAAAATACAAAATAGAACTGTATTTGGTCTCTCTTTTTTATGTAAAATTATGAGTAACAGACATAAATTTACATTTGATATACAGTAGGCTATATAAAAAAAATATGCAGGTCTTTTGCCTCCTCTTCTTAAAACACCACCGCACACCACTAGCGTAAGCCTGTATGCACATAAAAGATGACTTTTGCACGTGAAGAGCATGAAAACATGAACTCGTGCTATAGATGCACAGTGGGGGAAAATTGGGTTGGATAATCTCATGCAAAGTATTAGAAACTGTTAGCTAGCTACATCTTAACCCAGGTGAAAATAAAGTGTACTTGAGTGCACTAAAAAAACACTTAAATACAAGAAAGTACATTTGTAGTACATTCTTATTTTTTGTGCTAAAGAAAAGTGTAAAAATTATACACTTTAAATACACTAATTAAAAGTATATTTTTACTTAAGTAGTACTTAAGTGTAATTGCGAAAGTATACTAAATAACATAGATATTTTAAATGTATTTTTAGTGCATAGAAATAAGATACACTATTGAAAAAATACACAGAAGTGTTTTATTAGTGTATTTCTTACAAGTACATTTTTAACGCATTAAAAATAGTTCATTGTTAGTGCACTTTTAGATAGCTATCATAAGTTTAAATTAAATTGATTTTACTTAAAATATATGTAATAGTCAAAAATTAAATTTTCCCAAAAGTGCTATTTAAGTACACTTTATAAAAATAAACTAAATATTACTAATTCTTAAATTGATTTTAAGTGTATTCAGATAAAGTACTCCCAGGTGAAAAAGACGTAGTATTAAATGTATTAAAAATATACTTGAAATACAAATAGTATAATACATTTGTATTACCAACATGCTTATTTGAAGTGCATAAAAAATACATTGAATTGTATTTTAATATATTTCTAAAAAGTATACTAGAAATACATTGGTAATAAATATATGCTTAATTATACTTTAAATAAATATGCTAAACACAAGCATACTTTTAATATATTTCTAAAAAGTGCACAAGTAGATTGGTAATAAATATGCTTAGTTAAATTTTTAAGAAATATGCTAAACACAATCATACCATTTGTGTGAAGTTTTAGTGTATTTAAAGAAAACATGCTTATGTTGCTCTTAATTAAAGTACATTTGTGTAACTTGTGTAAGAACATCTTAATGATTAAGCTTTTAGTGTGTTTAAAGTACTTTAAACACTTAGGCCTAGTGCAATATATTTGTAATTTAATGTATTTACCATTTTAATATTTTAGATTTTTTTTAAAGATTTTTTTGTATAAAGTACCAACTTATGTATTATAAACATTTGTCAAGTTTATTAAGCATTGCAATAAGCACTTAAAATTAATGTTGTTCACTTTTACTTGTTTGTAGGCTACTTGTAAAGAGCTGTTGTCCATTACATTATATGTTTTTACTACTGAAATTCCCACAAGGATATCAACATCATATTATTTTAAATGCATCATAGATACATATATACATAGATGTTTAAATGTTGTCCAAAAATATGTTGTACTTGTTTAAATTTGAAAAACACGAATAACACACGTGACTAATCCTGATTGGTTCCAGAGCCGTTGAACGTCTGTGATTGGTTCTTGTGATAATTATGAGCTCACACCTCACTCAGAGCTTGCATTGAATGTGACTTTTTCAAACGTGAACAGTTTTGGTGAATCGTTCATCAGAGGGATAAGTTAAATCTCTCAGGTTTCATTAGCCTACGATATCTCGGTTTTTCTTTCTAAGATTAACGGAATTCTTAAATGTTTTGCAACTACTTAATGAGTGATCATGACAGTATTTAGATTTTCTTTTTTCTAACGTTAATAGAAAACGTAACTATTAGTGTTGTTTTAATTTTTTTCCCCATCTTCAAGTTTGCATGACATGTGACATTTGGAACCTCATTATGTTGTGATTCTAGGTAAATTTGTATTACATTTAAGTTTACTTTGCCAGTCGTATTTTTGACTCTGTGTAACAGCACGTCTTTTTCAGTTCAGCTACATTCAATTTGACCAATCAGAGCCAAGCTTTTCAAGTCGAATCTCGAAGAGATGAAGATACTGCTATCAGAAGTTACTGGTAAGTTTTAGTTGCTGTTTGCATAAATAAATAGCTCACTGTTTAGTTTTTGTCCTAGTTTTTTCCAAATTGTTTTCCTAGTTTCCTAGTCTAGCCTAATTTGTGCTCATTCATGTAAAAATCTTTTTATTTAATTGTTTTTTTGGGACAGCTGCAAGTCACTTGTCCTGGCTTACAATATTTTGCACTACTTCTAATTTCCTTAACTCTTTGAAGAGTGTATGTGTTTCTGTACGTAACTATTTTATTTATTTTTATTTTTTTGCTCTCAAAGTCAAAGGGGGCTGACTAAAACAAGATTAGCATTTGTAGTACATTATAATTATTATTCTTGTTGGCTGGGTATACTTTTTCAGTTAAACAGTTAAATTGCCCTTTTTTGCTGTGATACAGTGACATACCATGTAGACTTCACAGTTGTTCAAGAGATATTTTATTAACTCCTTTTCTGAATTACATTAACATTTTATATTAAATGTCTACTGTTAAAATATATGAACTAAGCATTACATGCCATGTTAAAGAATTCCATTTTTACCAGGCGAAAAGACTTACTATTAAATGTAATAAATTTGTACTTAAGTACGTTTTTAGTACAAAACAAATGTACTTTAATGCATTTATAATACATTTAACAGTACGTCTTTTTCACCTTGTACAACATAGGGAAATGTTAAAACATCATACTGTGTTGTAATAAAAAAACGTCTAGGTTACGACCTCTGTTCCCTGAGAACAGGGAATGAGAGACTGCATGGATGACGCTATGGGGAACGCCCTCCATGTGAACCGGTGTTTGAAAAGCTGTACAATCACAGCAATAGAATTTGACTGGCGACAGCCTGTGACACGACTAGTGCGACTCAGAAGAATTAAAGAGGTGCCTAGAGAACATCGTTCCCCAATAGCATCATCGAAGCAGTGCAAGTTCCCTTTTGAAAGGGAACAGTTACTTTTTTAACAGAGGTTAATTTTACTTTAATATAAAAATAAACTCATCTTTTTCCCCTTTCACAGACACTGTGATCAAACAATGTCCAACACGTCTGAGGTGAGCACTGATTCGAAGGAAATGCAATGAGGCAAACTCAAAGACCAATCAGTAACAGTACTGTAACTGTTTGCAGCTATTAATGACGGCACTTTATTGACTAGTTAGGTTTATTGAAGGTAGTTTTTTTGTTGTTGTTTATAATACCTCTGCAGATCACTGTATTTTATGTTAATGTATTTTTTTTTTTTTTACAGTTTACATATGCTGCTGTACTGATGTACACTGGGTAATACATTAAAGTTTACTAGCTTTCAAAGTGTGTGTGTTTTTATACAAATATTTTTTTTTTACTGTGTGTGTTTTAATACACCATTAACATATTGAATTATGTTTTATAAAGGTACTGTTAACAGTTAAAACATATTTGAAATTATTTACTATATAAAAATACATAAATATGATTTGTATAATATATTCTTAAATTTTAAATAATTTATAAGTGTATTTAAAAATGCATTAAAGATGGGTTCAATTGTACTAAAAGGGGTAACAAAAAATAAATTAAAGCTGAAATAGTATGTTAAAAGCATATTTTAGTTCATCTTCAGTGTGTCTCAAAATAGCACAGTTGAGTACACTAAGATGATCTTAAGTTTATCTTAAGAAGTTCTAAAGATAAGCTTTTAGTATATTAAGTACAAAATAAGTGCGTGAAAATAGAGCACTTTAAGTACATTATGGAAGTGTACTAATTAAGTGTACTAAGTGCACTTAAATAAAATGTATTTTAGTATACTTTTTTTCACCTGGGAAGTCAAGTGCCCTTGAGTGAAAGTATACTTACATGGATGACTGCAGTCTGAAATTCTTCTCAAGAGCAGCTCGTCTGGTCAAAGCTGGAGAAGTGTGATGTGTTTGGTCAGTCCGCTGCTTAAATACAGCTCTGAAGGGGACAGGCAGTCCTTAAAACACACCCTGAGTCAGTGCAGTCAGCTCCCCCCACCTCACTCAAACACAATCTTTTTAACTCTTTCCCTATCAGTTCCCTTAAAAAAAAAAAAAAAAAACATTTCACAAAATGTTCATGGCCCCAGAATATTCATGTGTATGAATATCAGAACATGCAATATATCAAAAGAACGAACCAACCCTTTTCAGTTTTATTCTAGCTTAATGCATTCTTTTTTTACTGTAAAATACTGTAAATTGTAAAATTGCTTAAATTGGCTGCTTTATTAAGATTGAAAGTAAGTCTTTATCTACTGCCACTATTTTGAATTCACCCAACCAGAGTTTCACCGTGATCTCATGAGGATTCATTATTATATTATACATACACATTATATATATACATACATACATACATACATACACACACACACAATGTGTACTGTACTTTACCAGAAAACTATCAAAACACATCACCAGCAAGCCTGTTCACAAAATATACAGTTTTTAAACAAAACACATTTTACGGAGACCTTGCACATGATATGCAAGAAGAAAAAAAAAGTCAAATCAAGGGAACGAAAGCTGTTCATGAAAGCTGTTTATTGTAACCTGGAAATGTAACTGCAATTGCCATTAGGACGTGCAACTGATAACCCATGATCTTTATCCCTGTAAACTCAAGGTAAAAATAATTCAAGAACCTGTTTAGTAATATAAACATTCTGATAAAAGTTTAGGTCTGAATGCATATTTGAAAGATCATATTTGAAAATCTTGCAAAAATATGCAAGAGTCAAATTAAGTAGAAGTAGTTTTTTAACTAGTCACCAGATAAGCAGAGGTCAGCCTCGCCTAGCCATCAATCACTAACTGTAACTCAACTCCAGAGTCCAACTATGGCCACAGTCACACCTGAACCAGATAAACTACATATTCAGCATCACTACAAACCTCCAGACAGGCGTGTTGATGCAAGATGGAGATAAACTCTGCTGGACATTAGCCCTCCAGCTAGTACTAGGAGCAGGTTTGAACACACCTTTCCAAACAGAACTGAAGATCAACTGAGAGTTAATACAGATAACTTGCATTATTGCTAACACAAGGGTTCACAATCATTCACCAACCAGCCAAACACTTTGATTTGTGTTTTGATTGCAGCAAAGAAGATGATCTGAGATATGAATGTATCCTGAAAGTTTAAGTAACCACTGCACAAGAAAATAACAAAGCACAATGCCATTAATGCACAACAAGACAAGGACCGGTTCACCCAGAATGACCATTCTGTCATCATTTATTCTCCCTCATGTCATTAAAAAAGTCCGTTTTTGTCCATTCAATTGATGTCAATGGGTCCAATAAACCCTAAAAAACTATACCAAAATATATTTAAAATACACTTATTTCATATTAAGTATACTTTTAAATCCATTCAAATATGTATTGACATATCACTTAAGACTTACTAACATAAAATTATAATGAAACTTTATTTATTTATTAATATTATGCCTTAAATGTTTAACCCTTTCACGCATAGTGGTCACTACAGTGGACAGCTATTAAAAAAGCATTTTCTTGAATTTGCACGGGTTTTTATGGCAAAGTTGCACATCAGTCTCTTCACTGGACCCTGGTGCATCATCCTATACATTGCAACCAAGTGGCAAGCTGTTGTGTTTCGATTTTTCCCCCTCCAAACCAAGATGGCCAAGGGTCAGTCAGACATGCCAAGGTTTTTTTATTTAAATTTTTAAATTTTTAATTTATTTCAAGCATACAATGAAAAAGTGTACAGTATGTACAACATAAGAAAATAATCAAAAGAACACTGATGATCAAACAAATAAAATGGGCTGAAGTTTAACACTTGTTAATTCCCACCCCTCTTTCAAACTCTTAATACATTAGTTTACTTCCATTGGTATTATCCACTTTTTTTTTTTTTTTTTTTTTTACAAAACAAACACATCAATCGTCATACATTTACCAAATATATTAGCAACAGAATTTCTGGCTTAACCAACTAATTTTTCTTCATTTTTATAACGGTCAAAAATCATTTCTTTAAATCTTTTCCTGAATTGTTTTATAATTGGACATTCCTTAAGCTTCTCATTTAAGTTGTTCCACAGTTTCACCCCTTGTATGGAAACACAAAAACTTTTCTTCCTACTGTGTACCATTGGTAATATAAAATGTAGTTTTCCTCTCAACACATACCCTCCTTCTCTCCAAGTAAATAACCTTTGTACATTTTGAGGTAAATCATTACGCTCTATATGGAATTTGCACAGTCTGTAAATCCACCAAATCTTTAAATTGTAGTGATTTGGACTCCATAAAAATATATTAGTATGTTCCCTATAACCCGCCCCATGAATGATCCTTAAAGCTCTCTTCTGTAAAATGACAAGTGGCTGAACTGTTATTGTGTAATTGTTTCCCCACATTTCTACATAATAAGTAAAGTATGGCAAAACTAATGAGCATACATAAAGACTTCTGATTTAAAACTTGCCTTGCTCTGCCAATTATTGCTATACTCCTTGAAACCTTACTGTCATGCTGATAGAACGAGGAAGCAATAGCAGGTGCAATAAACTCTTTATTAAGTAACAATGATGAACATATAGGACGAAACAAACAGTGGCGGGTGGCGCAGGGACTTCGATGGTCGAACACGGGTGAGTCTGAGCTGGTGCAGAGTGACGTGAAGGTGATGGTGATTTCCGGCGTGAACAACGAACTAAACAAGGAACAGGAATCCAGGAACTAACACTACACGATCACGATCACGATCACGATCACGATCACGATCACGATCACGATCACGATCACGATCACGATCACGATCACGATCACGATCACGATCACAGGACGAGGAACAGGAACACCAGACAGCAAGACATCACACAACGATCTGACAATGGAGAGGAGAAAACAGTGAGTATTTAAGGAAGTGATGATGAGTCGCAGCTGGCGCCGATGATGATTGCAGATTGATGAATGAGCATGATTGCTCTGGCCACACCCAAACCACGCGACACACACACACACACACACACACACACAAATAACAAACGCACGAGACAAAAAGGAAGCAATGCATTCGTAAACCGTGACACTTACTCTTAACATAACTAAAGTTTCTCCGGAATATCCACCCATTCATACTATCCTAGGGACTGTTGTAGGTAAAAAAAATATTGCAGCATCAAGCAATATCTAAGTTTTGATTTTAGATTGAGAGAAAACTCTGATTAATCACATGTCCACTGTAGTGGACGTCATGCATCAATTGCTATATTTCAGCTACAATTCATAATTATAATGTGAATATTGTTTTTGAAACTTAAAACTTAAAAACTTTTTTTTAATGTAAATAAATGTATTTGTATTATTAGAATGTAATTTTCATTGACATCGAAAAAAGTCATGTGATTACATTATGTATGACACTTGTAATGCATTACTTTACTTGTTAGATCAAAAAGTAATCTGATTTCGTAATGCACATTATTGTAATGCGTTTTTTACTCATAACATCAAAAAGTAATCTGATTACGTAATGCATGTTACTTGTAATGCGTTTCCTTACTCAAAACATCAAAAAGTAATCTGATTATGTAATGTGCGTTATTGTAATGTGATTCTTTACTCATAACATCAAAAAGTAATCTGATTACGTAATGCACATTACTTGTAGTTAATTACTTGTTAGATCAACAAGTAATCTGATAAGGTAATGCACATTACTTGTAGTTAATTACTTGTTAGATCAACAAGTATTCTGATAAGGTAATGCACATTACTTGTAGTTAATTACTTGTTAGATCAACAAGTAATCTGATAAGGTAATGCACATTACTTGTAGTTAATTACTTGTTAGATCAAAAAGTAATCTGATTAGGTAATGCAATTACTTGTAGTTAATTACTTGTTAGATCAACAAGTAATCTGATAAGGTAATGCACATTACTTGTAGTTAATTACTTGTTAGATCAAAAAGTAATCTGATAAGGTAATGCACATTACTTGTAGTTAATAACTTGTTAGATCAAAGGGTTAGCATTGCTTTACTTGTAACATCAAAAAAGTAATCTGAATGCGTTATGCATGTTACTTGTAATGCATTACCCCCAACACTGCTCATTTCAGATGAGATTGAAAAAATGTATCGCTAGGTTTTCTCAGAGGGCTATGATAGAAATGTGCATGTCCATCTTGAACATAATCAGAATGATCAGCTAATAAGGGTAAATCTCCATACTCTGGTGCACTGGAGGAGCATCTGAGTGGTTTCCACAGTTGTACCTTGACAGGCTGTAGAAAATTCTGATGGAATCACGTCCTCATGTTCTGATATCAAAGATATGCAAAGTGCAACTTGTATGAAGTTGTATGAAGCCTTTGCAATATTTCGTGCAATTTGCAATTTTTGTATATATTTTATAGTTTTCACATGATTTGATATAACTGTATTGATTAGTTTTTTTAAATTCACATACTTTATCTATTTGATTATTGTCTTGTATTTAATACAATATATCTTCAGTTTAAACCATAACCGCATGCTGTCCACTCAAGTGGACATCTGAAGATCTCTTTGAAAATGTAAAAAAAAAAAAAAAAAAAAAAAAAAAATCAATTCTTGTTTTTTATGCCCTAAGAGCAATAAAAACACATAGGAAAAAAAAATCTGACTGAGGTTATCATAAATCATGCATGAAAGGGTTAATATCACTATTAATAATGATTGTATGATCTGTGTATAATTTAAATCTTTAAATGCAATATATTTAAAGTGTAACTGAAGTATACTTGCAATAGTTCCACTTTAGCACAATCAAATATACTTTAGTATATCTTTAGTTAAAAAGATACTAAAGCACCTCAGCACTTAAAAAAATAGTTTTTCCAATTTAGCAGACTTTAAGTATATACATTTAGTAAGCCAAAAGTATATTGCGGGGTATTTTCATTATTATGTTCATGATTATTATTAATAATACTAAAAATACTAACTAAATGTATATACTTAAAGTCTGCTAAATTGGAAAAAGTATTTTGTTTAAGTGCTGAGGTGCAACTAAAGATATACTAAAGTATATTTGATTGTGCTAAAGTGGAACTATTGCAAGTATACTTCAGTTACACTTTAAATGTATTGCATTTAAAGACTGATATTATACATAGATCATACAATCATTATTAATACTAATGTCAAAACACATTAGGCATAATATTAAGAAATGTGCATTGTGCAATAAATAAATACTCCAAATAAAGTTGAATTACAATTTTATATTTGTAAGTCTTAAGTGATATGTCAATAAATATGTTAATGGATTTGAAGTATACCCAGTATGAAATGTGTATTTTAAATAGATTTTGGTATTTATTTTTTTACTCATTTATTGGTTTATTGGACCCCATTGACATCAATTGAATGGACAAAAACGGACTTTTTTAATGACATGAAGGAGAATAAATGATGACAGAATGGTCATTCTGGGTGAACTGGTCCTTGTCTTGTTGTGCATTAATGGCATTGTACATAGTTATTTTCTTGTGAAGTGGTTACTTAAACTTTCAGGATACATTCATATCTATTTGAACCCTTGTGTTAGCAATAATGCAAGTTATCTGTATTAACTCTCAGTTGATCTTCAGTTCTGTTTGGAAAGGTGTGTTCAAACCTGCTCCTAGTACTAGCTGGAGGGCTAATGTCCAGCAGAGTTTATCTCCATCTTGCATCAACACGCCTGTCTGGATGTTTGTGGTGATGCTGAATATGTAGTTTAGCTGGTTCAGGTGTGACTGTGGCCATAGTTGGACTCTGGAGTTGAGTTACAGTTAGTGATTGATGGCTAGGCGAGGCTGACCTCTGCTTATCTGGTGACTAGTTAAAAAACTACTTCTACTTAATTCTACTCTTGCATATTTTTTGCTTTCATATTTGCATGAACAAATGAACTAATGAACAAATAATTGAAAGTATGGGATCCCCATAATAATCAAACATATATGATATTATGATTTATTATGATAATATTTATGATTAGTTTCTAATTAGAAACAAAACTTGATAATCATTTGAAATTGGAGTCAGATTAATGACATTAGGGAGAATAAATGATGACAGAATGTTCATTTTGGGTGAACCGGTCCTTGTCTTGTTGTGCATTAATGGCATTGTGCATTGTTATTTTATTGTGAAGTGGTAGCTTAAATACAGTGACGCATTGCCGCCACATACATATAATTTTTTTCACTCAATTATGTCATAATAACGAGATCTTATGTCATTAAAACTACATATTTTCTCGTAATAACAAGATCTTATGTTGTTAAAACGACACATTTTCTCATAATAACGAGATCTTATGTCGTTAAAACAACATATGTTTCTCGTCATAAACGAGATCTTATGTCGTAATAAATGGTAAATGGACTGCATTTATATAGTGCTTTCAACAGACCCTTGGCCACCACAGCGCTTTACATATTGCCTCAAAATCACCCATTCATTCATATGTTGTTAAAACAACCCGTTTTCTTTTAAAATTGAAGACCCACTGCACCGGATCATTGCACTTCGCCCACCAGATCACAGTCACCTGAATTCTAATCACCGGCACCTGCACCTCATGATTACACTCCCTATATATGCCACTGTGTCCTTCACTTCAGTATCTGTTCTCGTTGATACAAGACATCTCTACTTACCTGTCGTCGGTTCTGTAAAGACATGATTCAAGTTCAGCTAAGTGTTCACTGTTATCATCATCGATCATCATCGATCATCTCTATCAACACTGCTCACTCTGCACATTAATCAAGTTTATTTGTTTGTTACACCTTAACCTTGTCTGTCTTCTGTTCAACGGCTAATTCATTCAGGAATGAAGCAAATTATTTTGTTTTTAATAGGTTCTTGAATCGTTGGCTCACCCAATTCGTTAAAAACCCTGGAGTAATGAAACACTTTTGGTGAAATTCAACAAAAACAGACAATATTGACTTTTTTTGTGTGTAAAATGCAACACTTGTTTATCGAACTGTTGTGCAAAATCAATTTCACATTTGCAGTCATGCAGATATTCTGTAAAAAAAGCACTCTTGCTCGTGTGATATTGGTAAACTATATGAAACCATATAAATAATACTTAAAATGGGAGTGCTAAGATTTGACCTGATTACAAACAGCATCACAAACGAGGATGACCTTCATGTGAGTAATACCGAGGAAGAAGCAGAAATGCATAGACCACAAGAACAATGTGCCATGTGCACTCCTGTCATTTCTGTTGATTCAATGGACTCTTTATCTCAGTCATCTGAAGTTATTATTGGCCCATACTCAGGTGAACCTCTGGTATGCCCAGTGATGTAGTGGTGCCTGGAAAAGTGTGTATACTCAATATTTTTTTTTTTTAAGCGTCCCAGCAAAGGATGAACGCTCTGTGTTATAAACAGTGACATGTAAGATAGTCTTGCATATTAGTTCCCCCCAAAATGGGCCAGTAGTATTTGCACATTATCACTTAACTTTTGCTGCTTGACTTCACAGATAAAGGATCATTATGAAATTAATATTAGCCACAGTAGAGGTGCCGTTTTTGCAATTAATACTGGCTTTTAATTATTTATTAATACTAAATAATTATGCATTTTGAGTGGCTATTTCTTAGTCCATCCACACATGAAAATTGGACAACTATTCAAGGGATCACTGCATCACTCTCTTTACTGGGTGCAACGCCGTACACAGGGTTTTATAAATACAGAGGTCCCAAAAATGATCTTGTTGGGGGGTTCGGGAGCATACCCCCTCGAGAAAATATAGATTTTCCTGATCTCGACATGTGCATTTTAAGGTGTTTTGAAGGCCAAAAAAATGGACAACAGTAGCTTTAAAAGCATGTCAGCGGGCAGTAGCATGAAGTATTTTATCAGATATTTTTAAATATGAGAATGAATGATCCACACTATGAATGATGTTTTATTGTTCAAAATAAGCTACTCTATTGCCATCAGCTGTCTACAATCGGTAATCAACATATCTACCCAATCAGCACGAAGGCAAACCATATATAATCACAGTCAAACTCACCTAAGGATATTCTACAGTCTTCAGAACAGGATTCGCCTAACAGCCACCATGGCGGAGATTGAACCCTTCCCGTCCGATGACGAATCTCTCTACTCTCAGGACTCTGCATTAGTGATGGCAAAATGAAGCTTTCTAAACCACTGAGACCTTGCAGCCCATTGCTTCCATAGATATCATATATAAACGCTAGATGTCTTATGGCGCAGTCACTTCCGGCATCATCGTTCGGCCATCTTGTCACAGTGCTCTGTGCATTAAGGTGAATGATCAGCATGCACACAAATCCTCTTATCTCGCTGAAATCTTGACGGATTTACAAACGGTTTGGTTTCTTACAAACGTTATTAACGTGGCTATAATTCCGAATGCTTGAACATGTATGTTATAATTTGTCATATGTTTGCAGTGTATGTATGCAGTGTCATAACTACATCTCTGACGTTTATAACAAACCAAACCGTTTGAAAATCGGTAGAAAAATGAGCAAGTTATGGTTATTTAAAAGTACATGCACCATTGAAGTAGTGAGCGAGTACACTGTGGCAAGATGGCCGCCACGTGCGGACGTCGACCTCCATTGGCCAGCAGTGCGCACGAGACATCTAGCCTTTATATATGATATCTATGATATGATTGAAGGTTCATTACTCGAAGCTTCATTCAGCATTGCTCACTAGTGACACCTAGCTACTGTGCAAAGAAATTGCAGACAAATTAATTCATTCTGAACCAATGCTCCAGTTTAGTTTCCACCAACCCTGGGTTTTAGGTACTATGAAAGTAGCTCGGATTTAATCGGTGTTCGTCGCCATGGTATCTTACGCTGCATGGCTGACCTGCTCCGGGGCAGGTTATGTTCTGGATTCAAGATCTCAGACTGAAGTTTGACCAATTAGATGTGAAACATATAGGTGACGTAACTAATTCCCAGTGTCTGTTGCAATGGCTTCACCTTTTCTTCCAAACCCTGTGGACATCTCAGCGCAAATTGTTAGATGAGCACTTCGTAGAAAGAGTTTTTAGGGACAGACAAAAACCCTTGCCTTTCCTGATAGTTAGGCTTCTTGTATGAAAGATACAGATTTTCCGCGGAAGGAATATCTTATCTTTGCAAACTTCTTGAGCCGCACATAAAGAATTTGATACGTCGAATTCATGCACTTACTGTACCGCAAATGGTATTGTGTTGCATTTTTTCGCAAGGTGGTCCTCGCTCTGCAGGAGTGCATTAATAGTTTCATAGTGTTTCCCGGACATTTATCAACCATGTCCATAAAAGAGGGCTTTTATTAAATTGCCGGTTAGATATAATGATCGGGTGACATCACATGAACACAATTTTTTTTTTTTTTTTTCAAAAAGCAAATTTCAAAAATGTACTATACAATACTACGGAGCCCCCCTAGTCCCACTTTGTCAATTTTTTAGTATAACTAACTCGTGGCCTCAATATAGCAACTCGTGGCCTCAAGATAGTAACTCGTGGCCTCAAGATAGTAACTCGTGCACATCAACTGTGACAAGAATTGTCCCCCGGGTTATCAATACCATCAATAAACTATTTCTGATTCTGATTTTAAGTTTGCCTATAGTGGAGTGTGCAGACTGGTTCATTAATTATTGAATTGTTTCACATTTTGGTAGTTTTGAATGTAAGAAAATCATGTGTCCGTGTAGCCTACGAAAAAACGTCAGCAGAGGGCGTTCTAGGCTTAGGTCACGGTACCTCCGTCTGGCTGTATTTCCATATGTGTATTTCCCGGTATTTCCCAGTTGACGGCAAGGAGCTGTAGAAGAACAGCAGATGATCATATAAATCACTGTGACGGCTTTACAGAGGTAAGAGTGTTTTAATTAGCACGGTGAACATTTAGTTAGATGGCAAATTACTGAGGTAAACAGGTTAAGATAACTGCAAGACTAGTTAGGTGTTCGAGCTGGAAGCATTAGCGATTAGCATATAAGTTAAGCAGGCTAATTCAACGTTAACGGCTATCATTAGGCTAACGGTTCTTTAGCTTCGGTAAAGTCCAGTAAAATTTGTAACGTTACGCCTGGTTCACACCGGACACGGAAGCGGCACGGAATGGAAAATCACGCGCGGTCCGGCGCCTGCTTGTTCACACCAGACGCGTATTCTCCACGGTGGTCGACAAGCGCTTCTGCTCAGTTGTTGTTTATTCAGAGCTATTTTTTACATCATGGGTAAGTAAATAACCTAATAAAATGAATACACCATGTTTCTGTAACCAAGAAGTTTGTACACTTCTTTTATTAATCCGTTGTCGAGACACACACGCAGCCAGAGAGAGAATATGGTAGACAGTAGTAGTATACAGATATACCGTTGAAATATACATCCTCTGTTCAAATTTATTAAATCTATTTTCCTCTTCATGTGTGCATGTGCATGCGTGCGTGTGTGTGTTGTGTTTTTTCTTTGTTTGTTTTCATCTTTCTAGTCTGTTTAGATACACAAATATGATCGCATTTGTCACTCGCGGTATTTTAATTTGAAAATTGCTTATATTTTGACAATTGACCGGATTGTCTCGTGTTTCTTGGTGTGACTTCCTGCCGGAATGGACGCGGATCACTCGCGGCTCGCACAAAAAATAGACCAGACGCCGAAACTGGCGCTTCACGGCGCGGGCCGCCCGCGGCGCTCCGCATCTGATGTGAACCTGGTGTGAATAGGTTAACATGGGCGCCGAAAGGAAGCGGCCTCCGTTCCGCGTCGCTTCGGCGTCCGGTGTGAACCAGGCTTTAGTAACAGGGACAAATAAAAGCCCGGCAGTTCATGTGGTGTTGTTCTATTTAGTTAACGTTAACTGATGGTGTCAACACTAGTTTTTGGCCATTGACCATTGACTATTAGTGGATGCAGTGAAATATCAGTTATGTCTGTGTATCAAGTAATCATATAATAATAATAATAATAATAATAATAATAATACATTTAATTTATATAGAGCTTTTCAATAAACTCAAAGACTCTAGTACTTCCATAAGCTCTAGTGTGTTCTTATTATGGTCTCATTTAAACAGATAACATAAGAACATTTAAACATAAGAACACACTAGAGCTTATGGAAGTACTAGAGTCTTTGAGTTTATTGAAAAGCGCTATATAAATTAAATGTATTATTATTATTATTATTATTATTATTATATGATTACTTGATACACAGACATAACTGATATGTTATAGACCCCCTTAAATTTTTCACTCTGTTATATTGCAGCCATTTGCTAAAATCATTTAAGTTCTTTTTTTTTTTTTTTTCTCATTGTACACACAGCACCCCATATTGACAGAAAAACACAGAATTGTTGACATTTTTGCACATTTATTAAAAAAGAAAAACTGAAATATCACATGGTCCTAAGTATTCAGACCCTTTGCTCAGTATTTAGTAGAAGCACCCTTTTGATCTAATACAGCCATGAGTCTTTTTGGGAAAGATGCAACAAGTTTTTCACACCTGGATTTGGGTATCCTCTGCCATTCCTCCTTGCAGATCCTCTCCAGTTCTGTCAGGTTGGATGGTAAACGTTGGTGGACAGCCATTTTCAGGTCAATTGGGTTTAAGTCAGGGCTCTGGCTGGGCCATTCAAGAACAGTCACGGAGTTGTTGTGAAGCCACTCCTTCGTTATTTTAGCTGTGTGCTTGGGGTCATTGTCTTGTTGGAAAGTGAACCCTAGGCCCAGTCTGAGGTCCAGAGCACTCTGGAGAAGGTTTTCGTCCAGGATATCCCTGTACTTGGCCGCATTCATCTTTCCCTCGATTGCAAGCAGTCGTCCTGTCCCTGCAGCTGAAAAACACCCCCACAGCATGATGCTGCCACCACCATGCTTCACTGTTGAGACTGTATTGGACAGGTGATGAGCAGTGCCTGGTTTTCTCCACACATACCGCTTAGAATTAAGGCCAAAAAGTTCTATCTTGGTCTCATCAGACCAGAGAATATTATTTATCACCATCTTGGAGTCCTTCATGCGGGCTTTCATGTGTCTTGCACTGAGGAGAGGCTTCCGTCGGGCCACTCTGCCGTAAAGCCCTGACTGGTGGATGGCTGCAGTGATGGTTGACTTACTACAACTTTCTCCCATCTCCCGACTGCATCTCTGGAGCTCAGCCACAGTGATCTTTGGGTTCTTCTTTACCTCTCTCACCAAGGCTCTTCTCCCCCAATAGCTCAGTTTGGCCGGACGGCCAGCTCTAGGAAGGGTTCTGGTCGTCCCAAACGTCCCAAACGTCTTCCATTTAAGGATTATGGAGGCCACTGTGCTCTTAGGAACCGTAAGTGCAGCAGAAATGTTTTTGTAACCTTGGCCAGATCTGTGCCTTGCCACAGTTCTGTCTCTGAGCTCTTCAGGCAGTTCCTTTGACCTCATGATTCTCATTTGCTCTGACATGCACTGTGAGCTGTAAGGGATTATATAGACAGGTGTGTGGCTTTCCTAATCAAGTCCAATCAGTATAATCAAACACAGCTGGACTCAAATGAAGGTGTAGAACCATCTCAAGGATGATCAGAAGAAATGGACAGCACCTGAGTCAAATATATGAGTGTCACAGCAAAGGGTCTGAATACTTAGGACCATGTGATATTTCAGTTTTTCTTTTTTAATAAATGTGCAAAAATGTCAACAATTCTGTGTTTTTCTGTCAATATGGGGTGCTGTGTGTACAATAATGAGGAACAAAAATGAACTTAAATGATTTAAGCAAATGGCTGCAATATAACAAAGAGTGAAAAATTTAAGGGGGTCTGAATACTTTCCGTACCCTCTGTATATTTGGATTAAAAACTTTTTAACGGATAGGTGGATCGCTATAAGAATAGGGAAAGAATTTAGTACAAAGTATTAAGTGGAAAATGGAACTCCTCAAGTTAGTCCAGTTTTGTTTTCAGTTATGATGAATGAAGTGTTTAGTAAAGTTGATGGATCTATAAGTGTAGCATTATTTGCAGATGATGGCGTCATGTGGAAAAAGGGAAGAAATATAGAATATAGTGAGGAAAATGCAAGAGGCAATAGGGAAAGTAGAGTGTTGGGGAATGGAATGGGGTTTTAGGTTTTCAGTGGCAAAGACCAAAGTAGTCTGTTCCCTTTCGAGGGAACTCGCGATGCGTCGATGACGCTTTGGGAACGCCCCCAGCGTGAATGCGTCTGAAGCATCTATGTCAACTAGTCCAATGGAATGAATGAAATGCGCGTCACGGGCGGGTGACGTCATGACCAGGAAGATATAAAAGCGCATCCGGAGAAACCGGCATTAGCTTCTGTTGCCTCAGCAAGCGATCTGTGTCAAACTGTCTGTCTATATTTACTGTTGTCTGTCACACGTTACTATGGCGAAACAAGTTTTCAAGCAGTGTGCTTATCCTTGCCCACGTTATTTAACGGGTGGGGATACACACAAGCTTTGTGTAATGTGTTTGGGAGTGGAGCATGCGGTATCAGCCTTCGAGGGGGCTGATTGCCAGCATTGTGAACGGCTTCCTCTCCGTACGCTCCGCTCTCGCCTGTCACTTTTTGAGGAAAGTGTCGAGGCTTGCGATCCTCAAGGTGCTGGACCCGCTGCTGCCGAGGCAGCATGGAGAAAGCATACCTGGGGATCGCAAATGGATCTTTCAGCGGGGTTGGAGACGGATTCGAGGATCCTTTCTCCTCCCTTACCTGAGGGATCTAGTGCTCTCTCTTCAGTGTCGGGAGCACGCTCTGCGGAGTCTAACACTTCAATGCTCTAGTTCTGAGGAGGTAGATGTATTAAGCACTGGCAGTGACACACACTGCTGTAAAGCCAAAACAATCTATGTTACTGTAATTTCCTATTATCACTGTAAAGCTGCTTTGAAACAATCTACATTGTTAAAAGCGCAATATAAATGAAGGTGACTTGACTAGACAGCTTCATTGATTATAACGGAACTTTGTGAGATTGCCATGAACTGAAATGTACGGTGGCTGAGAGAGCTCAACACGCTGCAACTGAAGAAAGCACATGCAAATATAAAAAAAAAAAAAACATGCAAATAGAAAAAAACACCCACAAATTAAGAAAACATCTTCATCAGTTTCACAACACACGTGTGCTCCAAATACAGAAACGCGCTGCAAAAGTTCACAACACAACCAAGTACAGAAACGTGCTGCAAATAACACGGAACACAACGGAAATGTTTCCAGGGGAACCAAATAAGTGATGAACCCCGCTGGGACGTGCTTACAGCTCAAAAGTCTACTTTATTTTATTGTATTTCTTTTAACTTTTTTTGTTGTTGTTGCAAAACATACAGAGATTAAATTTTTATGACATATTACTTGTATACAAATGTATTAATATGTTCAGTGTCATCAGAATACAAATGAGAAAAGAACAATGAGCTGAAAACTAAAATAAATAAATAAAAAAGATAGAGAAAAAGAACATCAGTTACACTGTACAAATTCTTCATGTTATGTTTAAATTTTCATAAAAGTTTCATAGGAAATGTTAGGTAATGTAGGGTCCAACGTTTTAAGGTTGAGACACTCACACACAGATATATAACGCACATTTTAAAAGCTTTTTTGTAAAAAAGAATATATTTATTTGCACCCGTTATGTCAACAGCATTATATTTCTGTCGTATGAATAGCTATTCAGCTGATGGACACCGTGCTTGCTGCGTTGTCATGGGAAAATCCCAGGTGAAAATAATTAGGAAATTACTTTGTCTTTCATTGCTCCCTTTATCAAGTGCATTCCAAACGGCTACATAATGGCACACTATAGTGCCCTGCTCACTCCAAAGTCCCACTTCAAAAGCTCTGCCGTCTGCCCTTCGGAAGGGAGTAGGGCATAGGGATGGTAGGGAAATTACGGACATGTAAGTTCTGTGGCAAATGTGCACGGGCGGTACTCCTGTCTGACAACACGATGCAGCAGCGTGGTGAAGCAGTTTCAGCTAATCATTGTAGAAAAGCGGAGAATAACGAGTCTACCGAACCTACAACGTAACATTCCCATCCCTCTCCTCCTACCCTCTGCCTCAGCACCGCTCTACTCACTGGCACTGCTCTGCCTCACTCTCTGTACCCCGTTCCCCATTCGCTGCAGTTGGGCTTAAAAAGGTAAACTGTGTGTGTGTGTGTGTGTGTGTGTTTGACAGGCCACCATCATTGTGTGGACATTTGTAGTTGTGAGGACATTTTGCCTGGTCCACACAATGTTTAACCGCGATTAAACTCTACCAGTTAGGTTTAGAGGTATGGTGTGAATTAGGTTTAGGTTAAGGTTAGGCATGTGCCAGTAATGGTTAGGTTTAGGGAAAGTGTGTGGGTTAGACATAGTAAAATCAATGTAAGTCAATACAATGTCCACACAAGTATAGCAAGACAGGAGTGCGCGCGTGTGTGTGCGTGTGTGTGTGTGTGTGTGTGTGTGTGTGTGAATGGACCTGCCAGCTTTTGGTAATTGTGAACCGTTACGCGTAAGGTTACTTTCACTGTGGAAACATTCGAGCCGAAGTATAAGTGAAAAAAAGTAAAAGAAAGTTTTGGGAGGGGTTTTTACAGTGGCCGAGAGAGCTCAACGCGCTGCAACTGAAGAAAACACATGCAAATAGAAAAACACCTGCAAATTAAGAAAACATCTTCATCAGTTTCACAACACGTGTGTGGTCCAAATACTCACAACACAACCAAATACAGAAACGCGCTGCAAAAGTTCACAACACAAACAAACGTGTTATACAGAAACAGAAACGCGCTGCAAATAGAACAGAACACAACGGAAGTGTTTCCGGGGAACCCAGTAAGTGACGGACCCGGCTGGGACGTGCTTACAGCCATAGATATCATATATAAAGGCTAGATGTCTCGTGCGCACTGCTGGCCAATGGAGGTCGACGTCCGCACGTGGCGGCCATCTTGCCACAGTGTACTCGCTCACTACTTCAATGGTGCATGTACTTTTAAATAACCATAACTTGCTCATTTTTCTACCGATTTTCAAACGGTTTGGTTTGTTATAAACGTCAGAGATGTAGTTATGACACTGCATACATACACTGCATACATATGAAAAATTATAACATACATGTTCAAGCATTCGGAATTATAGCCACGTTAATAACGTTTGTAAGAAACCAAACCGTTTGTAAATCCGTCAAGATTTCAGCGAGATAAGAGGATTTGTGTGCGTGCTGATCATTCACCTTAATGCACAGAGCACTGTGACAAGATGGCCGAACGATGATGCCGGAAGTGACTGCGCCATAAGACATCTAGCCTTTATATATGATATCTATGCTTACAGCTGTCTACTTTTATTATTTAATTTTTTTGCAAAACATACAGAAATGACACGTTTATGACATACAACTTTGTATACAATATACAAAATGTATTTACAATATGTTCAATGTCATAAGAATACTAAAAAGAACAATGAGCTGAAGACTAAAATAAATAAATAAAGAGAGAGAAAAAGAACATGAGGGAAAGACATTAATCTATACATCAGTTACATTGTACACATTTTGTCATGTTATGTTAAAATAAGTTTCATAAGAAATGTTAGAATGCAGCTAGGGTCCAAATATGAGACGGCAAGTTTTAAAGTTGAGACACTCACACACAGATATAACGCATTGTTGTATAAAATGTATATTTATTTGCAACCGTTATGTTAACAGCAATAATACAATATTTCTGGTAAGAACAGCTATTCAGCTGATGGACACGCGCTGCGTTGTCATGGGAACATCCCAGGTGAAAATACTGAGGAAATTACGTTGTCTTTCGTTGCTCCCTTCATCAACATTATGGCACACAAGTGCCCCGCTCCCTCCAAAGTGCCCACTTCAAGGGCTCTGCCGTCTGCCCTTTTAAGAGAGTAGGGCATAGGTAAAGCTCACGAGCAATAAGCACGTCCCAGCCGTCCGTCCGTCACTTATTGGCTTCCCCGGAAACAAACAAACACTGTGGAGGAATCTGTCACGTCAGACATGTAGCGTGAACTTTAAGATATCTGGAGGTGATGGATGGAGTGTGTGTGTTTGTGAGGATCTGCTCACCTTCATGACACACAAAAGGAAATTGGTTGTTGCAAGAGATGTCATGCCATTGACCCTGAGCATTGTGTTCGATAACAGCACAGTTTTCATTCCTTCCACTATTATTAGGTTCACTAGACTTCCAGTATCTGAAAGAAGAGTTACTCTGATCTGACCACTGCCATGAGTCTCTGAGCAGACTGATCCAGATCAATGATCCAGATAACTGACGACCACTATTGAAATTAGTGAAATGTTGATTCTGGTTCTTCACACTGACCAGATCAATGTGATTCTGTCTGCAGTAACTCTGAGCGTCTCTCCAGTTCTTCTTCTGATGGACAAAGACGAGGCCTGTGTTCGCTTTAAGAAAAGAATCAAAACAATAAATAAAAAAATAAAAAATGTTTCATGAATTAGTTTGTTCATTATTCTTGCGCTGCTTTATGGTTTGGATGTGAACGAGCAGCAATGGATGATTTATGATAATATATTATGATGATTTTAAAGTGCTTTCTTGTCCATTATGTTTCCTCTTCAGAACACTTGATTAAGAGCCTGAAGAGAGAAACGTCAGACAGAGGAAGATGTTACACTGCAGCTAAATATATTAATTAACTAGTCCACTAAAATATTTACTTGTGCTGTATACTAGTAATTTAGCATTTAATGTAGTTGCAGTGTATTTTGATGCTTGATTTTGTTTTAATGGACTATTATTACATTGACATTATTACATCACGCTGTTAATATAATTTGAGGTTTGAGATATTCATAGACCTGCAGCAACATAGACGAGAATAAGAAAACAAGTCTGGGTAATTTTAGCAGCTTTAAAGATCATTTTTTAAAGCACACTTTTTTTCATGTGCACTTTTTAAAGCAGTGTTTTAAAATTTGAATCTTTTTTCTTTTTTTGAATTTGAATATTTAAATCTAAAAATATTTAAAAGTATTTAATGCATTATTTTATTAGAATTAATAATTTGATATTACAGCTATTTTATAATAAATCCAAAAGCAAAACATGAAAATAACTACCCCAGGTAAAAAAAAAAAAGACGTAGTATTAAGTGTATTAAAAATATACTTGAAAGTAGTATGTTTATAATACATTTGTATTCCAGTAAGCAAGAGCGTCCGAACAGTAGCTGAGCGGGAAGTAAAAGCTCAAATGTAATTATACATTTGTATTCCCAACCTGCTTATTTGAAGTGCATTAAAAATATATTGAATTCCATTTTAATATATTTCTAAAAACTGTAAGACTGGAGAAACTGGAAGGACTGGAAGAGAGGGCAACTCTCTGAGAAAACATAGGAAATTAACATTTGAACACTCTTGCTATATTACCATTTCCATTCAAGACACGATCACACCAGTAGATCACCTCCCAATTTACACATCATTCCTTTCACCCATCCCTACCTAAATTCCCCCACAAAATCTATATGGTTTAAATGTGAATTATTATCATACAGTTTTATACATGTTTGGTATCATTTGAAATGTCTCAGTGTGACTGGTACAAAGGTCCCATTTCCAAGGAAGTAAACCGAAGGGTAATAAAGTTTTTAAGAGTTTAGAGATAACTTGCACACAGAGGAGGACGTGTCTTCCAGGCAAAAGGCCTCCTGCTCTCAAAAGGTGTGAACTCTGAATGCAAATTCCCACTGTTAGCACACGTTTCCATGTGAAAGGCGTTTCTGTCTATATAATGACATGTAAAAAGAGGCTCAGGGCGATTTGTAATGAGATCTGTCCATAATGCTTAGTATCTTCCAGACACTCAGCATTATGTATTTCTTGAGTCAGGTAGCCTACATCTTTTTCTCTTTATTCCAGAGCATTTGATGTTTTGTATTGATTATCTTTGAACTGATTATGTAATTGGCCTGATACATTTACAAATTCCGGAAGTACTGGTCGAGATGACGCTGTTCTCTGCGGGAACATTAGCGCTGAACACCCGCTGATGGCCTGGAGCTCCAACCTGCGAAAGCTTCTGAACATATCGTAAAATAGGCAATAAGATTATATATTAGTCACTTATTTGAGGTCTAAATAACTACATTCTCGTCTAAAAAACTCTTAAAACTACATTTCGTGACACAACTACAGTAGTATTTATTAAAAATATGGTGGATTTGCTCGACCGCCATGACAGTCGGCGCAAGCGGAGGGATACAAATGGTGAAACAGTTAGAATGAGGTTACTGCACAAATACTGATCAGATTCGAGAACCACCTGAAACTATAAATTATATAATATAAAAGAAAAAATATTATGTATAATATAAAAAAATTGTAAAAAAAAATTGTGTTGTTTTAATGTTGGTAAATCATGGCATATGCACCTGCTGCGCAGACGTCACACATCATCAGCGCGTTCTGTAAGGCTTTGCAGAGACACACAGTCACTGAGCGCCACAAACACACAGCAGTCGTCTTTTACAGTTCCTCCTGAACCAAAACAACGAGCTCATGCTACGTTCACACCATGAGGAACGTCTCGGTTACGTATGTAACCCTCGTTCCCTGAGTAGGGAACGGAGACGTTACGTCGGATGACGACGAATGGGGTTTCGCTTAGAAAGCCTGTCATCTTCGAATATATAAAACGAGCCAATGGCAATGAAATGCCATGGGTCTGCGGAATTTGCATAGCGTATCTCCGCCCCACGCCGGGGGTATATAAGGAAGTACGCCGGCAACATGCAGATATGTCTTCGCTGAGGAGCCGAGACTGAACTCAGGCGTTCCCAGCGGTACAGCGGAAATGGCAGGGAGACGTAACGTTCCCTACTCAGGGAACGAGGGTTACATACGTAACCGAGACGTTCCCTTTCGTGGTCACTCCGAGTTACGTCGGATGACGACGAATGGGGTCCCCAGTCTAATCATGCCACCTCGGCTGTCTTCCTGTGCCCTGCGTAAGTCTGAGCTCCCTGTCGTGAGACTAGCACGGACGAAGGAGTCCTACTTAACACAGGAATACCAAGGTACACTGGGAAGCATATCTCAGAGGAAATATGCAATTATGCCCAGCCCTAAGGGGGGGACTTGGAATACACATATGACCCAGAGGGGCTGCATAAGGAGTATCACTGGGGTGTCCAGCCGCAGGTGGAATATTTCAACCCCAGGGGTGGCAAGGTGGCTTGCCGAGGGAAAGACACATGCTCAGAGAGGCTTACAGTGGAAATACACATGTGGGGGTTGCCCAGAGGGGGAACCATGCACATGGAGGCACCTAGTCAAGCGCGAAAGCTGCCGGTGGCATAACTCTGGCGTTGACGTCAACAGTGCTGGAGGAGACTCAGGGCTTATGAGGCTCACCTGAGGAAAATATCGCCCGTATCCCGTCCGTGGAGAGGAATGGCGAGCAAGCGAAGACACCTGAGCAGAATCTAGTACCGGCTAGTTGAAGCGAGTACACGAGAAGAAACTGGCTCCACACGGAGATTATAGAATCTCGCGAATGTGTTGGGTGTCGCCCAGCCTGCAGCTCTGCAGATGTCTGTTAGCGAGGCGCCATGCGCTAGAACCCAAGAGGATGCCACACTCCGAGTGGAGTGGGCCGTCACACCAAGGGGGCATGGTCGACCTTGCTGCTGGTATGCCAAAGCAATGGCGTCCACTATCCAGTGGGACAACTGTTACGACCCTGGCTCAAGGGAGGCAACATAGAGGAGTCACAAACGTCTATTATGACCAAAATAAGGTTTATTGCAAACAAAATGAAACAGACAAGGAATAATGGTGGCTGCTGCTATCCATGCTACTGCTCCAGGCTGCAGTGTGAGAGAGAGAGTGTGGGTGGAGCTAGACGGGGCTTTTAAGTGCTGGCCAGCAGACCCAGGTAATTAGGAAAATGATGGGAGGAGCTTAGAGGATACCTGCAAAACAGGGCACAGAATAACTTTGGACATAACACCTCCTTCCATAAGTAGGTTGCTCTAAAGCAACCGCTCAGTTAAAGGTCACACAGAGTAACACAACACTAAACTGACTCCATATACAACCTAGACAGGGCATCTGCAAACACATTGTCCTTTCCACGGATGTGCTGGATGTCCAAATTAAAGCAAAAATAAACTCCATTGCATTAGCCGGGGGTTGGAGTTTTTCATCTAACAATGCTTTCAAGTTCTCGAATGCAGATTGACACAAGCTGGACCAAACAAACAGGACCTTTGGGCTGAGAAGGTTAGTCAAGGGAGTAGCAACACCTACATCAATATCATGATGAAGAACATTGGTACGTGTAGGCACAACAGAGAAAAGGTCAGGATGTTGGTGAATTATTTCCATGATGTCAAAACGATTTGGGAATCCAGATAAGAAAGATGGTCATCTTAACTGGCCAGGACTCTTGAATTTAGCAGCCTACCTTGAGACATTTATGGATTAACAACATCAGCATCCTACCAACATCAGCATCCCACCAGCGATAAGCCTTAGGAACGACAACCTGAAACACACTACTCCACTCGTCATGGCAAGACATCTTAGAAGTCCACTTTCTCATTAACAAGCCATCATTCACAAAGTACCCACAAGAAACAGTAGTAACTGCATCTTCAGAAACAGCCTCTTCAAAGAGGGAAACCAAAGTCGTATCTTGTCCTTGTTCCACTTTTAACTCTTCACGAGAGGGGAACACTGTACCAAACCCTAATGTCTCAAAATTTACCATGAAGGTGTCAGACAGCACAATCTCGGAGTCAGAGGTTTTGGCTAAATCTTTTACAGGGTTAGACAATACAATCTCCGAATCACAAGTTTTGGCTTGGTTTTTCTTTGCCCTAGCACGAGTAGTAACACAAACAGAGAACGTATCTGGAAACTGCTTTTCAAGTTCATCTGGGCTTTTAGATGTTACCGGGAAAGGAACCACCTCCGGAGCAGCAAGCACTCTACCACCAGCCAGGTCATTGCCTAAAATGAAAGACACACCTTCAATAGGAATATGAGGACAAAGAGCAACAACAACCTCCCCAGACACCAGAGCGGTTTGGAGGTTAAGAGTATGCATGGGTAAAGACAGGTAACCGCCCCCAAACCCTTGAACAATAGCATTGGAGCCCAATGCAGACTTGTCATTAAACTGAAGAAAATCCTGGAGGATCAAAGACTGAAAAGCTCCAGAATCTCTCCAAATTTTAATAGGTCGCTTGGCTGTAGGATCAGAAACAAGAGAGACAAAACCATCCATGAGGAAAGACGAAGAGCCAATCAACTCTAACATTCGAGTTTGATGCTCTCTGATATCTGGAATCGCAGCTGTATTCACAGTTTTAATTAAGGCTACAGGCTTAACAGAATTATGTTTCTTATTCAAGACAGGACAGTCGGCAATAAGATGACCAAGTTTCTTGCAATAGAAACATGCCTTATCAGAAGCAACATTTCCAGTGGCCGACTTTCTAGCAAAGGGGACAGAAACTGTGGGAATATGCTTCACAGTACCAGCTCTATGAAATACACTGCCACCCTTTTGCTCACCCTGCCCTTTATCAAAATCAAGCTTATGCATCAACATAAATTCATCTGCCAACACCGCAGCTTTACAGATAGTGGTCACTTTTTGTTCATTTAGATATGTACAAACCATATCTGGCAAACAATTTTTAAATTCCTCAAGCAAAACTAATTGATGAAGATCTTCCTTCGTTTCTACTTTCAAGGACTTACACCATCTACCAAAAACTCAACATACGTTTGTTTGTCAAGCTTACTGAGACTTCTAAAACGTTGGCGGTAAGCCTCAGGAACTAGCTCATAAGCTCTCAATATGGCACCTTTAACAATCTCATAGTCCTTGCTTTCCTCAAGACTTAAAGCCGAGTAAGCTTCCTGTGCTTTTCCCACCAAAACACTCTGCAAAAGTAACGTCCAGGCATGCTCAGGCCACTTTGAAATTGTAGCCACACGTTCAAAATGAGGAAAATACTTTTCAACATCGTTCTCCACAAAAGGGGGAACCAATCGAATATTTCTAACTGCATCAAACCCAGCTGACTCAACTTTAGGAGAGCTCACCAGAGACGCATGCTTAAATTCCAGGTCTTTAAGGAAACGTTCATGTTCTAAATGCATTTGCTTCTCTCTTAGCTGTCTCTCCTTCTGCTTTTCTTCTAGTTGCCGTTCTTGTAAAGCCAATTCTCTCAACCTCAACTCAACAGCACTCTGTGACATTTGAGGTGGTAAATTCTTTTGAGCTGCCAGTGGAGGCGCAGACTTAAGGATACCATGCTCTATTAGAATAGTTTTAATAGACTCCTTAACATTCTCTTTTAAACGTTTCTCACTACTCGCAATCTCAATGTCATAATAACTGGCAAGTTTTAAAAGCTGATCTTTAGTAAGTTGCTCAAGCAACTCTTCTGAAGGTGCACTTACAAAGTCATCAAGTGTTGCCATACTCAATAGCTTTCTTACATCTGAACAAGACTGCACCTGAAGCCTTCACAGAAAGTTTCAACATGAAACCAGTGCGCACCATACACACAACACAAAGTGTCCAATATTACAAAAGCAGCTAAATCACTAATGCTCTCTCTACCTAATGGCTATCAAAACCATAATCACAAAAGTAGGACTAGAACCAACCCATCAAACTACTAATGTAGCACAGAACATTACCCAAACAAATACCACTACCACAATGGAACTTGCTGGCAATCAACTAAGGCAACAACTAACTCAGGGAGAACTAGCCTACACAAAGTCAAGTCACAGTTACTTGACAAACAAAAACTGCATAACACACAAAGCTAGGATCATGGACACATTACCACAATGGTACCCGTAAACTTGAGCACCTCTAACTCACCTAACTTATCAAAATCACCCTCTGATGAGCACTGCAAGCAAGCCCCCGAGTGCACTGACAACCCTTAAAGCAAACCCCCTGGTACCTGCCTATCATACACTAAAACCTAAGTATCTTCTGAGACGTGCCGGGCTCGAGGCGTCTTTAAAAGCAAAACTTCAGTGAACCTCAGCCATTTGGCCAAGGACCTGAAATGCTTGCCCCCAACAGAGAAACATGTCTCCACCCAGAGTTATCTCAAAAATAAAAAAGGCAAAATAACAAATGAGTGCACAGATGGAAGGACAGATTTCTCTGCCCAGCTAGCACACTCCCTAACTAACCAGGGAGATCACCAAGTATTTTAAGTCAACAGCACTCAGACACTATACTCACCAGATACTCATCAGAAGAAAGAACACAGCAGCCTGCAGCTAGCATTGAACAGCACACCACAAACTAACACCAAACCACACAATCTAGGGGAAACAAAACAACAAAAAACCCCTCCGGATGCAATAATCTCGGACGAGCGCCCAATATGTAGGTTGGTGAATGTGATTATTTGGTTAGGACCCCAGATCGGAAGCGTAAAACACGTTTATGCCATGTTAACCTGTTAAAGTCCTATTGTGAGAGAAATCAGGCTGTGCATGTAGATGTGAAGGCTGTTGCTGTATTGAATATTCCAATCCATGTAGGTGAGAAGGACGTTGTTGTTGTCAATCCAGAAATGTCTCAAGGTAGGCTGCTAAATTCAAGAATTATGGCCAGTTTAGATGATCATCTTTCTTACCTGGATCCTCCAAATCGTTTTGACATCATGGAAGTAATTCACCAACATCCTGACCTTTTCTCTGATGTGCCTACACGCACCAATGTTCTTCATCATGATATTGATGTAGGTGTTGCTGGTCCAATTAAGCAACCTCCTTACAGAGTCAACCCTGTTAAGCGTCAGCTTTTACGGAGGGAAGTAGACTATATGCTGCAGCATGGCATTGCTGAACCTAGTGCTAGTTCATGGAGTTCCCCATGTCTGCTTGTGGATAAGTCAGATCATACACCTCGTTTTTGCACTGACTTTCGCAAAGTCAATTTTGTAACCAAGCTTGATTGTTACCCTCTTCCAAGATTAGATGACTGTATTGACAGAGTAGGATCTGCAGCATTTGTTACAAAGTTAGACCTTTTAAAGGGTTACTGGCAGGTCCCTCTCACTCAGAGGGCCTGTGAAATATCTGCTTTTGTAACACCAGATGATTTTTGCCAGTATCGGGTTATGGCTTTTGGGATGCGGAATGCACCAGCCACATTTCAGCGTCTGGTAAATACGGTGTTGAAAGAAGTTGTAGATTGTGAGGCTTATCTTGATGATGTGGTTATTTACAGCTCTACCTGGTCTCAGCATGTACTCCAGCTGAAAGAGCAAGGTTGTTGGACATGGAAAGGTTTGTCCCATCGGCGCTAAAGTAGAGGCCATTGTGAATTTTGGTGTGCCAATGACGCGGCGTGAGCTGAAACGTTTTCTTGGGATGGCAGGCTATTATAGGAGCTTTTGTAAGAACTTTGCTACCGTTGCTGCTCCCTTGACTAACCTTCTCAGCCCAAAGGTCCCGTTTGTTTGGTCCAGCTTGTGTCAGTCTGCATTTGAGAACTTGAAAGCATTGTTAGTAAGTGCTCCTGTTCTTGCTGCCCCTGATTTTGATAGGCCTTTTAAACTAGCTGTTCATGCTAGTGATGCTGGTGTTGGGGGTGTCTTATTCCAAGAGGATTCAGAGGGAGTTGAGCATCCTGTATGCTATTTTTCTAAGAAGTTTGACATGCATCAGAAGTATTATTCTACTATAGAGAAAGAGGCCTTGGCCCTTATTCTAGCTCTGGTTCATTTTGATGTTTATACCTCTTCTTGTCAGACCCTAGTGGTCTATACAGACCATAACCCTCTTGTTTTTCTCAGTAGGATGAAAAACTCCAACCCCCGGCTAATGCGATGGAGTTTATTTTTGCAGGGATTTAATTTGGACATCCAGCACATCCGTGGAAAGGACAATGTATTTGCAGATGCCCTGTCTAGGTCGTATATGGAGTCAGTTTAGTTTTGTGTTACTCTGTGTGACATTTAACTGAGCGGTTGCTTTAGAGCAACCTACTTATGGAAGGAGGTGTTATGTCCAAAGTTATTCTGTGCCCTGTTTTGCAGGTATCCTGGAAGCTCCTCCCATCATTTCCCTAATTACCTGGGTCTGCTGGCCAGCACTTAAAAGCCCCGTCTAGCTCCACCCACACTCTCTCTCTCTCACACTGCAGCCTGGAGCAGTAGCATGGATAGCAGCAGCCACCATTATTCTTTGTCTGTTTCATTTTGTTTGCAATAAACCTTATTTTGGTCATAATAGACGTTTGTGACTCCTCTATGTTGCCTCCCTTGAGCCAGGGTCGTAACATATTGGGTACTCATCAGAAGAAAGAACACAGCAGCCTGCAGCTAGCATCGAACAGCACGCCACAAACTAACACCAAATCACACAATCTAGGGGAAAAAAAAACAACAAAAAACTCCTCCGGATGCGATAATCTCGGACGAGCGCCCAATATGTTACGACCCTGGCTCAAGGGAGGCAACATAGAGGAGTCACAAACGTCTATTATGACCAAAATAAGGTTTATTGCAAACAAAATGAAACAGACAAGGAATAATGGTGGCTGCTGCTATCCATGCTACTGCTCCAGGCTGCAGTGTGAGAGAGAGAGTGTGGGTGGAGCTAGACGGGGCTTTTAAGTGCTGGCCAGCAGACCCAGGTAAATAGGGAAATGATGGGAGGAGCTTCCAGGATACCTGCAAAACAGGGCACAGAATAACTTTGGACATAACACAACCTTTGCTTGGAGAGAGCCTTTCCCTTCAGCTTCCCACCATAACAGACAAAGAGCTGGTCTGAGGTCCTGAAACACTGCGTTCTGTCTATGTAAGCACGAAGGGCGCGTACTGGACAGAGCAGTGCCAAGGCTGGGTCTGCCTCCTCCAAGGGCAGCGCTTGCAGGTTCACTACCTGGTCTCGAAAGGGTGTGGTAGGAACCTTGGGCACATATCCAGGCCGGGGTCTCAGGATCACGTGAGAGTTAGCCGGCCCGAATTCCAGGCACGCTTCGTCAACCGAAAATGCCTGCAGGTCCGCTACCCTCTTGATGGAGGCCAATGCAACCAGGAGCACTGTCTTAATTGACAGGAACTTAAGCTCCACTGATTGCAGAGGCTCAAAGGGAGCACTCTGCAGGGCAGTTAAAACCACTGAGAGGTCCCAAGAGGGTACGAGGGGAGGACGAGGAGGATTCAGTCTCCTCGCTCCCCTCAGGAACCTGATGATCAGGTCGTGCTTTCCCAGAGACTTACCATCAACTGCGTCGTGATGTGCGGCAATGGCGGCAACATACACTTTCAGGGTGGAGGGAGACAGCCTTCGCTCCAACCCTTCTTGCAGGAAGGAAAGCATGACACTGATCGGGCATTTGGTGGGTTCTTGATGTTTAGAAGAACACCAGTTGACGAAGAGGTTCCACTTCAACGCATAGGCATGTCTCGTGGACGATGCTCTAGTGGAAGTGATGGTAGCCACCACCGCTGGTGGTAGGGTACTCAAACCTGCCTGCCATAGCGTCCCAGCAAGGGGGCGTGGTCGAGTTTCCGCATTCTGTCAGTGTTGGCCAGGGAAGGACCAGCATTCCACTGCGGCCGGTTCTGACAGTACTCCAGAGTCAGCACTGCCTCGAAGGCGAAGGCAACACACAGGACTTCATGCCTGTGTCACAATAGTGACAGAGAACATACAAACCAAGATCGCCTCACGATCAAGGGCAGCGAAGGCGGAGGACACCCGCGGGCCGCGAAAGTCACGTGGACTCCCGTGGGCCGGAAGTATCCTGATGCACATCCGGGAAGCCTACAGCGATCGGGGGGAGGACGCCACTCCAACCGATGCTTTCAGCTGCCCGGGAAAGCATGGCCATCAGCTCTGGATCTGACTCGACTAATGCTGACACTCCCGAGGGAGGCAACGCAGTCGAATCCTCATTTCCAGAGGAATCAAGCCCGCCTTATGATGCTGTGAGTGACATGACACCATCTGCTAGAGTCCCGAATGAAAACACTGGGTCCCCGAGAGGAACCAGGCACACACGGAAGCCCCACGATTTGCGATGTGGAGGGGGGTGTGGCCCGAGGAAAGCTTGTCGGAATTATGCCACACCATAACCCTCAGATCACCCTGGCCACCAGCCAAAGTATCCCTCTCGTTTTTCTTTTTAGAAAGAGATAGATTGGGGTGTGGCAGAGGGGACTCTCACACAGAGATCATTGAGTTTTCTATAAACATCGCAATGGTCATGTTCCCGCAATGAAAACATGACTCATCCACGAGCGCTGCCGAGCGTGATTAAGCCCAACACGCAAAACAGCGCTCGCGACCGTTAACCCTCTGGGGACCAAAAACGCGCCCGCGCGTTTTGCTCGTTTTTTTTTTTATATATATTTATAGAGGCATGGTTATGAAGTTCCTGGGGTAGGCCTCAAACAGGCCTGCCCGGTACAATGTGTCTTTATTGAGCAGGGTTAGGCCGTCTTTCACTTCATGAAGAGAATGGTTCTGTCTGCCCGACCCTGCCGTGCAGAACTGCTTACGGATCTGGGCCGCCAGTATAGGCTTCACTTACCTCGCTGAGCTATTGCTCGAGCGTCGGGTTGTAGGTGCTTGGCTCACAAACAAGCCCCGCTCCCCTAGGTTGGGCACAGATACATTTTCTGTCACCCCTAGAGCCGCTGGCAGGCCCGCACCCTGGTAAACCGCAGGGTGAGGTGGGAGTATTCCCCTGTGATACAGGGTAGGTCTGAGTCCTCACTTTCAGTTCTGTATTTTCCTACCTCGCACCACTATGGCTCGGGTCGAGCGGGAAGTTCTAGCCTTCGCTTCTTCTTTGGTTGAAGTACGCTCCCCTGAAGCCAGAGCATTGCCATGAGCTGACGCCCATGCATACAGATGGTAGGCCCCTGACTGTGGGGCCTCCGTTGAGGCAGAGCGGCGTATGTGGTACTCCCCTTGTTTTAAGGGTGCTAGCTCTCTTGCTGAGTACACTGCCATGGGCAATGTGATTAGGCACCAGGATGCTGTAGGCGCTGTGTAAACAGCTTATTTGCCAACGAAGGCTGCGCCATCAGGTAGTAGGCCTCAGCAGGCCTCCTTGAATGGACAGCCCCCGAGAGGGTGCTGTAGGCCAGCTTACTTTACGTGGTTGGCCTTGGTGGTTCGGGCAGTTGACTCACTGATGGGTAGTAGGCCTTAAACAGGCCTCCTCGGAGGTGAGTCCCAACATTGTGGGACATACTTTAGAGCCGAAGTATTAGGCCTCCTGTGGGTGGACCCAACAGTTATGTTGGTGTAGTATGATTCCCAACAGTGTACCTTTGTAGCAGTTTTGACTTGCTATCAGCTAGTAGGTCTGACCAGGCCTCCCTGATAGGCGAGTCCCCAGCCGGCTGGCCTTAGCAGGCCGCCTCGAAACTATCACCTGGATTCAGGGCTTCTAATTACCAGGTAGCCTGTGGTATCAGGTAGTAGGCCTCACCAGGCCTCCCTGAAGGTGAGCTCCCACTTGCTGTGGTTATCAGGTAGTAGGCCTCACCAGGCCTCCCTGTGAGTGGTTTCCTGACGATGCGGGGTTTTGGAAGCTAGTGGCCGCTCGCTATCAGTTCAGCTGGCCGTATTAGGCAGATGCTCAAAGCAAGCTTGTGCCCTGGCTCAACTAAGGTGTTCGCCTCTGCTACTAGTTCCCTCCCGGAACTTCTTCTTTAGCCTAAAGCCTGGTTTGCCTACCAGGTGGACCATTGCTCCCCTCACTGAGGGTCATTATGAGTGTTTGGACCCCTGAGTCTGGTCAGACAGTCGTAGGCCTCTCGTGAGGCCTCCCAGTTAGATCAGCCCCTAGGCCTTCACAGTAGAGATGCGCGGATGGGCTATTATTTCATCCGCAACCGCATCACAAAACTCAACATCCGTCCCCCATCCATCCGCACCAACGTTTTTGACCAATTTTGGTGTACACATCATATTTTTCATTTGTTTGGTTCAACCGCCCGCCACCCGCCCGAATTTAATTCAAATATTATTTTTCGTCACGTCATCCGCCCGATCCGCGGTTTATCCGCGGAGTCCGCGGCTGTAACCGCCAACCGCGCATCTCTACTTCACAGGCCTCCTCAGTGTCTTGAAACACAAATGCTGGGTAGATCCAGGGATCGAGTAGAGTAACTCCCCTCGCTGGCAAGGGTTGTTAAGCACTATGCTGAGTCATACTCTCCAGGATATCCCGTCTCTGAGATCCAGGCCGAATGGTTCACTGCCTGTTTCGCAGTCCCTTGGTTTGGATGCCTTCCTAAAGGCAAGTGTCCAGAGGCTCTGTCTTCAGACAGACAGGAAGTGGCCAGACTGTAGTGTCTCATGTAGTGACACCAGGTCAGGTCTGCCTGGTGGCATTTCATTCCTAGGCCCTCTCAGGCCTCCTCTGTGTTTTGAAACCCAAACACTGAGTAGATCCGTGGATCGAGTAGAGATACTCCCCTCGCTGGCAAGGGTTGTAAAGCACTATGCTGAGTCATACTCTCCAAGATATCCCGTCTCTGAGATCCGGGCCGAGTGGTTCACTGCCTGCTTCGCAGTCCCTCAGGTTGGATGCCTTACCTAAAGGCAAGTGTCCAGAGGCTCTGTCTTCGGACAGACAGGAAGTGGCCAGACTGTAGTGTCATATGTAGTGACACCAGGTCAGGCCTGCCTGGTGGTATTTCAGGTGGCACGTTCCCCTGAATAGTGACTGGCTGGGGTTGCCTCAGGTTCCCTAGCGACATTCCCTAGAAGGGACCCCTTCTAAGTTGAAGTTGTGGTCCTAGGCCCTTGAGCAGGCCCAGGAAGACCTTTCACTAAACTATGTTTATGGAGGTTTTCTGTGGTATCATATAGCTTGGGCTAAGACCGTATGGAGTGCTGTCACTGATAGCCCAGTGTGACCTGAGGGTGAGTGGTTTTAGCGTTTCATTTGAATTTGCTGGTTCTGACAGTTGTCACTGCCGCCTGGCAGGCACTCCCCTTAGCATGGTGGCGTTGGTATATCGTTCCCCAAAGCGTCATTCGACGCAGTGTGAGTTCCCTTTCGAAAGGGAACGTCTCAGGTTACGACTGTAACCTATGTTCCCTGAGAACAGGGAACGAGACACTGCGTCTCCTTGCCATGCCTCGGGGCCTGCCTACCAAACAGTCCCTTCAGACGATAAGGTGTTTGTCATGTTTGCAAGGCGCCCTTTTATACTTGCAGGTCGCACATTAATCATTCACGTTAATGATTCACGGGCTGTCGCCGGTCAATGTGATTGCCGTGATTTGATAGTGATTTCAGACACCTGTCACGCCTGAGGCATTCCCCCAAACCGTCATTCGACGCAGTGTCTCGTTCCTTGTTCTCAGGGAACATAGGTTACAGTCGTAACCTGAGACGTTAACTCTTGTAGCTGTTGTGCATTAGTTTTCTATGCTGATTACACTGAATTCAGGGAGGATTGAGTTTTATACCAAATCTTGAATATTTATCTTAATATGTAGGCTAATCATAATCTGTTGAACACGTATTATAGTTTTTTATGCATTTATTGAGATTTAATAACCATAAAAGTGATATCAACCAATGTTGGCAGCCATTTAAATAAATGTCATCATTGTTCCCAGTCTTAGTTCAGTTTCTCTCAGGTGGTTTAGCAGTAACTTTATAGCGGAAGTCACAGTATGTTGTGGGTTGTTTCCAAAAGCAGCCGTTCTTATATAATGGGTCTAACTTTTCGGAGGCCTTGGGTGGGAGAAAACTAAAATTAGATTTACAGCAAAACACATCACTTACATTTTCACATGTTGCAGAGGCTTCTTTCAGCTCACTGAAGATGTTCTCACTTTAGCAGCTGCTTGTAGTGCGAAAATGACTGTTTAAAGGGATGGTTCGGAGTAAAATCAACCTAGGGTCCTTTGCACCATGACCTCCAGCCAAACAGAGGTCATGACCCTAAAGATGATTGTGCTTTCACAGCCAACTCATTTCTTCAGGCCTAATAATAGAGTTGAGCTCATAGTTGTGGTTTGACTTCTGCTCTGTTTCTGCTCTGTGGTTTTAACCAGAGTAGAGGAAACATTTATGCATGGTCTGCATCTTTAGATTCATAAACCTCAAAATATCATCACAAGAGCAAAGATTCACAGACAGAATGTCTGAGTAATTTTCATTGACGTCCCTCTTTTAGAAATCCAAAATCATGTTCATTTCTTCTCTAAAAAGATGGCAGTGAGAAAGGGTTGTTTAGAAGTGATGAAAGATCTCGCGTCTAAACTACCCTTTCCACTAGTATCATTTTTGAGATGTTTTTTTTGTTTTGTTTTTTGTGAGGGAAAAAAAGTTCACCCAATTTTGCAAAAACTCAACTGGTTTGTTTTACAAATAAGAAGATAATAAATTAAGCTTTATGGACAAATAAAGGAAGATATGAGACTACTGTATGCAGATTACGGGCTATATGTGTTGTAACATCAAACATGTAACCAAAGTCAGACAGACAGTTGAAATTGGGTTAATAAATGGAGTTTCAGACTATCAGTGGCAAAAACTCAACTGGTTTGTTTTACAAATAAGAAGATAATAAATGAAGCTTTATGGACAAATAAAGTTATTAGACATGTAGAAGTCTGGCTAATAAAATAAAGTGATGTCGCATCATTAATAACTAACATGATCTATCAATGTAAAAAAGGGTTTTGATTTTGACTCTCTGACCCACTGAAGGTTTCTGTGATTCACACCATGACTAAGACACATTAAGGGACAAGCATTTACATCATTTTGTGAATGCAGTTTAGAAATTCTGAATCGAATCATTAATTGAATTGTATCTCATTGTGAATCGCCTCGAATCCAATCATTCTGAATTTGCAAAAATTGCTCCTGAATCGAAAAACTATGAATCATGAATCAAATCAATTCGCTGTCGACCCAAAGATTCACACCACTAATTTATTCCAGGAAACTGAAATATGCATGTTTTGTAAGTGACATCATATCCTAAATATCAACCAAACACACCAACAATCACATATACATTTTACATATTTATTACTATTTATTTGACAGTTTATTGTGACATCAATTCACTTCTGCCTTTCTAAGAATAAACCAAATTTAATTCTCCTGAGACACAAATAATGATTATTTTTAAGAGCTGCTGCTCACAGAATCATATTCAACAGTTTCTGATACAGATAAGATTAGTGAAAAACATAAAGACACATAAATATACCAGATATGCAAAGAGATTCTTAAAACACACATATACTGTGTTAGTATTTTAGACATCTAAATAATATTCAATGATGTCAGAAAACTTTAATAAGATCAGATTATGTTATGATAATTAACACAGAGAAATAATACAGACTAGTAAAATATAAATAGAAGATTCACTCAGAAATTACTAAAAGAAAAAAAAAACATATGAAAGTAAATAAGAGAAATAAAGAATGAAAACAGTGAATGTAAGTAAACAC
This sequence comes from Rutilus rutilus, assembly GCF_951802725.1. Classification (NCBI taxonomy): domain Eukaryota; kingdom Metazoa; phylum Chordata; class Actinopteri; order Cypriniformes; family Leuciscidae; genus Rutilus; species Rutilus rutilus. Next base: position 3,280,883 of record NC_140211.1, read on the forward strand.
ACAAACATTGACGTCTTCTCACTCCTCAGATCTGCTGCAGATGAAGTTGAGTTTGTGAGTCTCAGGAAGGCTGATCCAGCGCTGATCTCCTCCAGACTGAACTGCTCCTTTTCTCTTCGTAAGGCTGCAGTCTTCCGGTGTCGTTCCGTTCCCTGGAGCCCAGTTCTGATAGCACACGATCTCTCCGCTCAACCAGAGCCACATGTTCATTTGGCAGTAGTTGTGTAAACCCAACCACACCGCCTCAGTAGACGCACGTTTAACCACATTCATCACACGACGCTGCATCTCCTCTGAATGAACCGAGACCAGATCCGTATAATTCTGTCTGCAGTATCTCAGAGCTTCAGGCCACGTCAGAGTCTCGTTGATCAGAATCAGTTTATCTGGACACAAAACAAACCACAAGCAAAAACTAGAGAGAGACTGATCAAAAACAACATGCAGAACAAACACTGTGGAGGAATCTGTCATGTCAGACATGTAGCGTGAACATTAAGGGCGCTCACACTTGGTTCGATTGCCTGTTCCGAACCCGAGTTCGATTGCTCCCCCTCCCCCCTCCCCCCTCCCCCCTCCCCCTGCCCCCTGCCCCCTGCCCCCCGAGTTCACATGAGCCGTACCTCAGACCACTAGTGATGGGGACGAGACCGCCTATGCCGAGTCCGAGTCAAGACCGAGTCTTTGAAGGGTCGAGTCCGAGTCGAGACCGAGTCCGTTGGTTTTCAAATTCAGTCGAGTCCGAGTCAAGACCGAGTCTTTGAAGGGTCGAGTCCGAGTCGAGACCGAGTCCGTTGGTTAACATGGGAGGATTTGAACTTGAAACACGGAGTGTACTGACGCCGTGGTTAAAACAACATTGCTTATGTTTGTTCATGTTTATTTGAGGCTATAAATTAATTAGAAGATCGGTTCACGAGCAGCTTTAACTGATGCTCTACAGCGATCTGTCACAGCACATTTAAGAGCCACAAAACGGTATTTATTGTTTAAATTTCTTTTAAAAAATGACCAAATTTGAAAGGCGAGACTCTGTTTAATATGTTTAATATCAAAAGTAACCAAAAAGTAACCTGTTCTGTCCTGTCTGTCAGCGTGTTGTCAGTCTCCTCTCTGCTCCGCGATGTATTTTTCACTGCGTGAGAACATGGTGTGGCGTAGTGATGGGGACGAGACCGCCTATGCCGAGTCCGAGTCAAGACCGAGTCTTTGAAGGGTCGAGTCCGAGTCGAGACCGAGTCCGTTGGTTTTCAAATTCAGTCGAGTCCGAGTCAAGACCGAGTCTTTGAAGGGTCGAGTCCGAGTCGAGACCGAGTCCGTTGGTTAACATGGGAGGATTTGAACTTGAAACACGGAGTGTACTGACGCCTTTCCGTGGTTAAAACAACATTGCTTCTTATGTTTGTTCATGTTTATTTGAGGCTATAAATTAACTAGAAGGAAGAGATGATCGGTTCATGAGCAGCTTTAACTGATGCTCTACAGCGATCTGTCACTACACATTTAAGAGCCACAAAACGGTATTTATTGTTTAAATTTCTTTTAAAAAATGACCAAGTTTGAAAGGCGAGACTTTGTTTAATATGTTTAATATCAAAAGTAACCGAAAAGTAACCTGGTCTGTCCTGTCTGTCAGCGTGTTGTCAGTCTCCTCTCTGCTCCGCGATGTATTTTTCACTGCGTGAGAACATGGTGTGGCGTGAGAACGGTGTAGCTTGTTGGACATAGCGACAGTAAATAAGGGGGGCGGGTCTTTGCGAACAGTCAATTAAAATTTTCTAGTGGTATGTATTCTAGTGGACTAGTGATGGGACGAGACCGCCTATGCCGAGTCCGAGTCAAGACCGAGTCTTTGAAGGGTCGAGTCCGAGTCAAGACCGAGTCTTTGTAAGAACAAGTCCGAGTCGAGTCCGAGAAAGCAGAAATCGGTCTCGAGACCGGACTCGAGTCCGAGACCGGACTCGAGTACTACATCACTACAGACCACCTTTTTAATCGGACTCGAGTACGGTTCGCGGGTGCGCACCCGAGTTCGGAAGACAGCGTTCACATCATCCAAACGAACTGAACTCTGACGTCATTCGAACCCGGGTGCGCACCAAAAGTGCTAGTGTGAAAGCGCCCTAAGATATCTGGAGGTGATGGATGGAGTGTGTGTGTGTGTGTGAGGATCTGCTCACCTTCATGACACACAAAAGGAAATTGGTTGTTGCAAGAGATGTCATTCCATTGTCTCAGAGCATTCGATCTGATCACTGTACAGTTTTCATTTCCTCCATTATTATTGGGTTCATCAGTCCTCCAGTATCTGAAAGAGGAGTTACTCTGATCTGACCACTGCCATGAGTCTCTGAACAGACCGATCCAGATCCGTGATCCAGATAACCCAAGACCACTAATGAACTTCTTAACCTGTTGATTCTCATTCTGGTTCCTCACACTGACCAGATCAATGTGATTCTGTCTGCAGAATTTCTGAGCGTTTCTCCAGTTCTTCGTCTGATTGACCAAGACGAGTCCTGTGTTCACTTTAAGAAAAAAAAAAAAAATCAGTTTGTTCCTTTTTTTTTTTTTTTTGAACTGGACTTTTTTCATAAAAAAAATAAAAAATTCTATACAGAAATTGACTCGACATTGAAAGTGTGACATTTATCCACAGTCTGTTCTATATTCACTAATAAATTACATGAATTACATATAATAATTACGTTATTATATTTTACACAGTTAATCTGTTAAATTGTTATGCTGATAATATAATTTGTAAGGAAAACACTTTAATTAATATGGAAGTATTTCATTTCAAGTAAGTTTCCGAGGAAACTTAAAAACACAGACACACACACACACACACACACACACACACACACACACACACACACACAGAGGGTGAGGCCAGAAATGGAATGGACTTTATAAAACAGGGAAGGCAAAGCATAGAGTATGAAAACTGAACACCAAATTGCCAAGAAAACAATATATAATTACGGGAATGAACTACATTGACCGCTACATTGTTCCTCACTCACTCCTGAAATTGCTGTGATTGATTTTTTGCATTATTTACTTATTAGCATTAATAATTTGTTATTAAAGCTATTTTATAATAAATCCAATAGCAAAACATGAAAAGAGCTACATTATGAAGTGGCAAGAGCAAACAGAGTGGTTCAAGTATGACATCACTTTGTAGAGTTTAGCATTTTAGCACTTCTGGTTCCATCATCCCGAAGTCAATGGTTTTTTGAATGGGATTTTGGTTAAATGGCTGAAATAAGGTCTGTGGTGAACACAAGCTTAAGACACTTTCACGTTTTATTCTACGACATAAAGTTCATCAATATTACGCCATTACGTAATTGTACATGTCTTGAAAAAGGCTGTTGCTAACAAGTGGCTAAATGGGACTACAGAGGCTGTTGGAGATTAAACGTCATCACGCCGAACAGATAAACTCAATCTGCTTTTACAGACTCATTATGCTTATAATTCTGCTCTTATAAACTATATTTCAACTCAATGTTCTGGGAACATGTTTTAGATAAAAACTGAAAGAGTTGTCAGAAGCTTTAGTGATGATATTTTATATTATATTGATATTTTATTGTCATAAAACAGGACACGTAATTGCCGATTGTTTATCTTTAAAGGAGCCGTGGGTTTGGAGACTCTGAAGGGAGAGTGGGATCTCATGCTTTCAAAGCTAGCTGGCTATTGCTAGCCTCTCTGAAATGACCTATCCCACCTTTAATTTATAAGTTAATACTGTGTGTGTGTTAGTAGAAGACGTTCTGGAGCCGTTATATACTGTATATGGTGCATGGGCGTCGGAAGCAAAATAAAAATGTGGGTGGGTCATCCTCCAGAAGTTTTTTACTGGAGTAGATTAGGGGTGTTCCCGAAGCCAATTACCTTATCTAAAATCTCTATGCAATAATGAGTGAGAGTAAAAATGAAACCAGCGCAACTCCGTCTTTCAGAATTTGTGTCTTTCAGAAATCCGAGCTTGGCAAGAGTAATATCAACTCAAATAGGCTACTACATCATAGACATGTTCTACGAAATGATATTGTATATTATTGTATGCATATTTAAATGATTTAAGTATTGTACAATATACTCGAATGAATGGAATAGGCACAGCATGATCACAAATCAAACAGCGCCTTAATTGCCGTCTCTGCGCGTCTCCGCTCTAATAGCCTATAATCAGTGGCGGTTCTATGATTTTTCTGTAACAGGGGCCATTAAGGGGCCACATGTTACATTCAGGGGCCAAATACAGGGTACATTCAAGCACACAAAATAATTTATTCAGTACGGTGCAAATACATTTCGGCAGTCATTCCTTTTTCAAACGCTCTAATAAAAAATTATGAGCCAGTAAAGTTCTTAATGATTTTTTTTCATTTATTTATACTGTGCATAAAGGACACAATAATGCACTTCTTTCTGAATTCCACCTTTTAAGTTTCATAATCATGTCGTCGCTTATAAACAGTAAATTATTGTTAATTGTTTGAGGGTGGAATTGCATCTGTGATCGTTGTGAAGAATTCTGCGGTTGCTCTTCTCGTCGACGATTGATGGGTGGGAATCTCTAGGCACCTCATGATTCGATTCGATTACGATTCAGAGGGTAACGATTATCGATTATTAACGATTTCTTTCTTTTTTTTTTACTACTTGGTACTTTTAAAGCAAAGTATTTATGATGACCCATAACGAACTTACTTCCAATACTTCCTATATTCGTTTTATTATTAAAACAAATGGAAGTGATTTGGCAAGTCAACTGTAAGGTTACATTTGCCAGCATTTGTCCCAACATTGCAAAGAACCAACAGGAAAATAAATGTGTGCCTGTACTAGCAGCATACTTGTAATAAATTAATACAAAATTCAGCATATTCTGAATCTCTAGCATTTAATAATAGACATCTAACCAACATCCTCTTGTTATTTCCAATGAGCAATATAATCCTTCAGACAAAAAAACAACAACATTTTGCTGTAGCAAATTCACAAACAGTTTTCGTTCAAAAATATAGAATGATGTACCAGCAGCTCTCATACAAACATAATGCTTGTGGACTAATGCATATTCTGAATAATTAGTAACATACAAAGCCGCTCTTATTCACAACTAAATAATAAAGAGTTATGACTTGAAATGTTTGCTGTATACCACAATCAAAAACAGCTTATACAAAAAAAGTGAATGAACATCTGCAGAGAACACAGTCAAAATGTAACTTTTTGTGACTGGCATTGCACATATTGCAGAGCAGTATAACGTATAACAGATCGGTTTACAGCATATTGATGTGAAAACTAAACAATACAGAAAGCAGCTCTCATACAAAAAATACTAAATAGGTAACAATGAAATTGCCAATTTTCCATACGTTAGCTTTTAACGTAGAGGGTGCCGTTCGAATTTGGCGCTCAGCCATCATGCGTCTGTTATGTGCGCGTCTCTGTTATGTGCACACCACAGACTGTCCGCGCACTGCACGTCCGCTTTAGAGTTCCGCCTTTTGCGTTCCGTCAATATTACGTTATTAGGAAAATATATATATTTTTTTTTTTAGAAAATCGATTTTTGACATTTGTGAATCGATTCAGAATCGTCCACGTCCGCATCGCGATGCATCTAAGAATCGATTTTTTCCCCCACCGCTAGGAACGGGGGCCAATCAGGGGCCAATCAGATTTCAGCAGGGGCCCGCCTCTAGAACCGCCCCTGCCTATAATCAACTAAGATTGATATACATTAATTACTTCTTGATATGTCCATTTAAATGTTTTAAACTTCGTATGATGTGATAAACAACATGATATATTTCTTTGTCTCACTATCTCTTGAAGCTGAACCTCGTTGTCCCCGTGCGTATTTGGCGCTGTGAGTTTTTTTTCCCACTGCAACTTTGCTGGCTGCGCGTCGTCTCATTTTATTACGACTCTCAACTGTGTGGCTACAAAGTATATTACAATGGCATCGAACACAGCTCAGCCAATAATAATCAAGAACTGGAAGTGTCCGTTTTTATAACGTGTTTTGACACTTTTTTTCTTGCTGTAGCATTATTAAAAATGTAGCATAATGCTGAATTTAAAGAAGTTTATCACTTTAAACACAGAAAAAAAAAAATCCCCTGGGAGAAACTGTCCTGCCTTCTAAATAAAAGAGCCAATCGCTGATTGGTAAAGTCATTGCGTCACTGCATTGATCTGTTAGAAGCTCCGGTTCCCATAGGAACCTGAGACTCGCGCTTAGGACAGCACATGCGCATTGGCTCGTCAGGCTTGAAAAGTAAGGGTTTGGTCCATAGACAGTAAAAGAAATAGACACGGCGACCCCATAGACTTCATCGGAGAAAAGTGAAGTCAATGAGAAGCACTCACTTCCTGATGGCTGAGCGACTGCGCAGACTCAAACTGAGCTTGACGACGTAGATGTGACGTGAGCAACCCGTCTGACAGTTGTAAGTCTTCTAGTAGCTGTGCCAAGAGAAATCTGAATCATTTCCTTCCGAAACTTGCAGAGACGGAGAGTGTGAGCAGGAGCTGTCCATGAGCTAGGAGCAGGAGCAACTATGGGCTTCTCCCTCGACTTTATGCCTCCCGGTCCCCCCGATTGCCCGCGAGCTTCTCCTCCTGTCCATACGGTAATCTCTCTACTGTACGACAGAGAGTCGCGTGGTTATGACGCAATCGTTAGCCTATTTTTACAAAAAACTGCTTCTACAGGGCCATAACGTAAGATACAAGGTAATGGAGCCTTTTATACATTGTCGTGTTTCTTTAGAAATAAACAGTGGATAAATAGAGTCTTTAAACACCTCAGATGTAAAGTTATTCGCTGTCAAAGTGACGCCAAAATGAATGGGAGTCAGTGGAATGCTAACAGCAGGTGATGGCTTGTTAGCCAATGGCGGCCCCCGGGGAAGGTACGCTTTCCGGGTGCTGGATTACCCCCTTGGTTTGGACGGACTCTGAATGAGCCAAGTTGATTTGAGCAGCAGCGTGGATATCAACGCTGTAGCTAAAACGCGTACTGGAGTTTAATTTATTAGGGCATTCCTCAAGTGGAATGGATTTGACTGACGGCGCTCTGAAGAGTGAACAGACATATGCGCTGAATTAGAGACGGTAAAAGTGAGTGGGTCCAATATCATTGGTCTTAAAAAGTGGGTGGGTCTTGTCCCACCCATATACAACGGTTCCAACGCCCATGGGTGCATCTATAAATGAATGGTTGTAATTATAAATAGCTGCACTCACTGTTGCAGATGAAATGACGAGTATCACTACATGGCAAATCATGAAATTGTCCATTTCTCATCATAGCACACTCATCTCTGCCTTCAGGTTGTCCAGTAGCCCAGTACATTATCAAGTACTCTCGGTTCTTGTTTAGTTACTGGAACTCTTGTATAACTGAACTATTCTAACTAAGCTTTTGTCAATACAACATACTATTCCTATTTCACTTTTCTTACTTTTTTTAAGGCAATTGGTTTGCATGCTTTTAAGTAAGTCTGACTAATTAGATTTTAAAGTACAGAATATGGTGTATCTTTTATAAATGAATGTTTATTGTGATTGTATGGAGCTGCACTTACTGTGAGATGAATTGCAGATGAAAGTCAGGCTGTTACTACATGGCCAATCATGCCATTGTCCATTTCTCATGAAAGCACACTCAACTCCACCAACAGGTTGTCCAGTAGCCCAGTTCAGATAGAGTGCAGGTTCACCTGATGGCCACTGCCATTTATCAACACTCGTCCTCTTCAGCCCAATCCAGATATTCTGACCAACTCCATTCACACTCTTCTTCAGCTCGTTCATGTCGTTCATGTTGTCAACGGTGGCCAGATCTGTGTAATTCTCTCTGCAGAATCTCTGAGCTTCAGTCCAGGTCTTCCTCACGTTTATAAAGTGATACTGACGCTGAACACATTCAGATACGGAGCAGAGAGCTGTGAAAGAGAGCGTTTGATTTAATGCTTTTCATAACAGGGTCAAACCTGATGAAACTATAAACCATAAATAATACACCAAACACACTCACCAATGAGAAGAAAAATCAGATATAGAGTTTGGTCCATTTCTGAGGAAAAACACATAGAAAAACTCAGAAATCAAACATTCCCAGATTCATTTTGGAGTAAAATATGACAATTTCATTTAGTATCTCAACAGCAGCATGAACTCACTGTACATAATCATTCAGACAATATTAACATCAGAAAGTGTAATTGTGTGTGAAGAATGAACATGTTCTTACTTTAGAGGTCGTGTGTTTCTGTCCTGAGTCTGATGTTTCTGTCTGCAGATTTACACTACGCTATTATTATATCTGCTCTCATCCCTCATTCAGCTCATTACATCATTTGTGTATTTATCTAAAACTAATTTTCATGTTTTACTTCTTCCTTATGTGTGTTTGTCTACCTCTGTTTCTCTATATTTGCATATTGACGTCTGTGTCAGTATTAGTCTATATTAATATGAACCTTAATCAAAAAATTATATGAACATTTACGATTTGCATTTGAACATTCACAACTAAACAGCTGCTGTAAAGATATTGCTGGACTGCATAACTCGTGTTTCATCCCTGATCATCTTGACATAAATGGCCGTTCCATTCTTGCGATCTTTGCACTTCACCATTTGTCTACGTGTGTAGCGGTGTCGGTGTGTTATCTGTGTTGTCTACTCAGAATCACTCTTGAATGCAGAAATTTGTCCCATCAAATCCTCCATTTATAACATCTGGTGTAAAAAACAGATAATGAGGACTCGTGCAGCCCTTAGAGGAGTAATGAACGATGCTGAGAAAGATAAAGGATAAAATCAACGTAAAGAAAACCACTTAAAGAAAGAAAATAATTAATAAAACATACATGTGTCCATCACAGAGGGACTTGAATTCACAATTACAACAGTATAATGTATGAAACAATCATTTACAAGATTACGGCCTTAATAAATCAGCACGTAAACTTGCGTGACCCACCGCTGTGAATGCGCATGCAGACTGGGAAGAAGCAAAGTGTGTCACTGGCGGACGGAAAGAATGAGGAAAGCACAAAAATGGTCATAGCAAGTTAATGCACACCTGCTACACTTGCATGACATTGTCCTTGTGTTTGGCCCAAGTGTTCAAGAGGTCATGAAGACCGCAAGTGTGTGTAGAACTTTTGATTACCCGATGGGACACACTTATGGTGCTGTAAAAATGCAAGTGTTTACAGAGCTTTATTTTGATTCTCAAAGGTTTGCATTTTTAAATAATCATCTAAGTGTGTGTACAGCAGTGCCTATGTAACACGATTTACAAGTAATGATGGTGCTTTTAATTAAAGCTGCAGTCCGCAGTTTTTCCTCTTTGTCGCCATCTCTGTTCGAAATCTGCAATTGCAGTTATTCGCGGAATTATCAACTTTACGTGCGTTTTGTCTCGGCACGGCACAGCGCGGATGAATCCAATGTTTTGAGGAGAATGTGCGGCTGTCAATCACCGCGCCGGTGGTGTGGATCCTGTCATTCGCAATCACAGATTCTACTTTTTGGAAATATGAACAACATTAGAATTTTCACTGGAAAATGTCGTCTGAACAAGTAAGTAACATCCACTTTTGTTAAAAAAGCATTGCAGTAAATCACGCAGATTAAATCTAACGATCGCTTATCATATCACGTCAAACCGTGCAAATTATTCTTTGTTCTCAAATTGTTAATGTTAACAACATCAGCATTGCGTGACTACATTTAATGCCCTCCCGATATTTGTCCTTGTTTTCGCAAAAGGTTGCAGTGTCTTTTTTTCTCCGAAGTCCTAAGTCTTTCACGTTTTACAATGGGTGAATCTCTAGTTGTCACTGGTTATTGTCGTTTGAACCTTTCTGGATCCGCCATCAAATTGAAAAGTTTAATTATATCAAGTGCTGTGAGAAAAGGCTACAAATCTCCACCTCCAACATCCTCACACGCAATATAGCCTACTAGCTGAGACTCTTCTTAATGACGCAAAGAAATGCTCGAATTTCCCGCGGAAATCCACCAGTACCACTGGAATTAAAAACATTATTACAAGCTTACCGTTTTGAATCGAGCTAAGGCAAGCAGAGTTTTGAACACTGGCTGGTTATGTACTTGCTCAAAAAATTATTTTGGATAATTTTTTTACCCTAAAAAGCTACGGACTGCAGCTTTAAGTGATAAAAACCAGTTGCAAATGTTGTACAAATGACAAAATATACATACTCATGTTTGCACCAGTAAAATGTGCTCATTGTTGCGTGCACATGCTCTCTAGTGGCCAAGTGTGGGTATTTGGACAGACCCCATGTTTGAGTTTCTCTGTTTTGGGCCACTTTTATCTGTTGCTGTTTGAGCTGAACAGAGAAGGGTTGAGTTCAGTAGTGAAGACTGGTGATACTGGTTACTGAGAGCCTTTAAAAACCCACCGTTTGAGGCTCCAGTCAAATAGAAAGAAACGTGTGAGAGATGAAGGAGTGAGTTTGACCAGTGAGGGAGTTTGGGGCTTGAAGCATTAAAAAAGACATAATGAAGAGTAAAGGAAGACAATTGTTTTTTGTTTTTTTTTGTGGAAAAAAGGTGTAAACTGTTTTGCTCATATTTATAGGCTTCTTCTTTGTCTTCTTCTGAGAGCCGAGATCGCTGGTGGTGAGGAGGAGATCATGGCAGACATTCCCAACAGAGACGAGATAAAGACATTAAAATGCTCATATCATGCTTTCATTCCCCTGAAGTCCATCTCTAATAAAGATCTTAATAAAGATTATTAGACTCATTATCCCACTGAAATAATATCATCATCTTCTGCTCTTTCAGAATAAATTAGTCTTTATTTCCTCCGTCTAAATACTTGATTGTGATTGGCTGGAATGGGTTCATTAAACCATTGTTACATTTTTAAGAATCAGTCTTATTTAGAAAATTCTTATCTTGTTTCCTATCATACTCCTGCTGTTCTTTGTTAGTTTATAGAACATGAACACATTTGCATGTTAACACATCCTCATCTCTCATTTGTTTAGGTCCACATTCAGACTTTCAGGGTGGACAATATTTGCATCTCTGACGTGAAACAGAAGCAGAAACAGTGAGTTATTGTTGTAGATATATTCCATTGTTTCATTCAGTCTTATTCATCTGTTTAGTTTTATTAAGTTACACTTAACTCTAACATTAGTTTTTCTCTGGCTGTTATGAAGCACATTTGTTATAGAAAAAAAGCAATGACAAATGATTACGTAGTAGATGATTATTATGTATTGATGATAACATGTAGTGGCCTGAGCCCTAAACCATGAAGCCGGTTTAAGTTAACAAGGTGTTTCAGTTTAGTTTGCACCAACCCTGGATTTTTGGCTCCATGAAAGTGGCTCGGCTTTAGCGGTGTTCATCGCGATAGTCACGGTACCAACAAACCTGATTGAAACTAATTCTGTAACCCTGAGTTTGTTCAACTACCATCATGGTACGGCCCCTGATTAACTGATCTAATCCAGTGTTTAATCAGTTATCAGACATGTGTTATATTGTTAACACACTTAAATTATACATTACCACCACTGTGAAACTACAGCAATGAGCTATTATGAGGGATTTTTAAACTCATCATTCATATAAAAAATTATAATTGTACTTCACAGAGATCCAAAATCAGCACATGAATCACAACACACTCCTGTGTTCTTCAGTGAATATCCACTACCTCCAGTTGCCGTTCCTGTGATTTTCTGGTGCGCAATTGGTCCATTTACACATATATTGCCCAAATTGTTAATCATTTAAATTCTGTTTGTTAGCAGAGTCTGGTATTTAATATAGACACTTAATTTTTAATCATATGATGTATGTCACTCGCTACATGTGGGTAATGTTCATTCACTCCCACCACCTACATTTCCTGCTGGTACTGAGACTCGAACCCACAAGTCTCTTTCCTTCAGTGATTCTGCTTATTAATATCAGGTGTCACTTAATATGAGACAGCGCCGACGCCACGTGACTGTGACATATGCCATCAAAGTACATCGAGAGTGATTCGAGAGCAGGAGGACCCAGGATTTTAGGCACTATGAAAGTGGTTCGGCTTTTAGCTGTGTTCATCGCCATAGTCATGGTACCAACAAACCTGATTGGATTGGTTTGGTGTTTGTCAACTCAAAACTAATCCTGCAACCCTGAGTTTGTTCAACTACCATCAAGGTATGGTATTTAATACAGACACTTAATTTTGAATCATATGATTTATGTCACTCGCTACATGTGGGGAATGTTCATTCACTCCCACCACCTACATTTCCTGCTGGTACTGAGACCCAAACCCGCAAGTCTCATTCCTTCAGTGATTCTGCTTATTAATATCAATTCAATTCAATTCAATTCAAATTTATTTGTATAGCGCTTTTCACAATACATATTGTTTCAAAGCAGCTTTACAGAAAGTGCATTTCAGAAATGTACATGTACAAATAAAGTTAGTTAATCATGTATTACTTTAGGGCATAACATCGCTGGCGTTGAGTCGTCTCTTCACAGGCGTCGTGTCGTCTCTTCACAGGCGTCGAGTCGTCTTTTCACAGGCGTCGAGTCGTCTCTTCACGGGTGTTGGGGCATCTGAAGTCTCCATGAGAGGCTGGATACAAACTGGAACTGACGAACTCTATTTACTAGCGTCCCGAGATAACAACAGAAAAGCAGATGGGAAATAATTAGCATAGCTGCTGTTCATAATATTAATGCATTTGATCCGATTTAACTGTAGTATAAAAGGTAAGTATTATGTGAATGCTTGGCTAAAGAGATGCGTCTTTAATCTAGTTTTAAACTGTAACAGCGAGTCTGAGCCTTGAACAATATCAAGAAGACTATTCCAGAGTTTAGGAGCTAAATGTGAAAACGCCCTCCCTCCTTTAGTGGACTTAGATATCCTAGGAATGACCAGAAGCCTCGAATTTAGTGATCTTAAAGAGCGTGATGGATTGTAGGGCGATAGAAGATCCGTTAAATACCCAGGAGCTAAACCATTTAGGGCTAACTGTAGCTTGTTTATTGAGGATGCAGGACAACCAGCTAATAAGGCATTACAGTAATCTAGTCTCGAGGTCATGAATGCATGAACTAACTTTTCTGCATCAGAAACAGATAGCATGTTACGTAGCTTAGCAATGTTTCTAAGGTGGAAAAAGGCTGTTCTTGTAACATATGAAATATGATTTTCGAAAGACAAGTTACGGTATAACACCCAGGTCTTTTACTGTAGAGGATAAAGTAACAGGACAGCCTTCTAAATTAAAGTTGTATTAAAAGAGGTTTTGTGGGCAGTTTTTTGGACCAATAAGTAATACCTCCATTTTATCTGAATTTAATAGCAGAAAATTACACGTCATTCAGTATTTTATATCTTTGACACACTCTGACAATTTAGATAATTTAGTGTTTTCATCTGGTCGTGATGAAATATATAATTGAGTGTCAATATCAGGTGTCACTACTTCAGGGGGAGCTCTCTGTTCAGAAAAATTGGTAAGCTATTATTCTGACAATCGCAATCCTGAATACTTTTCTCTTTTCCTTCACTGTTAAAAATTACCTGTAAATTTTACAGTAAAATACTGGCAGCAGGGTTGCCAGCCAGTTACTGTATTTTTTACAGTAGCGTTTCTGTAATTTAATTTACAGAATTTTACTGTATTCTCTGATTACAGTAAATAACTGTATTTTTTACATTGTTGTATTTTTTTTTACAGTAAGCTACAGAATCTCTGTATTTGCTATATCTATTCTAGAGGAAGTATGTCAAATGAAGTATATACAATATATTTTCCTGATTTCTGAATATTAATGACTGGGCAGCTGAATTTTAAATGTAAATTATTTATCAACTGCATTAGCTTTAAACAATTGTTTGTAAATACATAGTGTTGTATAATGCACAACTTAATTCCCCTATTACTTCACAAAACAAAAAAATTATTCAACATACTAATATTGAAAAACAGGTCAAAATTTATTACATTTATAACTTTAAAATCTGCATGAAAAAAAAGTCATAAAACAGTGTATTTTGTATTATTTTGATTTCATTTTTTTTTTTTTTTTTAAATGGACATGAAATTAAATACTTTTAAATTACTTGAAACAAATTAGCTGTCATGGCCCTTCACACAAAGAAGAAATACTCAAACAACATGCATTTAAAACCACAAGTTGACCAACATGATCATAATAAAAAACAAAAAGACAGGGGTGAATTTTCTCCACTTCATTACCAGACAAACATGTCCAAACAACAAGGCCCCAAGTGAGTCCAACAAACTTCTGATCAAAAATGGAGAACAATTCAGCTCCAGAATGCTGTTCCATCACAGGATGCAAAGAGTGGCTAGAAACATTGAAAAGATCAAAGAGGACAATATATTAGATATATTACAAAACATAATGATACAGTCAGAGACAGATAGAGGGATGACAGATACAGTTAAGCCCCTTTCACACAGAGATTCCGGAAAATACACGGATAAAGTGACCCGGGATTTGACCCGGGTTCGTTTGATTTTGGTTCATTCACACTGCCAGTGATTTGCCGGAATCAGAGACAACCCGTTCACACACAACCCGTAAAAATCCCGTAAAGACACGTGACATCGATGTGACTTGTAATGTCTCAGCATCATCTTAAGTTTGCTTATGAGCTGCGATTTCTCTCTCTTGAGAAACCACGCTTGTGCATTTTTTCTCTGATTCGATCATAAACTTGCGCATTACGTACCGTTTCTCAGCTGGCGAACGATCCCGACTTCAGCATCAACACTACGACACGGCTTTTGTTCACACAGCACGTGTTCCGGGACAGAGCAGGCCAATGTTACTAGGTCCCCAACCCGGCATCGATGCCGGCATCAATCCCGGGTCGTGTCTGCGTTCACACAGAAGGCGTTCTGGCAATTTGCCAGGATCATTGCGCTGTGTGAAAGAGGCTTTAGAGACAGATAGAGAATATTAAAAGGTTACAATTAAAGGAAAAATAGATCTGTGTGTGTGTGTGTGTGTGTGTGTGTGTACACTACTTACATTTCAGAAAATTCCACTGATAATCCATCACTTTGCTGGGCAGAGTGGCAACATGTGGGTTCACTGCAACCTGTTTCTTCTGTACCATTTGCCCTGTCGTTTTAGATGGCAATTTTCCTCTCGACTTCTTTGTTCCTCTTTCCGGATTAATACATACAAAGCGCCTAAAGGGTCAGGAAACAGACAATATGTAATTAAGATTGGTTTTAAGGTTTTGAGGCTTGTAATCATGTTTTTGAAATTGGACCATATATTAGAGCAGTGTTTCTCAACTCCAGTCATGAGGACCTCCCAGGAAGTTTTATATGTCCACTTATTAAAACACCTGATTTAACTCATTAGCTTGCTAGTGTTAAAGAGGGAGACATCTAAATCATTCGCCCTAAAAATTCTCTCTTCTCGAGTTGAGAAACATTGTGTTAAAGGCCTCAACAGATAGCTATATGTATAAAAGGCAAGATCTGATATTGAATACATGTGTAAAATGCAGGTACTGAGGTTGTTAAGAATTCAATCATTACCTTTGAATGAACTCCAAGGTACAGACTGCCTCCTCCTGATAATATGCTGTGAACAGTATGGCAAGGCCAGACAGGAAGCTGTGCTGAAAGCCCTCCTCACACACAACATGGCCTTCCAGTGTCCACTAAAGTGTCTCCTAAAACAATACATGTGAAAATAGTTATTTTTAACTATACCATTTTTATTTTTCAGCTTTTTGCATTTAAAATATATTTTAGTATTCAGAGTGCAAGAACTCTTTCTTTTAAATAAAGTTAACAACAGCATTACAAACAAACAATAAGCACATTACACAGTAGGCTACAGCTTAAAAAACACATTCGTACTGAAATGTAAGCCAACTAGGGATTTTTACACCGACATATTAAACGTGCAACAAAACTGGTAACTTATACAGCATCATTCAGAATGTATAATATGACACACGACATCCTCCGTGAGTCTGACGCAAGGCTTTAGCAACGCCGTTTTCATTTTGGCGCCCATTTACACCATAAAATAATCACGACGAAGTGTGCTGATCAACACGAAGCTCGTGTGAATACCGACTGTTGTCTTTAAAGCATGTAATTCTTAACATAGGAGCCTATAGATTTTCTGCCCATAGCCGCTGTATCGCCGGGGTGAGATGTGTAAAATACTACCGCGTCCGCGCTGCTGAAGCCCGGCGCAAGTTTCATTCGCGCCCCGCGGTCGGAGGATGCGTGATCCGGGGTTACCATATGAACCGCGAATATAACGTTACCTTCATAGTCTACGAGTTACCAAACATTGAAAATAAGAAACTGAAATAACAAGTCACTTACCACAGAGTTGTGAAGCACTCCTCTTGCGCTACCCGAAAGTCGACGACACGACCGTTGAAGATTACAATGCCTCTGAAGATTTGAAATTTACAGCAATATTCTGTATTTTAAATTAAACCGCCTAGCGCCCCCAGAATGCATTGCAGTTTACAGCAATATGCTGTATTATTAGAAAGCAGCCAGCTGCTGTAAAATAATGCTGTAATTTTTACAGCAATTCATTACAGTGTTGGTAAAGGTTCGGTCACAACAAGTACAATAACGCTAGTTACAGTATAGGCTATAGGTGTCACGATCCGCTCAAGGGAAAAAGCAAGGTGGATCCAAGTGCAGTCAAATTGAGGTTTATTAAGGGTAATCCAAAAGAGTAGTCAAACAGGCAGGGTTCGATATCCAGACAGGCAGTACAAAAACAACAAACAGACTCAGGCAGGGAACACGGTAAACCAAACACAGTGTGACATAAACAACGATACACACAGGACATGGAACAAACAGGGCTTTAAATACAGGAACAAACTAGATGACAACGAGAAACAGCTGGGAACAGATAACAAACACCTGTGCAATCACACATACAGGAATTGTGGGAAAGGTCACTGCATGAAAAGTGGGATTTTCGACAGTTACCGGCGCTGTAGATTGTCGTGGAAGTTCAGGTTTACGACTGCAAACGGCAATTTACAGGCAACACTGCAAACTGTCGGAAATTGTCGGAAATTGACGTGGGACTTGCTTGCCCCGTGACCCCCCTCCCTCTAATGCTTTAACATGTAAATGAGACTGCTGTGAGCTTTACAAATGCAAATGAGGGTAGCAGGGGGAGTTTTATCCCAGGTGACTAAAAGGTATTAACTTAATTCTAAAAAAAATACAATATTTATTTATAACGCAAAATTAAAAACAGCCAAGGCTGACCAAAGTGCTGTACAGGGCAATAGATAAAATGCAGGGCAGAAACAGGACAATTAAAAAAAAAAAAAATAGTTGTGTCAAGGGGTATTAAAAGTTTTCAAGGATGTTTTGAAGATGGAAATTGAGGGAGCTAGTCTGATATAGAGGGGTAGACTGTTCCAAAGTTTTGGGCCTGCAGTCGCAAAAGTGCAGTCGCCTCATTTTTTAAGTCTGGATCTGGGCACGATGAGAAGACAGTGATCACTGGATCTCAAAGTACGAGATGGAGTGTACGGGCAGAGGAGATTGGTCAGATATTGGGGGGCCGGTTTGTTAAGAGCTTTATACACAAATAGTACAATTTTAAAATCAATCCTGAATGTGACAGGTAGCCAGTGGAGTTTGAATAAAATAGGGGTGATCGACTCATATTTGCGTGTCCCAGTGAGAAGTCTAGCTGCTGCGTTTTGAACTAGCTGTAGACGAGAGAGAGAGGCCTGAGATAGCCCAAAATAAAGTGAGTTACAATAGTCTAAGGCCATCCTTAAAAATATTCTTGTTTGCCGTAACCCGACCGACCCTGTCAATTTAGTAGCCTACCGACCCAATTATTTATTTTTTCCCCCTTTTAGTCCGACCGACTTGCCGGCTGAAACTTGTGTTAAGACCGACCGCTTTTTTGTAACTCTTCAAACAACTAATATAAATGCAATAAAATAATATTAGTTATTAAGTATTGTGAATATAAATACCGTAGGCCTGCATACAAACATAAGCTATAGCAGTGTGATTTTTATTTCAAAATAAGAGATTTTTGTTTAACGGTAACACCAGTGACACAACTCGTATTCTGCATTTTTTTTTTATATATCATTTACATAATATATTTGATAGTTATGTATACATTATTGTATTTTAAATGGTGTAAAAATCTGTTATTGACCTCAAAATAAAGCATTTTCCCTCTGTACATGACTGTGGGGACGAGCACTTCTGTGGTGCTTGAAATTCTATATAATTCATAAAAATCAAATATTGCCACATTGATGGCTCAAGAGGGTGTAATTGTTCAAATAACATATTGTTTTATTTTAAAATGTAAAGAAATTGTAACCCTAAAGTGTTTTTTAAGTGTAATATTTCTGTAAAGGCTAGGGACAGAAAAATGGACATTTTCATAGAATGACCCTCTTACATTTTAGCTTAAATTGATATTTTTAATGAAAGTAGCTAGATTAGTTACTATGTGTCATTAGCAATAGCCAATGTTATGTAAAAAAGACACAAAACCATTTATTTCAACAATTAATTTCAATCAGGCTTTGCCACAAAGGTAAAATGTGCATTCCATGCAAACAGCATCACAATCTCTGAACAGAAGATTGTATTTGACTCATGCTGCATACACATACGCAATGACAAGAATTATGCCTACTGTACATATAGAGTTACAACTACGATTAGAGTTGTTTACATAAAATGTACCTCGTTTCTATTTTGCATTAAAAATGTTTGTGGCCCCTTTAAGAAATCCCTCTCTTCTCGCGATACTATTCACTTGTGCTGGACGCGTGCGCGCGACCAGAGAACGGCAGCCATTTTTCATTGTTCAGGAGAGCTCCATGACGGTGCGTGCATCGATCGGATTCTGTGTTATACGTTCTTCTTTCTTGGTAAATATTACTCCAATATCTTTAATATGCACAAATAAGTTGTGAAGCGAAGTTAAAAGAACATTTGATGTGTACATTTTTGATTATAGATTTATTTGGAGCGCATGTGTGACGAGTGAACCTCGTGGTGATCGGACGGTAAAGGATTGGGTATGTACGTTTTATGGTTTATGGGGGAAATTACTGATGGCATGTTTATTTGATAAATCTGTTAATGAGTTGAATCTATATTCTGTGATTATACAGTATAACTTTATGGTTAAATGCATATTTCTGGTTCCGCATGGCATGATTAAACGTGGGTTGTGGCTTTGTTAAAGTGCTTTTATTTCTCTTGTAACTTAGGCCTAACCGAAAATAATAAATCAGCCACTGCCGTATTCCAGTTTGTGTTATCATATTTGATTGTAGCCTAACATATTTTGGTTTGGAGAAATCAATTTAAATCTGACCAGTTGCAGTGTATTACACTGCATTTCAGTTTGAATTGAGTTAAGTATTCTGTGGATTTGGGCATTGATCCACTGTTTAAGCTTTTTGTGACATTTGATTGTCATCTTCAAATTTACTGTAAACTGTTTCTACAATTTCTTCTTTTTTTTAACTAGTGAAATCTATTTTTTTTTTTTGTGAAATCTCTTCGAACAAGGCAAACTTTTTAATTGTGCTTCCATTGACCGCTGTCACTTATTTTAAACAGCAGTCAGAATAAAACCCCAATTTCAAAAAGCATAATTTCACCCGGTTGCATTTTTTCTCCTTTGTTTAATTTTACTGTGACTTATGTTGTTCTTATTAATTTTACTGTGACTTATGTTGTTCTTATTAATATCACTCTCAATTAATTGTTTTCCAGCTGCCTTAAAGACATATTACACGACAGTGCGCAGGAGCTTCAGGTACAAACAACCAGATCTTGCATTGCAGGCGGAAGCTGTGGTGAATTCAGCTCGGAGACGAGCGAGAAGAAAGACGGTAAGATTTATTAGATTAGATTCGTTTTTGGTCAATGTGACTATTTTTCAGGTGCATTAATAGATGTGTGTTGTCCATACGCAGTGCATTGCGCAGTATTGATTGTCTTTATTGGTTTTAACAGCTGCTAAAAGCGAGACAGAGTGTGCTAGCTGAGGATGAGGTGGGCCTTCGGAAGTGAGCTACCATAGACCTGATGTCTGATGAGGAAGACGGCATCGTTGGCGGGGTGTCTGGATGGATTGTGCGACCTCCGTCCTGTCGCAGCCAGGAGCTCACCGAGCTCTGTGCTACGCTGCAGTCGAGATTAGAGTCGACTCCAAAGTACAGGGCAACGCACCACAGATGTCTGCAAAATGGACCGAATTCAGACAGAATGCCGCTAGTTACCTGCAGCTGTATTTTGTCAGGCCTTGTGAAATGTAAGAATATTCTGTTTTTCATGATTTCATCATAAAGCAAGAGGTCATGGGATTGATGGCTATTATTTGTTTAATAATTGTAAATAATCCTGTAATTTACAGGAAGCAGTATGCCATCTTCACAACTCTGAGACAAATTGTGGGCGCTACGAACTGGATCAAGGTAAAAAAAAAAAAGAATCTTACATTCTTTTATTTTTTTACTTTCATAAAAACTTACAAACATTTTAAAGGTAAGATTCAAAGAATATGCTTTCATTCTCTTGTATAAGAAAATAGATCCGTTATAGTTTACGATCTTAATCATACATTTTGTTTCCATAGAGTAACCTCGCCTCATAACGAGGGCGTAACCTCACATTTACTCAGAGCTATGTCTGCAAGTCCAGATTTTTATGACGCTGATCATGACGACATTGTAAGTAACTTTTACTATTTTCTCCTTGTTTCATTTTACTGTGACTTGAGTTGTTTTTATTCATATCACTCTCATTTAATTGTTTTCCAGCTGCCTGTAAGACATACTACGAGACAGTACGCAGGAGCTTCAGGTACAAACAACCAGATCTGGCATTGCAGGCCGAAGCTGTGAAGAGTTCAGCTCGGAGTCGAGCGAGAAGAAAGAGGGTAAGATTTTTAGTCAATGTGACTATTTTTCACGTGCATTAATAGATGTTTTGTGTCCATACACAGTGCATCACAGTACTGATTGTCTGTATTGGTTGTTTTTACAGCTGCTAGAAGCGAGACGGTGTGCTAGGTGAGGATGACGTGGGCATTTGGAAGTGCGCCACCATAGATCTGATGTCCGATGAAGTTCAACCACCAGCCAGGAGCTCACAGAGCTCTGTGCTACGCTGCAGTCGAGATTAGAGGCGACTCCTAAATACAGGGCAACGCACCACAGACGTTTTCAAAGTGGATCGAATTCAGAGAGAACGCCGCTAGTCACCTACTACAGCTCCGAAGATGAAAACAGACACTGAGCTTCCAATTTGTTGTGTGTGCAGATGATCTATGCTTTGTACATAGGTGTATATTGTTTTGTGTCTGTGCTAATAAAGCTCTTTCTTTGAATAAACAGCATGTCCCTGGCAAATTTTCCATTCCTTTATAAATTCATGTCCTTGATGCTGATGGTAATAATAGTGTAGTCCATAGGTTAACAATGACATGAATATACCACAGAATAGCATATTATGAATATAAAAAAATAATTTATATATTATTATTTATATGAATATTATAATTTTTTGAATTTTTAATGAGCGAGGGTGACCAATAGTAACAGATCTGCCAACCAATCACGAGTGATTTTTCTTGTTTAAACCACGTGGGTTCAACCAATAGTGAGTGAGGAAATTCAAGCCTTTCTCTGGCGGGAGCTGCTATTCATATGGTAATTAGAGCCATTCACACCTCCGGCGCGAGCGCTCTGCATACGTCATGGTTCGTTTCCGACGATATTCGGCACAGACGAACGCGACGTTCACAGGCTGTAAATTGTCGTTAACTGCCGAAAATTAGGGAGATTTACGGCCGTTTACGGGGTCGGAAATCCCAATTTTCATGCAGTGGGTAGTTCTTGAATGACACCGTGGGGAAAGGAGGACATCTAGTGGATACCAGGGGAACACAACCAGACACTGTGACAATAGGCTAGTTCGACTTCATGCAGCGCTGCACAGACCGATCGGCAGCTGACTTGATGCAGTGCATGCTGGTTAGAAATTGTGTTCGACTTGAAACAGCGCCGACGTCACGTGACTGTGGACTGTTTCGTTTGTCAACTCTGCTCCCTGGTTTGCATCAGAACGCCGTCAGCTAAAAGTCAAGGGTCGTCGATTAGAACAATTATATTCCAAGACTGAACTTGTAGTTCATAAAGATTTGTATGCTGACCACATGCAAGTTTATAAGTCTGCACTTTCCACAGCAAAATTAGATTATTATGCGGGTTTGATTGGATCTGGTGTGGGAAACACAAAATGGGATCTTATTATGGAAAGCGCCACTAGAGCTGCCACCTTCCAGTGCCTGGACAAAAGCCTCCTGACCCCCCGCAACTCTGAGGCGGAGAAGGGCAAGGCTTAGGCCAGGGAAGTGAACTGCTGTTCCACAGGACCACTGGGAAAGCGTACCCTGTCAAGGAAGCGAGGGACGCTGCGGAAACCACATCCTGCCTGAAGGGAGGTAACATGTGGAGAATACACATTTGGACTGGGCGGAAAAAAGGGCAGTACAACATATGGAATGTCACTGGGACGACTCCAGTCTATAACAGGGGGGAGGATCAACCGACAGTGATGGCAGAGGGGACTCTGCCGAGGGAAGACACGGGCTCGCCGCAGGGAGTCGTACCATGGAAGAATGCACATATGGGATCGCCGTAGGGATCACAACATATGGACCCAACCTAAAACAGGTTCCACCAGTGCATACGAGTGATAGGCCTGGCTTCGGACGTTCTGCCACGTCCATTGCCGAAGGATATGGAGGAACTCAACAGGGTTCGGTTTAAGAGGGAACTCAGCTGGAGCAAGAATTGTGCACGTATCCAGTCCATAGGAGGGGAATGGCGCAGCAAGCCGAAACTTCGAACCGTGCTTACAGTGAAACTGGCTTCATGTGAAGGGAGCCCACGGGAAGCAACGGTTCGACACATAGGCTAGGTCTCTAGCGAACGTGTATCGGTGTCGCCCAGCCCCCAACTCTGTTAAACATCTGTTCAGCGAGGCACTCTGTGTCAACGCCTAGGAGGGAGCAGTAGGAGAGGTAGGAACCTTGGGCACATATCCATGCCGGGGTCTCAGGAGTCATGAGAGTTAGCCGGCCCAAATTCCAGGCACGATTCGTTGACCAAAAATGCGGGCAAGTCCCTGCCCTCTAGAAAGAGACCAAACAAGCAGAAGAACTGTTTCTTTAAAAACAGAATTTTTAACTGTAGGGCTCAAGGGAGGTCTCTGCAGTGCAGTAGAACCAGAGATAAGTCCCAAGAGGGTAAAGAGGGGGCACAAGGCAGATTTCAGTAATTTCCCTTTGCTCCCCTCAGGGACCTGATGATCAAGTCGCACTCCCCACGGCACTGCATCATGATGTTCGTCAGTACAGAGGCCACAACATTTTGAGGTGGAGGAGACGGCCTCACTCCAACCGTTAGCAGGAAGGAAGCACTGAAGTGATTGAACACCTTCGGGATGTCCTCACGGAGAGAAGACTCAATTCAACGAATAGGTTCCCCTTCTAAGGGGGAG
Organism: Rutilus rutilus; assembly: GCF_951802725.1. NCBI lineage: Eukaryota > Metazoa > Chordata > Actinopteri > Cypriniformes > Leuciscidae > Rutilus > Rutilus rutilus. Next base: position 3,304,552 of record NC_140211.1, read on the forward strand.
TGAGCCTCTTTTTGAGAGGGTGCTCTCACAGAAGTGATGGTCTCTACAGCATAAAAATTATTGCGGTAGTAACCAGAACCTCCACGTCCCGTTCTTTTTAGAACCAGACCTGGAACTCTCCAAGGTCTAGACGTGGGTGCTGTTGTGCCACATCCCTGAGAATGTATCCCACTCAGACAGGAGAAGAAACAACTGGCGGAGGGACGAGTCCGGAGGGGCAACAGACGTGGCAGTGCGGCCCCGAAGTGGTCCCGAACAGCTGGCCAGCTGGGGACGGAGTCTCCACTCTATCTGAACCAGAGGCTGTCGTGAGGCTTGTCAGCGGCACGATTGAGCAAGCCAGCAGAAATAAGTGGAATGAAGCGACCTTAGAAGCTTCTGACTCCAAGGAGGAGGTGGCGGGCGAGTTGCAACATGCGAGGGGAGCGCAGCTCGACGGTCACAATGTTGTCAGAACAGTACATGCTCCCTGAGCAGTGGTGTCTCGAAGCGAGGAAACTGTAAGCAACTCGAGGCAATGAATGCCAATGCAGTCAGAGGGCGCCCAGACCTCTGTTACTACATCCCCTTTATACGTGGCTCCTCAGCCGGCATTAGTGGAAACTTGTTCCAGGAGCCATTGGCCCGGGGAAACAAAAGGTCTATTTATGGGCTTAAGGTTTGGCAACAGGCCAGGGTGTTCACCACACGGAGCGTGTCGCTCTGCCACGGCCACCTCGGGACTCGGTCGTGAAGCCAGTGCTGAAGTGGTCTTCATATGGAGGAGCCGTGTGGCTGTGTCTGCCATATGCCCCAGGAGCCTCTGAAAGTTTCAGTGGGACCCTTTCTCACTTCTTTAATAGCACTGAGCTGACACACCTCTATCTGAGAGATGCGCTAGACCACGACCATCTCCACACTAGAAAAGAGATTCTCGTCCCTTCGGCGAGATACTCTTTCCCAGTTGACCTGAAGACCCAACTGGCTATGGAGCACTCGAAGGGTAGGACCATGAACTGATACATCATACCTTTGAACGCAAGAACACAGGAGGCCTGTGGAACGGAAGAATAGAGATCTGAAGTACACGTCTTTCAGGTAGAACGCTGCAGACCAAGCTTGGGGACGGGGCATTGAAAATGCAATTCTGTGTTTAACAAGTGAACGGAGGCTTTCGAAAAAGGGCCCGTTTCAGTTGACAGATCCAAGATGGTCATAACCCACCACACATTAAAGCTACAATGAAATACAGGCTCTTGGAAGCCAGACTTCATATCGGCTGGAGGGAACGGCTAGCTCGCATCCTTCGCCAGTAGGACTGCGGCGTACACACACAGGACAGGAGCTCTGCTCAACCCTTAGGTATGATGAATATCACTGAGCCTGGGCGGAAGCCGGGCAAAATGAATCGCAAGCCGAGTCTGAAGGTACCGATTGGGGTTAGGGTTAGGGTTTAACCCTATATGGGTATTTTAACAAAGCCAGATATCATTTCTGAGTACAAATAATATTATATTTTTTACAAAAATGGTCATAACTAAGGAAATCCATAATGTGTACAATGGACCAGACACCTTTATCCATCCAGTCATGAAATAACACAGATTTCCTATTAATAAGGATACACATATTATTCCACAAAGAACAACTATGTGGGGAAAAATTGTGTTTGTATATCAGTTTCCAATGCAATAATACCTATGAAAAGATGACAATTTACACTTTAGTTTTCGATGGCTCAAAGTCACACCTCAAAAGAAAATCAATGCCCCCAAAAGAATCAAAGATTTTTGAAGAAAAACTAGACCAACCAGAATGTTTATTCCTAAGGAAAGCTTGGAGCCACCTCAATTTAAGAGTGCCATTCATAACATCAAAATCAATAATCTTCACACCTCCCTCACTGATTGGCTTCACTACATCTGATTTTCTTATGTAATGGTGTTTGTTTTTCCAAAGAAATGTATACTGAATTTGATTAATATTATTTATCCACCTGCCAGAGATACCTAAAGAATATGCAGGATAAATCAGCCTAGAAAGTACCTCGGTTTTCTGTAAAAAAAATTCTGGCAAAAATGGAAATATCCCTTTGTGTAACGGTCATCAGCTGGAGTGCCCTTGAGAGCCACCTGAGGGCACTCCACATCAGACTATCATTATTCACTCACAACTACATTTCCCATAACTCACTGCCCGGACTCATCATCACTGATTGCATTCACCTGTGTCTCAGATCTCAGATTATCAATAATTCTTTTGTCTTTGCCTGACTTTGGGATAAGAATGATCGGTAACACTTTATAATACCGTTCAGTTGTAAGTCATTTATAAGTGGTTAGTTAATGATGAACTAATCATTTACAAAACATTCATAAATGATTAGCAAGTGATATACTAACATTTTATGTATGTTTTGTAAATTCCATTACAAGCCATCTACAAGTGATTAGTAAATGATTAACTAATAATTTATGAAACATGACTATGCGTTCATAAATGATTAATAAGTGATATGTTAATTATTTTATGTATGTTTTGTAGATTCAGTTATAAGTCATTTATAATTGATTGGTTAATGATTAACTCATTTAAAAAAAAAACATGAATATGTGTTTCATAAATGTTTAATAAATGATGTTTTTTTTTTTTTTTTTTTTGTATGTATGTATGTAGTAATTAGAGGGTGCAGAAAGCATCGTAAATGCATAATTTGTAACAGGCAAGTAACAGTGTTCAACACAATGATGTGTAAACACATGAATAAATCATTTACAACACTTTCTGCATCCCCTAATCTAAAGTGTAAAATATTCATCTCTTGTAAATGTGTTACACGTCATTCATAGATAACATTCGTAGATCTTATGCCTTATTGATTCTTGAAGTGGTAATCTACGAATGATGTGTAATTTAGCTTGAAGAGAGAGTAATTTATCACCATCATCTTGAGTCATTTCCTGTGTATTACAACAGGTACTAACTTCTTGGATTAAACTTAACTCCCTTTGCTTCTGTCCTTTTTTTTTTTTTTTTTTATACCAAACTGAATTGAAACTTCCCTTGTTTTGGATTTAAAATATTCCCATTTATTTCCGAGTTAAGGTGAGGTCATCTTTAATCTCAATAATCAAATTTCTTATTTGACTACAATAATCTTTATCCTTTGAAAGTTCTGCATTAAACTTCCAGTAGTCTTTTCTAAAGGTATGTTTTATTGTTGCCGTCAAAATTAAAGAAATAAGGCAATGATCTGTCAATGGTGTGGCAGAAATGGAAACGTTAGTGGCAAACTCAGAATGTCCCTCAGTAATAAGCCAAAAGTCTATCCGTGACTTAGAGGTTCTATTAGGTTTGACCCAGGAAAACTGAGTCTCATTAGGATGCTTTAACCTCCAGATGTCATTAAGGAAATTTGACAGGCAAAACTCCTGAATAATGTTATTAAAATGGTGACTTGTATAACTAGAAGGAGATCTGTCCAGCCACTCATCTGGTGCTAGATTTAAATCACCTCCAATTAGTACAAAATTTGTTTGAAATTTCGATTTAAGATGTGTGACAACATTGTAATATTAGAAAATACAATCTTGTTTTACCCACTACTATTATAACCATAAACATTAACTAAAATAAGAAAAGTCCCTTCACTGTTCACCACAGCAGTAAGCCAATGACCATGATGAGCATCAGACTGAAAAGTCACAATCTTCCCAGGGCAATTGTTAAGGCATATGGCGACACCTGCTGATCGATTGGAGCCATGACTAAACACAACTGTCTCTCCCCACTGTATCTTCCAAAAAGCAGCATCTTCTTCAGTAGTGTGAATCTCTTGTAGAAAAACAAAATGTGTCTCCTGCCCCTTGCAAAACAAAAATATACCTTTGTGTTTTACTTTGTCCTTTAGTCCCCTTGCATTTAACGAACAAAAAGATAGACGAGATTACAACGAGAACATACGCCCACTGGAACTCACAGTGAACGGATCGAGAGTGTCAATAAGCTATCGACAATGAGATCAGAAAAAGAAAAGTGCAAAACTTACAAAAAAAGCCTCTCAAAAAAACAACACATTTCCCATTTTCCAAGACTTCATCATTAGGCAAAAATTTGCTACCCTTCAATGAAAGCAAAGGGACCATGAAAGGATGCCACTTTTCCTTCAGCTCGCGCTTGTTTAATCCGTGGCCAAAGTACTCCCCTAACCGCTCTCTCTACTTTGTTTAAACACTGGATGAGATCAGTGAAAGTCTCATACTTGTTACCAGTGTACCAAATGCTACAATTTTGTATTACTAATTATAGCAAGCATGTCATTTTACAATATGAAGTAACCCGATTATCAACCCGATTAACACTTTCAACCAAAATCCAACATCCAACCGACATCTTGTGCCTGCTTGGTGGGGGTTGCTCTATCTAATCTGATTTTGTCAGTGTAGAATGTCATGCTAAGAGGATAATGAATGAGCAGATATTTAATAGTTTTCAGTATATTCTTGTGCGCGTCAATACACTCAATGTTTGCCCTGTTTCTTTGTCAGATCTTCTTCTTGTAATTTGTTGTATTGTATTGATTTTTGTCTAATTTAGAATATTTCTAATTGTCCAATTTTGTTATTGTAATTCTTTTTTTGTTGTTGCCTTTTGTGCTTATATTTAAGAGCACTTGTAGCATTACATAAGAAATGAACTGCCTCCCCTTTGAACAAACTTGCAAATAAATAGATTCATATTTGATCTGAGATTTGCTTCCTTTCATATGGATCTTTCATTAGCCTATCAGTCAAACATTATTCACATTGACTTTTGGCCATGACCTACTTGATAAAAAATGAAACTCATATGAAACAGTAATTTTGTTACATTTTATTTGATTTGATTGAGTATTAAGATGACATGACAGTCAAGCAGTTGCATTCCAATCTGCAGTATTAATTTTATGTGCTCCATTTCACCTTTATATTGATTCCACCATCCCTGTCCAGGAGATCAACACTTCTGCTGTCATCATCGTAGCTCATTTTGTCATCATCAAATTAGTTGTTGTTGTCATTGTCGTCCACGTACTCATTGTCATCGTCGCCCACGTCCTTGTTGTCATCGTCGCCCACGTCCTCGTTGTCATAGTCGTTCACGTCCTCGTTGTCATCCTCGTCCTCGTTTTCAGCCTCATCATATTGTTTGAGTCCTTTTCTGATCTTTTTTTTGCATATTTTCTCCAGGAAAGCCTTCTTTCTTGTATTGATACAAAGGCTCAGCTGGGTAGGGATGCTGATGCTCAGTTGGGTAGGGATGATGCTCAGTTGGGTAGGGATGATGCTCAGTTGGGTAGGGATGATGCTCAGTTGGGTAGGGATGATGCTCAGTTGGGTAGGGATGATGCTCAGTTGGGTAGGGATGATGCACAGTTGGGTTGGGATGATGCACAGTTGGGTAGGGATGATGCACAGTTGGGTAGGGATGATGCACAGTTGGGTAGGGATGATGCTCAGTTGGGTAGGGATGATGCTCAGTTGGGTAGGGATGATGCTCAGTTGGGTTGGGATGATGCACAGTTGGGTAGGGATGATGCACAGTTGGGTAGGGATGATGCTCAGTTGGGTAGGGATGATGCTCAGTTGGGTAGGGATGATGCTCAGTTGGGTAGGGATGATGCACAGTTGGGTTGGGATGATGCACAGTTGGGTTGGGATGATGCACAGTTGGGTAGGGATGATGCACAGTTGGGTAGGGATGATGCTCAGTTGGGTAGGGATGATGCTCAGTTGGGTAGGGATGATGCTCAGTTGGGTAGGGATGATGCACAGTTGGGTAGGGATGATGCACAGTTGGGTTGGGATGATGCACAGTTGGGTAGGGATGATGCTCAGTTGGGTAGGGATGATGCACAGTTGGGTAGGGATGATGCACAGTTGGGTAGGGATGATGCACATTTGGGTAGGGATGATGCTCAGTTGGGTAGGGATGCTGATGAGTAGACGTGTGGAGAGACGAGCAGAAAGCCATCATGTGGAATAATGTTTAAGTTGCCAGTGAAGTTAGCTGTAATGTACACACACACACACACACACACACACACACACTCACACACACACACACACACACACACACACACACAATAGAATAAGTATGTTTTGTCCATTGCTTAATTTGCAAATTCTGAGGTCCCGGAACAATGGGAGGTGATTGATCTGGCAAGTTAGTGGGGTAAGGAAAGGTATCACAACATATGCACATGTTTGGGTTGTACATAATCACAGCCGGGTTTGCATCTAACTATTTTGATGTGCACATAGGAAATTCTGAATGGAAATGCTTGACATGATAATAAACTCTCAGAATTAACATAGACATTGATATTGCGTTGTTTAAAAAGCATTTGCTCTTACTTGTTAAGGGTTTCGCTCTGTCAAATACTGAGGTGTGGCCAAGGCCAGCTACAGTACTTAAGCAGTGTATACAAGCTCTCATTAAGCTGAACCTGGCTCAGGACACAACACACACTCCTCCACAGGTCACTTTTCGGCGAAACCTACACGCACTCTCACCCTCTCGCCTATCCTCTTTGGTCTCATCCAAACTTCCTCCCCTAATCAGCTCACATTATTAGATAATAACAGTACAACTGACACTCTTTTCTCCACTCTAACATCTTGTTTAGACAACTTCTGCCTGCCTGCAACTCAGCCCGCGCCACCCCCTCTACCCCCTGGTTATCTGATGTTCTCTGCGAGTGTTGTTCTAAACTCAGGGCTGCAGAGAGGAAATGGTGCAAATCGAAAGATCCCACTGACCTTGGTTTGTATCAATCCCTCCTCTCTTCCTAATGTCTCTATTGTTAAAACAACTCACTACCACAACAAAATTAACAATTCTTCTAACTCTCGGACTCTTTTCAAAACCTTCTCTTCTATTATTAATCCTCCTTCATCAGCTCTAACAGCTGGATGATGCTATCGGAGCTACACAGCTCCTTGTCCAAGCTCTTGTTCTATCCAGACTGGACTATTGTAAAGCTCTGTTGGCAGGCCTTGCCATTTCCACTGTCAAACCTCTGGAACGGATCCAAATGCTGCAGCAAGAGTGTCTTTATCGAGCTGAAGAGACGGACGTCATACCTCTCTTCATAGACTTGCACTGGCTGCCAATTGCTGCTCGCATCAAATTTAAGGCACTGATGCTTGCCTACAGAACAACCACTGGCTCTGTGTTTCACTTGTTATTTTTTCAGTTGTTGTAGGCTACATGTATTCGTTGCTTTTGTTTCTGTGATCCTAGCGGTTTTGTTCCTTTGTTCCTTGAGTTCTATCTGTTTATGTGTTACTTTATTAAAAATCCTGCACTTAGATCCTCTCCTTCGCCTGCTTTCCTCAGCCCTGTTGTTGGTTTGACTGCTTCTCTGTCACAGGATGCACACACAAAAAGGTAAGGTCCAAGTGCAGTTTAATGGGGTAATCCGTACTCACAATTAGGGATGTCCCGATCAGGTTTTTTTGCCCTCGAGTCCGAGTCCGAGTCATTTGATTTTGAGTATCTGCCGATACCGAGTCCCGATCCGATACTTCTATAATACATAAAAAAAGAATAAAGAGCGAAAAAAACAGATCCAGGATGTTCCTTATTTTTTATTTAATTCACCTTATTTTAACATTCAACAACTCTGTTAACAAACAGAGCACTTCTGTGAGGTAGCTTGAACAATCAAGTAATAAATAAATTCTTCACTTTTGGACTTAAGTGCAACAGTAAATATAAAAAAAGTCTAATATATAAACAAATAGCACCTCAACTTAAAATTCCCGGTAGGCATGTAAACAAATAAAAAATAAAAGTGCCACAGTGTTTGCAAAGCCAGTAATGTGCTTTTAGGAACTGCACTCCTAACTCTTACGCCGGTTTCACACTGCACTGTTAGCAGAGCGTGCAGCGCGTATTTTTTTCGCCGCCCATGTTAACAGATTAAACTAGTCTTTACAACATTCACACCGCGCGCAGAGGTGGCGCGGCAGTGCGTATAGCAGAGCAGAGCAGGAGTGCCGCGATCGCTTTTGCTGAATTAAAGTGACAATACATTGATCATGGCCAAAATACACCGCAGTTTTATCCAAAAAGTGCATTGATGATATCTATTGTGTTTTAAACAGTCAATCAAATGACCAACAGCAATGTAAAAAAAAAAAAAATGTCCAAAAACAAACTTGTTGCCATAACAATAAAAACAAAGATGAACCAAAAGTTATATAAATGAAATTATTAATAAAATAAGCTTCTTGACAAGTCTTTTCTCATCCATTATAGAGTACTCTGTCTGTACACAACCCACGGTTCAGCGGCACGTGACAAACACTGCCAGTGTGAAAGCAAAACGCGCGTGTCCTGCTCCTGCTCACCATACGCACTGCTCCTGCGCTGCTTACGCGCGTGCAGTGTGAAACCGGCGTAACTCTGTGCCACCGCATAACTATAGATGTGTTAAAAAATATTGAGAATATATATACATATATATCCGAGTCCTGATCGGGAGGTAACGTCCGATTCCGATCGAGTCCGAAAAAACACATGATCGGGCCGATTTCCGATCACGTGATCGGATCGGGACATCCCTACTCACAATCCAGCCAGGAAAAAAGGTCAAAATCCATACAAGACAGTCCGATAAACAAGAAACAACCAGGAGTGGAACAGAGAAGTGCAAACTAGACATTAAACAAGGAATCCACAACAATCACAGAAACAGACAGGGTATAAATAGACTGGTACCAGAGAATGTCTAATATGGCGAGAAGTTTCACTCTCAGTACACTTCCGGCTTCTGAAGTGGTTGCAGTTCCACTCTGATTCCATATGAGGGCGCTCACAGGACGAGTGCAGAATGAATGGAGGTCTATGGCGCTATACCAATAAAAATCCACTTTTCTCAGGATATAAATTTTTTGTCTAGTAATTTGAATGTTGTATTTGAAAGGAGATGCAAATAAATTACACACTGCTGGGTGTTAGATTTTTTTGAGTCACTTATTTGCTTTAAAAAGTCTATTAAAGTGTCAATGACGTCATACACATGTACGACCAGAGATACTGGTTAATGGCAATCCTTCACTCACTCTGGTGCGTTCGCGCTCTGCACTTTCTTTTCACTCGAGACATCGACAACACAGCTGACACAGGTAAACACATGTGCTAGAAGAGTTTTTGTTTTGTTTGTTTCTGGTCCCGCTGCGGATGACACGATGCCATCAAGCGGTATCTCTGGTCGTAATCAGTCCTTCACTGACCAATCAGCGTTCATTAGCAGAATGCTAGCGTGTTATGGGCAACAACAACTCAACCTGTAAGAAATCAAAAGGACATAAGTACTCGTTCATTCAACTTTCGACCTAAAACCCATGTTGAACTTGCAAAATCTACAATCAGATCTGAGATTTCTCAACGGCAATCGGGTGAAAGAGACAAATTTAGCTGTCTAGCCCCATAGACTCCCATTCATTCTGCACTCATGGCGATCGCCCCCAGTGGAACTCTGGTGGTACTACAACCAAAATTTGGTACAATAGAGCTTAATAGGGAGTGGGCAGGCTCTCCGTAGACGGGCTCTGCTGGTACAAACAATGTGAGTGGAAACAGCTGTGTGCAATGATCAGTGATGAGTTCAGACAAAGGATTATGGGAAATGCAGTTCATGAGTGAATTACACCGTGGGAGAAGAGAATCTCTAGTGGTTACCCAGGGATACACAAAACCAGACACTGTGACAATCTACTGCTCTCCTCATTTGTAAGTCACTTTGGATAAAACCATCTGCTAAATTATTAAATGTAAATGTAATGTGACGCAGATTATCTTGAGTTTTGCGTTAGTTCAAATGCACATTAAGGAGATGGAAACAGTTTATCCGCATACTCATGACATGTTGTGACCATTTTTGCATGTAAATCATGCATTAGGCCCAGCAAAAGGTCTTACCTTGGCAAACAATTCTTCCAACATAGCCCTTGACATTCATATGGAATTTGAAAGTTTATATAGTAGTTTGCGTGCGGACGCTTGCAGGTAGGTTATACGGAGGTTGCCGCACTGGCGTATGTGCACAGCAGCCATTTAAGCCATGTGAGATATTTCATCTTCTGTGTCTCCTCGCAGCATTTAATAAAACAATGTCCAGCAACACAAATCACTCTCTCTGAAGCAATGGGCTTCATCACGACAAGAGGTAGGCCTAACCTCAAGATACAATGCGCATAACGTAGTGGAAATGCGCAGATTCACATTTTCTTTAGTCGAATATTCGGAAAAGAGCATACAAAATGCAAAACATTTTGGATGGAAACCCAGAGACTAACTCACATGTAAAAAAAACAGCTCACATCTCCGGGTTCCCATTTAATTCTGAATTTAATTTATCCCAAAAATCAGAATAGCAAAAACAACAGGCGAGACGTAAGTGTTTTTTGCTAGTTTCAGCCCGACACAGTTATTATTTTCAATATTTGAAATTTATTTAGCTCTTTTATTTGTTTATTATTCAGTTTCTTCATGTATTAGTTTAGTTTGGGAATTTATGTTCGCAGGTCTGTAATGTGTTTTGGAGCGTGTCGTATTCAGAGAGGGATGTTTTCCGTAGGGATATTTTTCTCATTTAGTTATGAGTTGTAGACTTATATATATATATATATATATATATATATATATATATATTAGACTTATCTTTTGTTTTCGAGCATAAAAGTAAATAAGTGATATTTCATTGAATGTATTCAACATAGTTAGCAACAGTAAAATTTAGAATACATAATGTTAACTTACCTCCTTTTTTCTCACTCTGAATCCTGTAAAGTTTATTTTTGCAGGCTGTCTTATTTTTAATGCATTGTTTTTAATGGAATTCTTACAGTACTAGTTTTGACTATTTAATGCAATGAAATGGGACTGTATACTGTGACTTCAAGGTTTAATTCACTACAAAATGAAAAAGTCATAATTTACACAAACTCACGTTGTTCCAAAACCATAAGAAATTCATTCATCTTCGAAACACAAACAAATATATATTTATTGAAATCGGAGAGATATCTATTCCCTGATTGAAAGTCTGTGAACCCAAAATTTTCTAATGAACCTTATTGTAAAGTGTTATCAAATAATAAATTAGATTAATAAATACCATACATATGGTTGGAAAGTTTCTAAAGGAGTCACCAAAGGCACTATTCTGCCTATGAGGGAACAATTAAGCAAAATTATTTTTATTAAATTATTGTTATTATTTTTATTTTATTATTACTTTGATTCAGAACAGGTACCACCAGTAGAAATACACTCCAGTAAACGCTGCTATGTACAGTTATTGATGCACTGTAAAACATTTATTGTAGATTGACAATGAATTCCTTGCTAGTTGTTGCATTGCTTTTTAAAATATAATTATTAAAAAAAATCTAACCAATCTAAAACCTTTGAACGATAGTGTATATTTTTAGCATATAATATTGCCATATAAAACACATGGCAAGTTTAAATCAGACATGATATAGGCAGGTAATGGATTGTGTATCCATGCGATGTAAAAAAATAATGTTCATTCATTCATATTTCAACAGCTAGGAGAAAATAAGTTTATAGTTAATAAGATCCCTGTCAAAGGGACACTAATCACCACAACGGATTATCCCATAATGCATTGGGTTTTCACTACTTTCTTCTTTAATAATCACATCACAGTAAAATGCTGCAGTGGACGGGATCTTTTTTTTTTTTTTTTAGTTCTGACAATATTCTGACACCTAATGAGTTAATTATTATATGATTTACAGAGTACACTGTGAAAAAACCTGGCATCTGTGGTTGCCAGAATAATTCTGGAAAAAATACAGTAAAAATGTATAGATATTTACAGAAGCGCTAGTGAAAAACGCCTCGGTTACGACTGTAACCTCGGTTCCCTGAAGAGGGAACGAGCGTTGCATCGAGAATGACGCTATGGGGAACGCTTTGCGTGATGACGTCTTGAAGCACATGTAAAATCAGTCCAATGGTGTGGCGGAACGTCAGAGGCGGGTGACGTCACGTACCAGGAAGCTATAAAAGCCGGCCCGAAACAGAAAACGAAAGCTTCGTAAAAGTCTGAAGTCGAGCTGACAGGCATGAAGGAGATATGGCAAGGCGACGCAACGCTCGTTCCCTCTTCAGGGAACCGAGGTTACAGTCGTAACCGAGGCGTTCCCTTTCAAGGGAACTCCCGTTGCGTCGAGAATGACGCTATGGGGAACGTCTATACCAACGCCTCCATAGCTACGAATGTCTGTCCTGTGTGTAATCTGGAGAGCAGCACTAGGAAGACAAAACATGAGACCCTGGAGCAGAGTCTAGATCCAGAGAGTAAAACCTGACGAAAGTGTGCAGTGAGGACCAGCCTGCCGCATCACAGATGTCCTGTAAAGAAACTCCTGAAATAAGGGCCTTAGAGGCCGCCATACTCCTCGTCGAGTGCGACCGGACAGCCAAAGGAGAAGGCTGCCCAGCCGCCTCATAAGCAAGTGAGATAGCCTCGACCACCCACTTGCTCATCCTTTGCTTAGACACTGGACCTCCTTTGTTAGGGGACCCAAAGCACACAAATAATTGATCACTTTTTCGCCACAGGGCAGCTCTGTGGACATATGCGTCTAACGCCCGCACAGGGCAAAGCAAATTATTAGCCTCCTGGTCCGCATTTTGAAAGGGAGGAGGACAGAAGGCCTGCAGAACAATAGGTCTGACCACATTAGTGGGGACCTTGGGGATATAGCCCGGTCTCGGATGAAGAAATGCTTTGATCATACCCGGAGCAAACTCCAAGCATGACGGAGCAACCGACAATGCTTGGAGATCCCCTATTCTCTTGAGAGAGGAAATAGCAAGAAGGAAAAGAGCTTTCAGCGTTAAAAACTTCTCAGGAACCTCCTCAATTGGCTCAAAGGGGGCCAGGGACAAGCCTTGTAACGCAATGGACAAGTCCCATGGTGGCACCCTAGAGCGAACTGCAGGCCTCAGCCTCCAAGTGCCACGAAGGAAACGAGATATCAAAGGGTCTTTCCCCACAGACATTCCACCCAAAGGAATGTGGTAAGCACCTATGGCCGCCACATAAACCTTTAAAGTGGACGGGGTTAGACCTGCTGTGAACCGGTCCTGCAGGAACTCCAGCACTGTACCAATTGGGCAGTTAACTGGGTCCAGCCGACGGTCACTACACCAAGAAGTGAAGACTCTCCACTTCAGGGCATAAAGTTTCCTCGTGGAGGGAGCTCTGGACTGTAGAATGGTCTCAACAACCTCAGTTGAGAGACCTGACTCTATGAGCTGGGCCCCCTCAGAGGCCAAGCCCACAGGTTCCACAGTTCTGGGCGGGGGTGAAATATTGAGCCCCCTGCCTGGGACAGAAGGTCTCTCCTGACGGGTAACTCCAGAGGATGCCCGTCGAGGAGGGAGACCAGATCGGGAAACCATACTCTGCCCGGCCAACGCGGGGCTATAAGAAGCAGGCAAACCCGGTCCCTGCGAACTCTCTCCAGAACTCCCGGGAGCAGAGCAACTGGGGGAAAGGCGTACAGACGTAGCCTCGGCCACGTCTGAACCATAGCATCCAGTCCAAGAGGAGCTGGATGCGTGAGGGAGAACCAAAGTGGACAGTGAGACGTCTCTCGAGACGCAAACAGATCCACTTGTGCTTGGCCGAACTCCCTCCATATAAGCTCCACCACCTCGGGGTGGAGCCTCCATTCCCCGGGCCTCGGCCCCTGCCTCGACAGAGTGTCTGCTCCTATATTCTGGACCCCGGGGATGTAAGCTGCCCTGAGTGACAGTAACTTCCCCTGGGACCACAAGAGGATATGGCGTGCCAAGTTGGATAACGGGCGCGAGCGCAAACCCCCTTGGTGGTTGATATAGGCGACTACCGACGTGTTGTCCGTATGTACTAGCACATGGTGTCCCCTGAGATCTGTGATAAAGCTCCTCAGAGCCCGGAAGACAGCTAACATCTCTAGGCGATTGATATGCCAGGAACGATGATGGTCTTCCCACAGACCTTGAGCTGAGCGACCCTCCAGGATCGCTCCCCAACCCGTGAGGGAAGCATCCGTCGTTAGCAGTTTGCGACGACAAGGAGCTCCCAACACTGGGCCCTGGGACAGGAACCAAGGTTTCTTCCACATAACCAGGGCACGTAAGCATCGCCGCGTGACCCTGATTGTGCGAAATGGGTTGCCCCTCGGGGAAAACCCCCTGGTCCTGAGCCACCACTGCAGGGGCCTCATGTGTAGCAGTCCAAAAGGTATCACGTTGGAAGCTGCTGCCATGAGACCCAACAGTCTCTGGAACTGTTTGACAGTGAGTAGCTGGCCTAGCTTTACACTTTTCACAGCTGCAAGGATGGACTCTATACGTGGCGGTGACAGGCGCGCCTGCATCGACACTGAATCCCAAACTACGCCTAAAAAAGTGGTCCTCTGGAGTGGAGAAAGCACACTCTTCTTGGTGTTCAGCCGTAACCCCAACTCTTTCATGTGGGCGAGAACAACATCTCGATGTTGTACCGCCAACTGATGCGACTGAGCTAAAATCAACCAATCGTCGATGTAGTTCATGATGCGAATACCCTGGAGGCGCAGCGGCGCCAGAGCTGCATCCATGCATTTGGTGAAAGTGCGGGGTGATAAAGCTAGGCCGAATGGAAGAACACGATATTGGTATGCTTTGCCCCCGAAAGCAAACCTCAGGAACTTCCAATGACACGGACGGATGGAAATATGGAAATATGCGTCCTTGAGGTCTATCGTGACAAACCAGTCCTCGGACCTGATCTGTGGCACGATCTGCATCAATGTTAACATTTTGAACTTGAGCTGCATGACTGACTCGTTCAGAACTCGAAGATCTAAAATTGGACGCAATCCCCCGTCCTTTTTCGGAACTATGAAATACCGGCTGTAAAACCCGGTTTCCCTGTTGGAGGGAGGTACATATTCTATGGCCCCTTTCTCTAACAGAGTGTTTACTTCCTGTTCCATAACCAGAACCTGCTCGGGGCCCACCACTGTGGGCAGGACCCCCATAAACCGAGGTGGGCGTTTTTTGAATTGTATCTGATACCCTTTTTCCACGGTCTGCAGGACCCAACGAGAAACATTCGACAGTAGCTTCCACGCTGTCAAAGATTCTACTAGAGGTACCAGCCTCTCGAGACTGGTTTCTGGATTTCGTTGTTGTTGAGTAGTCAATTCGTCGCCCTGTAACGGCGCACCGGCAGGGAACGACCGAACAGACTGCTCTAACACCCTCCTCGGAGGGGGCGGGCATCCCGAGGCCACTACGTTTCCGGGTGGTCCTTGAGATATGTGCTCGCCGGAGACCGCTGCGCCCTGTAACACCTGAGGCGGCAGGGTTGGCAGAACGGTCCCCTGAGGGTACCGAAGAGAGACGGGCACCGTAAAAAGAGGTGTTAACCGCTCTGCTTCGGCGGGGACTACCCTCATTTGTCCTGAGCCCTCGGACGTCAGGATTTCTTCCCAGCAGCCTTCTTGGCGGTAATAACGGTCCGCAGATCCGCTCTACCCCTCGAAGACTGCTGGGTTTGAGCGCGCCCTCCGTGTCCCCGAGATTTTTGTGGGGGAGCACGGGAGGACACACTCTGTTTCTGAGTGGCACGGTGCTCAGCGCTCTTTTTAGAGGAGTGAGGCTGCTCCCGCTCAGCAGCCTCATAGAAAGAACGGCGGGGGAGAAGTTTTTGGAGAGCAGCTGCTTGCTTAGCGGCTTCTTGTGATTTTGCTACCGCAACGTTAACTGCATCGCCAAACAAACCAACAGTGGAGACCGGAGCATCTAAGAGGACATGCTTTTCTTTATCCTTGATATCACTTAGATTGAGCCACAGATGCCTCTCAGTGGCCACCAGGGCTGCCATAGACCGCCCGATAGATTTAGCGGTCTCCTTGGTGGCCCTGAGAGACAGATCTGTGGCTCTGCGTAGTTCGGCCACAGTGTCAGGACCAATCCCCCCGCCCTCCTCTAAATCCCCCAATAATTCAGCCTGATAGGCTTGCATGATTGACATCGTATGCAGACACGCTGCGGCTTGACCAGCGGCTGCATATGATTTATGAACCAGGGAAGATGTCACTTTAACTGGCTTAGAGGGGAGTGTAGGAGCCTTCAGGGAAGATGCCGTTGCTGGAGAGAGATAGCCCGCAAGCGTCTCTTCCACCTTCGGCATCTCCCCATAACCATACTCTTTATATTTATATATTGAGGAGTAGTGTGATGTTTGTGGTGTATAAACTCTGTAAGACACTGGTTTCCCCCACGATCTCGACACCTCGGTGTGGAGATCGGGGAAAAACGGCAGGCTCCTGCGCTGGGGCTGCGCACGAGATGGCAGGAAGCGTTCGTCGAGCTTGCTTTTCGAACGAACGTCCTGCCTATCCTCTGGCCACTCAATTGAAAGTCTGTCAACAGCTCTAGTAATAACATCAAGCAATTCTTCAAACGCATGAGACTGAGGTGGCGAATCCTCAGACTCAGCATCAATACTCACAACATCCAACTCCTCAGAGCTGGAAAGTTGCAGTACTGGTGCCTCCATCGGGGGGGAAGAAACCGCTGCGCGTGCTTCCACACCCTGATGAGAGGCACTGGATCTGTCAGTAAGAGGCTGAGATAAGGCAGAGCCCGTCTCAACATCCACTGACAGATCCATTTGCGAACCCCAGGTCTGAGATCGCCGCCGAGCCTCAGCCGCGGCGGGACCCAAGCCCTGGGGAACGTGGTCGGGATTGAACCGAGCCAAACGGGATCGGAGCGTACGCAATGGAAGCGCACAGCAATGCACACAGTCACCACCCTCGAGTGCTGACTGGGCATGCTCCTCTCCCAAACAAACAACACAAAGAGTTTGTGTGTCACCTCCCGTTAAATAACGCGGGCAGGGATGGACACACACTCTATACTGCTGCTTGCTCGCCATACTGAATAATATATATATAGATATATAGACAGACAACACCAAATAAACGGACAGATTCAACACAGAGCGCAACTGAAGACTCAGAAAGCTTTCGTTTTCTGTTTCGGGCCGGCTTTTATAGCTTCCTGGTACGTGACGTCACCCGCCTCTGACGTTCCGCCACACCATTGGACTGATTTTACATGTGCTTCAAGACGTCATCACGCAAAGCGTTCCCCATAGCGTCATTCTCGACGCAACGGGAGTTCCCTTGAAAGGGAACTGAAATATACAAGAAAATAAAGTTACATTTTAAACCGGTAAATCCCACAGCTAAAATATGTTCTGAACCTTTAACATGCATTGAAAACTGCATTAATAATAAAGATGATAAAAGAAAAAGCCCCATGGAGAATTAAAGCTCATCACAAATACATTTTCCAAAACCTGAATTACATACTAGTAAATTAAAGGTGTATATATACATTAGGTGTGGATGAACAAATTTTTTTTGAAATTGAATGAAGACAAAACTGAAATTCTTATTGTGGGCCCAAAACATGAGCGGGAGAGGATAGAAGCTGGATTGGGTCCCTTGGCCATGCAATCTAAGAAAGAAGTAAAAAGCCTAGGTGTCATTTTGGACTGTGACATGAATTTTAAGTCTCATATCAATCAAGTGACAAAAATGTGTTTTTATCATCTGAGAAATATAGCCAAGATTCGTCCTTTTTTGTCTTTGGATGATGCTAAGAGACTCATTCATGCTTTTATCTTCTCTCATCTTGATTATTGTAATGCTATGTACACTGGCCTACCTAAGGGCTCTATAGCAAAGTTACAGTTGATACAAAATGCAGCAGCCAGAGTACTAATGAAATTAAAAAGGAGAGAACATATTACGCCGGTTTTAATGGAATTACATTGGTTACCAGTTCACCAAAGGATCGATTTTAAGGTTCTTTTATTTGTTTATAAAACTCAGCACAATTTGGCACCTTTATACATTTCTGACTGTTTGTCAAGATATGCTCCTAACCGCAGATTAAGATCCTCTAATGCTAATCTTCTGGCACATTATACAGTTAATTATAAACGATCAGGTGGTGCTTCTTTTAGCCACTATGCTCCAAAAATTTGGAATTCTTTACCAAATGAAGTGAAAGAGGCTACTACCATTCATATTTTTAAAAGTCAGGTTAAGACACACCTTTTTAAAGTTGCTTATGAGTACAATAATATTATGTGAAGTTGTGTATAAGTCTTTTATTTTAAACTGTTATTTATATGTATTTTCTTTTTATATTGACATTGTGTGAATTTGTTTTTATGTTTGTGAAGCACTTTGCGTTGCATTCCATGTATGAAAAGTGCTATATAAATAAATGTTTATTATTATTATTATTATATAGAGTAACAGAAAACACCATCATGGTGACACGCATGACACTTCAATAATGCAATAAACATTCATTAACAGAAGATGTAACAGAAAACCCAATAAAATAATAGCAAGTGTCACGCGGGGAATTCTGGGAATGTCAGTTTACAGTTTTTCACTGTAAATTATAATATGACTTTGGTATTTTTTATATTTCTAAAACATTTAACATTTGTACTGTAAAATTACTTGAAATGTCCGGTTAGATCTTTTACAGTCTTCCCTGTATTCAGTAAGGGTTAAATTGGCTGTTAAGCAACATTTTTACCCATAGTTATTAACAGTAAAATTACAACATTTTTGTTTTCAGTGTAAACAAGGCTTTTTTTTAAGCTGTTAACGAAAATGAAAGTGTTTGGTTCTTAGGTGATGTTTCTGATAAGCCTGTACAAAACAACTACACGTGTAACTTCAGGTTGTTCTTGATTCTTGAGCAAGGCCTCAGGTTATTCTCTGTAATAAGTACCGCATGTTGATGGAAATACAAGCCTCTGCTAAAAGACATCACAATGTCAGGTAACACTTTTTTAATAAAGTTCAGTTGTAAGTCATTTATAAGTGGTTAGTTAATGATGAACTAAATATTTAAAAAACATTCATAAATGATTAATAAGTGATATACTAACATTGAATGTATGTTTTGTAAATTGTGTTACAAGTCATTTACAATTGATTAGTTAATGATTAACTAATCATTTACAAAACATGACTATGCATTCATAAATGATTAATTAGTGATAAGTTCATTATTTTATGTGTTTTTTAGATTCAGTAATAAGTCATTTACAAATGATTAGTTAATGATTAACTAATCATTTACAAAACATGACTGAGTTTCATACATTTTTAATAAATGATGTTACAATTCTTTGTATGTTTTGCTCACATCAGGTGCACAGGGGTTAGACTCCATGTGTTTTTTAGAAAAGACAGCTGTCTATACCCTCACCAGTCAGCACTTACACTGCAGTACCATAGACTGTAAAAAAAGATGGACGAAAAAACCGATGGACTTCGCTCTCTTCCATTGATGAGAACTGAAGCCGCCAGAGTCCCGATATGGCGCTGACATCTTGGAACTTGAGTCTGCGCAGTAGCGATCTCGGGACCAGACCTGCGCAGTAGTAAGCAGGAAGTAAAGCCGCGAAATCAACGCTCCGCCCTCACTCTCGCAGGGAGAGTGCATTCTGCACACTTTTTAAAAAATGTATTGCAGTACGACAAGAGGCTTATTAAAATAAAGTAAATACAATCTCCTCAGTCCTCCGAAGATCCCGAAAAAAATGTCCGTTGGTGCTTCAGTGACTACTTCGCTCGGAGAACCTGTCAATCACAGCTGTCAATCATGACGTTACACCACCGCATCGTAACTAACTAAAAACCAACTTATTTTTGAAACAGACACACTCCGAGACAAAATACCTCTGCTAAAATACAAAGCGAAAGCCATGTGCTCCGAGACAATCACAAAGACAATGCAAGAGATAGATCAGACAGGAGACCTGACAATAGTGCCCTCAGGCTGCTGGTATGAATTGAAAACACAGTATATAGAGTACCAAGCGCTCATAATGATTACATCGACACATTTGGGTATAAATTAAATAAAAATTATTCCTGTCTATAGAAATCTGATGTAAACCTATGAGAATCTATCAATGTTTCTCCAAATCTACACATTTTTGAGCTAAATGTAACCAGGGCAAAAATAGCCTGTAGTCATGCTTCCCGCCTCTAGAGGGCACTCTGGTGCACATGAGTAGTGCAGTAACGGAAAGAACAAGAAGTTTCGGTTTTGCCTATTTTATACAGGGGGGCAGGGTTTTCTATTATTTTGAAGGTACTCCCGGGTGCCGCCATTGGCTAGTGGACCCCCACCTGCTGTTAGCATCCCATTGACTCCCATTCATTTTGGCGTCACTTTGACAGCGAATAACTTCACATCTGAGGCGTTTAAAGACTCCATTTGTCCATTATTTATTTCTAAAGAAACACGAAAATGTATAAAAGGCTTCATTACCTTCCGTTGTGGCCCCGTATAAGCATTTTTTGTAAAAATAGGCTAACGATTGCATCATAACCACACGACTCTCTGTTGCACAGTAGAGAATTACCGTATGGACAGGAGGAGAAGCTTGCGGGCAATTGCGGGGACGTGGAGGCATAATGACAAAATAATTAAATATAATACCTAGCAAAAGTTTCTCCTGCTCCTAGCTCATGGACACCTCCTACTCACACTCTCCGTCTCTGCAAGTTTCGGAAGGGAATGATAATTGCTGTAACAAAAAGTAAGACTGTCAAGTTAGCACTGTTAAACATTTGTTCACTTAAAAATAAATCACTTCTAGTCAACGACTTAATAACCACAAACAACCTGGACTTTACACTGTAACGGATTTCTGTAATTTGAACAGTATTTTACTGTAATATGTACAGTAAGATACTGTAAAATATGTATACAGTATGTTACTGTAAACAGCAAAGGATTATGGAAAAATATAGGGTCACTACTGTAATTCTTCCCTACTGTAAATCAATTTACAGTAGTGAACTTGCCCGCGAAAAACTGACCAATGGCAAGAGAGATTTCTTTTCAAGTGTTTTTTTGAGGGGTGAAGTGGCAGTTAATGCACGGACAAAAGATCATGTAACTCACCAAAAAGGTTAGTATATTATTTCTATTTTATGTAAAACAAACATTTTCAAATGTTTTACTTATGTTAACAGCAAACTAACATGATTTATCGTTTTGTTTTCGTCTGAATGGTTTTAGTGCTTTTTTTATCCTGACTGTCAGTCAGAATGGTTTTGGTGCCTTATTGCTGCCCTTTTTCCTGACTGTCGGCCGGGTCGCTGTCACGGTGATAATATTAACTGGTGAGTAAGTTAAGTTCACCTAAATGTTCGTCCGACTGTTTGTACTGTATTTTATTTTGTATTCTTCTAAACTGTTTTAATTATTCTTATTTCTTTTTATTATTTTAATTTCTTCTATGTAAAGCACTTTGAATTGCCATTGTGTATGAAATGTGCTATATAAATAAACTTGCCTTGCCTTGCCTTGCCTATATTAGCCGAAATATTCTTTAGTTAAAACGATAAAAAAAAAATAATGTTTGTGTGTTCCTCTGCCTCTTTAAGGCAAGTTAGCTCATCAGGCGGGTGAAGTCGTCGGTAACTTAACGTTAACCACCGAACTAACAGCGAACTAACGTGAAATACTGAGGTAAAGTGAGATAGACGAAACCCTTGTTTAAGTGCGGGTTTTAAACAATATGTTCACGTATATGCTTTGATTTATTTTCAGGTTTGTGATCTGGATAATGCCATCTGCAATCTGCAAAGATGGAGTGTGTTGGAGCTTTTCATTGCGAAAAGCAATCATTATGAATAATAGTGATAACATCAACTGGTAGCCTACGTTATGGTTAACTTCACCTAAATTAGCCGAAGTAAACTTATTAAACAGAGAAGCATAATAACTTTGATATGTTCTGTCTCCTCTTTCACAACTTTTTGACAGATGTACAACGTAAATAGTAAATACTGAGTAAAACTAAGTTAAAGGGATAGTACACCTTAAACCGAAAATTATGTATGTCATCATTTATTCGCCCACAATGTGTTCTAAATCTGCATGAAGTTCTTTCGTCTGAACATAAAATAAGATATTTTAAAGAATGTTGGTAAATAGTTGCTGGTCCCCATGGACTTCTATAATAGAAAAAATACTTTGGATGTCAATGGGGACCAGTAACTGTTTGGTTGCTCATGTTCTTTAAAATATCTTCTTTTGTATACAGCACATTAAATTATTTAATAGAAGTTATGAACAAGTTGAGGGTGAGTGAATGGTGACAGAATTTACAATTTTGAGTAAACAAATCCTTTATCCAACACCATTGTTAATTTTTTAATTGTTCATCTTTTGTTTCATTTTCAAGTTTGTGGTCTGCATCTGCAATGTCGGAGGTGTATTTTGGAGTCTTTTTTGTGATTGCCTTCGTAACGGTGATAACATCTACAGGTGAGTAAGATGACATCAACTAAATTAGCTGAAGTATGCATTAGTTAAGCAGGCAAACATAATATAACTGCCGATGAAACCAACGGAAGGGGAGAAAACAGTGGTTTACCGGGCAGTTAAAGTGCTTTTAAACAATCATCCCTCAGTTTCTGTTCTTTATATTGAATTTGCAGCAGCCATTCCCTCTGGACTGCACATCACTGCTGACGCTCTCCACCAATACACAGAACGGGTTGACGTTGGAGGAGGAGGAGGAGGAGGAGGAGGAGGAGGAGGAAAGGGTTAGCAATATACCATTATCAAAATAGCAAATTTTTGCAAACTATTATTTTTAATGTTGTTTAATTGATTAAAAACTATAAACACCATACAACATCATATCTTACCTCATCTTCACCCCACATGTTATTGTTGTTAGTAATAAGTTATGTTAACTTATTGTATTTTATTTTTTTCTGTAAACTATAAC
Source organism: Rutilus rutilus (assembly GCF_951802725.1). Classification (NCBI taxonomy): domain Eukaryota; kingdom Metazoa; phylum Chordata; class Actinopteri; order Cypriniformes; family Leuciscidae; genus Rutilus; species Rutilus rutilus. The sequence goes on from NC_140211.1 coordinate 3,327,455, forward strand.
ACTAAAAGGCTGCTGTGACTTTGTCTGTTTCAGGAGAGTCTGTCCTCAAAGCAAAAACATGGATGCTGACAATGAAGGGCAGAATCATCATCCAGTTACAACTGCTAACAGACGACTCTTCAGCATTAGCTGTCTATTTTGTTGAATGCAAAATTAGGTAAACCAAAATATATATATATATAAATATATATATATTCTTTTTACATTACATTACATTTACATGCATGCATTTGGAAGACACTTTTATCCAAAGCAACTTACATTGTATTTAAGTTTAATTTAAGTTATCCATTCCCTGGAAATCTAAGCTACAGGAATGTATTGAAAAATAATGAAGCTTTAATGATTTTAATGTAATGGATTATGAGGTAATACCATCCCTGTAGGTTAGGGGTGGAAAATAGCAAAAATTTGATGATTCGATAGTATTGGGATATTTGGGACACAATTCAATATTATTGCGATTCTTAACATATTGCGATACAGCAAGTATTGCGATTCGATTCTGCGATATATTGCGATTCATCTCCCCCATATTATTCAAAGACATTACAAAAAATGAGGAAAATAAGACTGCTCAACTCACTTCAAATGTCACATTAAATCTGTGAACATCTTCTACACATTTACTGAAGTGCAACTTAGGAGGGTAGTGCAAAAACGTTGTCCTTGAACATTCAGGACACAGGACTTTATTACAGAGCGTAATTATATGAACGCGTCACCACTGCATTAGCACCAAACACATGGAGATTTTATTTTAGAGAATAATTACACAACCTATTCGATATTCTATAATTCTATAATTAAATAAACTAATCGAATATTCAAAAATCGTGACTCATCCCTGCATGTAATCTCTTTTTTTCCCCCCAAAATCTTCACTTACGTCTCGATTTTCGAAGGGGATTAAAAACGTTAAAAGCTTGGTTCACTTTTAATTAGGCCTATTATATTCACATTCTTTACTGTGGTAAAGTAGAAAAACGTTGTAGGACAGATAGCCTACATTTTTACTTGCACGTCAGATTCATTTCAACACAGTTTTTGCTTGTTATTAGAGATGTGAGGCGTGTCAAGTTTATTTGTAAAGCGCGTTTCACACGCGCGGGTGATTTTTAGTTTCACTCTCACTGGCAGCGCAGTTTCAAACATATCTTGCACTTGTGGAAGATTAAATGTGCTTTTCATACCTTTTACAACAAGTAGAAAACATGAAGATATCAGAAAATAGATCGATGGTCTCTTTCCTCCTCATGTCCCACATCCCTCTCAGAGCGCAGAGCGGTATGGCTTCATGTGGAATCACGTGTCTTTGTGTGAAAGTATTAAACGAAAGTTTTTTTTTTTTTTATAGATTTAACTTTTCTATTATTTAAGTTTCTAATATTTACTGATATTTATTTCAATGCTTTACAGGCTTTGTGTTGCTTCTTTGACAGAATTGCTCAAATAATGAATGCTGAATCCCTGACAACATTCAAAAAACAGCTGAAAACCCATCTCTTCCATGAGCACCTAAACTCATAAAAAAAATAAAAAAATAAATAAAAAAAAACCTTTCCCTTAAAATCCCACCTATCATGCTTATGCTACTCTGAATAATGCCTGAACTTCGTATTCTGAACACTTCTTGCGTTGTTGTTGTCTTTTGCCTCTTCATGATGACTCGCTTAATTTAGTCCTGATTTGTAAGTCGCTTTGGATAAAAGCGTCTGCTAAATGACTAAATGTAAATGTAAATGTAAATAAAGAATTCTTTGCTCGAATAAACACTAAAAATAAATTATTTCAATTTTCAAAACAACCCCCCAATCACTGCAGGTAGTTGGTCCATTACCACCGCAGTGGTAAAAAACTGCCACCGTCACAGCCCTATAACCTGAAAGTAAAACAGATCATTTTATAATTAAATATTGCAATACTTTGCGCTACTGTATCAATATAATTGCGTGCACAAAATATCGCGATACTGAACAGAATCGATTTTTTCCCCCACCACCACTACTGTAGGTGGATTCAGAATCAGATGTAGTGCTTTTATTAACGTCAAAGTACATGCAGCATCAAGTTTGAGAGTTAGGGAAAATTCTGCCAACACCGGTCTGAAAAAATAATATATTTTTCCCTGCTTGTGCTTGCACGTTCATTCTGAGAATCAACCCTGATGGCACCAAACACCAAAGGCACAGATCAGATGGAAATCTGGAAAGGTCCAAAGAAAAGCCTCAGCCTGAACCCCTCAGTGTTTCTCATCAGAGAGGTTGTCAACTTTGACTGGCAAAATTACTGAAATGTAACATCACAAACTGACTTTGACTGTATTTTATTATTTTAAAGGGTTAGTTCACCCAAAAATGAAAATTCTGTCAGTAATTACTCACCCTCATGTTGTTCCAACCCCGTAAGACCTTCGTTCATCTTCGGAACACAAATTAAGATATTTTTGATTAAATCTGAGCGCTGGCTCACTCCTCCATAGGCTTTTTGACACGCTGCGCAAAAACACTACGTGAACCAACTCGAGGCCCAGATAGAAGGAAATGAATAGTGGAATAAAGTCGTTATTTTTGTTTGTTTTTTTGCGCACAAAAAGTATTCTCGTTGCTTGATATACTTAAGATTGAGCCACTGTAGTCACTTGGACTATATTAACGATCTCTTTAATAACTTTTCTGAGCCAGCAAGTTTCAGTCCCTTAGAAGCCTAAGAGGTGATCCAGCTCTCAGATTTAATCAAAAATATCTTAATTTGTGTTCCGAAGATGAACGAAGGTCTTACGGGGTTGGAACAACATGAGGGTGAGTAATTACTGACAGAAGTTTCATTTTTGGGTGAACTAACCCTTTAAGGCCTGTTTTGCTTTTCAGTGTGTGTACGTTTTTGCCATGCTACAGATACAAATGGTCACCAGGAGATTAATTCTATGGACTATGGAGATGTTGCCTTTTTTTTCTTCAGCTAGTGGCTCCTAAAGCTCAAGATTTGTAATTTGTACTTCTAAGACAAAATGTTCAACGATTAAACATAATATTATAAGTAAAAAATGTTTGTGAGTTATTGTGTTTTTTTGAGGGGTGGGGTAAACATACATAAAAAAAAAAAAAAATTAAATGATGAAAATTAAAAAAAATAAATAATAAACTCAATACTAATACTGTAAATGAAAATATGGTAATAATACTGTAAATGCAAGTACAGTAAATGATACAGTATACTGTAAGTGAAAATACAGTAATAATACTGTAAACATTTTTACAGTAAATGGCATCCAGCTGCCAGTAAGTTACTGTAAAATTTACAGCAACCTCTTTACAGTGTATGTTTCTAAATGAAACCTGGCTAGAAGACAGCTGCAGTGCAACAATCTTCAATGAAGCAGCCCCTCCTAACTTTACTTTTATGAGTGTCTGCAGAGCTGTTAAGAGAGGTGGGGGTCTAGCTGCTCTTTTTAAAGATATTTATCAATGTAAGCAAATATCATTTGGGAACAAGAGTTGTAACTCTAAACATGTAAGATGAATTTTATTTATTCATCTAAAACTAAAATAATTGGTTTCAGTAAGATATTTTTTAGTAAGATATTATTTTATAGTATTGTATATTATATTATTTGTGTGGGATATTCAACATTATTATTATCACTTTCACTGTGCTCAGGAATGTGGATGGGGGATCCTGTTTCAGATGACAGAGCTCACATGTGAAGGGGGCGCGCACAGACACACACACACACACATGTGAAGGGGGCGCGCCCGCGCGCACACACACGCGCGGCTCCTTTAATTTTTGACGCACGAACATTAGAAGCGTGCTCCTTATGTTTTGAGACAGTGTGAGGTCATTCAGGAATGACTATGTGAAATCAGTTGTGTAAAACAATTTTTAACCCATTCATACATTGCATTTTTGTGGACGTCGATGGTGTGGACATGCTTCATATCTCTAAAATAATGTAAGATGGTTTTATTTTATATACTTTTATTCATCTAAAACTAAAACAATTGGTTTTAGTAAGCTTTTTATTTTATACACTTTTAAAAAGAAATTAATGTTTTTCAATATGTAAGATGGTTTTTATTCTTTTGTTTATCTAAAACTGAAATGGTTGGTTTTAGTAAGCTTTTATTTTATATACTTTTAAAAGAACTGAATGTTTTATGTAAGATGATTTTATTTATATATTATATACTTTTAGAGTATACTTTTCAACTTTAATTATTTTTGTGGATATCGATGGTACGGATATTGATGTGTTCATTTTAACTCGATCATTTTATATTCTTTTATTCATCTAAAACTAAAATAATTGGTTTCAGTAGATATTCTTTTAAAGGATGTTTTTGTGTGACATACAACTCACAGTGTCCGAACAGCACGTTTCACATGGGTGGGAGGGAGCGCGATGCCGGGGACACACCATATAACCAGACATGCACCCATATAACTGGACCAAAGTTCAAACACCCGTCAAAACATCTGTTCTGTTAAAAAGGGCAAAAACTAACTGTCAAAACTTATGATTTAGGGCTAGCTAGGTCAATAGGGCAAAACTAACTGTCAAAACCCATGATCGATAGGGAGGAAGGGCAAAGGTTAATCCCTGACCCCCATTACGGAAGTTCAACCCATCAATTAAAAGGTCACCGGAAGTTCAACCTGTCAAAAGGTCAAAGGTCAAAGCCATTAATCATTTTGACATAAGGTCCCGTATAAGTACTACTATTCTCATTCCTTTAATATCCGCGGGACTCGTGTGTCCGTCTCTCATTAGCAATCGCGCCCTGTGTCACACCACAGTCATGTTAAAAAACATGAATGTATTCACTCATCCACAAACATTATTAGATCCTTCAGCATGACGACAAGTTCCCTGATTCCTCTTATCACCGCGTCATCAACCGACGCCTTTGTTATTGTAAGAGGTTAGCGACCCCTAGTGGCGAAAAAAATAAATAAATATTGTAGCTTTAAGAATAAATCATATTTAATTTTATTGAGACACATATAGATGCTCACAATCATATTTTAAACAAGTAATTAGTAAATATATGACTAGTGCAAAACACAGGAGTGAGGAGAAGAAAGAAGCCACACCACCAGAATAACAAGATCCCATGAAATCAACTGATGTGGCTTGTGCTTTGCGTTTATTTTAAAAAGCCGATATACTTTGATCCACATCCTCGAATCATGATCTTCTACTTTCTATTTAACAGTAAGTATGTTTGACTGAACAATCATAAATAAAAACTCATGTTGATGTCATGGGGTCTTTAAAACATATAGTGCACATTAGTATTTTAAATACCCAGAGAACATTACATTGATATTAAAAAGACTCATATGATACTTTTATATTACAGAAAATATATATTTTTTTGTACTGATATAAGCACATTATCTGATGATAATGACACATCCTTCAGTCCTCAGATCTGCTGCAGATGAAGTTGAGTTTGTCGTGTTCAGGACGGCTGATCCAGCGCTGATCTCCTCCAGACTGAACTGCTCCAGATCTCACTCCAGACTCACAGTTCTCCTCTCCTGGAGCCCAGTTATGAAAGCACACGGTCTCTCCGCTCAGCCAGTACCAGATGCCCAAAATATGAGAGTGACGTAAACCCAACCACACCGCCTCAGTAGACGCACGTTTAACCACATTCATCACACGACGCTGCATCTCCTCTGAATGAACCGAGACCAGATCCGTATAATTCTGTCTGCAGTATCTCAGAGCTTCAGGCCACGTCAGAGTCTCTTTGATCAGAATCAGTTTATCTGGACACAAAACAAACCACAAGCAAAAACTAGAGAGAGACTGATCAAAAACAACATGCAGAACAAACACTGTGGAGGAATCTGTCATGTCAGACATGTAGCGTGAACTTTAAGATGTCTGGAGGTGATGGATGGAGTGTGTGTGTTTGTGAGGATCTGCTCACCTTCATGACACACAAAAGGATATTGGTTGTTGCAAGAGATGTCATGCCATTGACCCTGAGCGTTGTGTTCGATAACAGTACAGTCTTCACCACCTCCATTATTAGGTTGAGTAGGAGCCCAGTATCTGAAAGAGGAGTTACTCTGATCTGACCACTGCCATGAGTCTTTGAACAGACCGATCCAGATCCGTGATCCTGATAACTGAAGACTAGTATTCAAGATCTGTGGTCCAGATAACCGAAGACCACTATTGAAATTAGTGAAATGTTGATTCTCATTCTGGTTCTTCACACTGACCAGATCAATGTGATTCTGTCTGCAGTAACTCTGAGCGTCTCTCCAGTTCATCATCTGATGGACAAAGACGAGTCCTGTGTTCGCTTCAAGAAAAGAATCAAAACAATAAAAAAAAAAGAAAAAACTGTTTCATGAATTAGTTTGTTCATTATTCTTGCGCTGCTTTATGGTTTGGATGTGAACGAGCAGCAATGGAAGACATGAAGTACATTTCTGAACATTATGATGATTTTAAAGCGCTTTCTTTTTGTCCATTATGTTTCCTCTTCAGAACACTTGATTAAGAGCCTGAAGAGAGAAACGTCAGACAGAGGAAGATGTTACACTGCAGCTAAATATGTTAATTAACTAGTCCACTAAAATATTTACTTGTGCTGTATACTAGTAATTTAGCATTTAATGTAGTTGCAGTGTATTTTGATGCTTGATTTTGTTTTAATGGACTATTATTACACTGACATTATTACATCACGCTGTTAATATAATTTGAGATATTCAAGTCTGGGTAATTTTAGCAGCTTTAAAGATCATTTTTTAAAGCACACTTTTTTTCATGTGCACTTTTTAAAGCAGTGTTTTTGAGTGTCGGCCTATTTGAATCTTTTTTTCTTTTTTTGAATTTGAATATTTAAATCTAAAAATGCATAAAAGTATTTAATGCATTATTTTATTAGCATTAATAATTTGTTATTACAGCTATTTTATAATAAATCCAAAAGCAAAACATGAAAATAACTACCCCAGGTGAAAAAAGACGTAAGACTGGAAAGACGTAAAAACTGTAAGACTGGAGAAACTGGAAGGACTGGAAGAGAGGGCAACTCTCTGAGAAAACAAAGGAAATTAACATTTGAACTCTCTTGCTATATTACCATCTCCATTCAAGACACGATCACACCAGTAGATCACCTCCCAATTTACACATCATTCCCTTCACCCATCCCTACCTAAATTCACCCACAAATCTATACAGTTTTATACATGTTTGGTATCATTTGAAATGTCTCAGTGTGACTGGTACAAAGGTCCCATTTCCAAAGAAGTAAACCAAAGGGTAATAAAGTTTTTAAGAGTTTAGAGATAACTTGCACACAGAGGAGGACGTATCTTCCAGGCAAAAGGCCTCCTGCTCTCAAAAGGTGTGAACTCTGAATGCAAATTCCCACTGTTAGCACACGTTTCCATGTGAAAGGCATTTCTGTCTATAATGACATGTAAAAAGAGGCTCAGGGCGATTTGTAATGAGATCTGTCCATAATGCTTAGTATCTTCCAGAGACATTAGAGTCAGGTACATCTTTTTCTCTTTATTCCAGAGCATTTGATGTTTTGTATTGATTATCTTTGAACTGATTATGTAATTGGCCTGATACATTTACAAATTCTCGAAGTACTGACCGAGATGACGCTGTTCTCTGCGGGAACATTAGCGCTGAACACCCGCTGATGGCCTGGAGCTCGAACCTGCGAAAGCTTCTGAACATATCGTAAAATAGGCAATAAGATTATATATTAGTCACTTATTTGAGGTCTAAATAACTACATTCTCGTCTAAAAAACTCTTAAAACTACATTTCGTGACACAACTACAGTAGTATTTATTAAAAATATGGTGGATTTGCTCGACCGCCATGACAGTCGGCGCAAGCGGAGGGATACAAACGGTGAAACAGTTAGAATGAGGTTACTGCACAAATACTGATCAGATTCGAGAACCACCTGAAACTATAAATTATATAATATAAAATAAAAAATAATATGTATAATATAAATAATTTTTTGTGTTGTTTTAATGTTGATAAATCATGGCATATGCACCTGCTGCGCAGACGTCACACATCATCAGCGCGTTCTGTAAGGCTTTGCAGAGACACACAGTCACTGAGCGCCACACACACACAGCAGTCGTCTTTTACAGTTCCTCCTGAACCAAAACAACGAGCTCATGCTGCGTTCACACCATGAGGAACCGTAATTATGAGATGGCAACCCGGAGCTGTTCACGTCCTCAGACTCGGATTGATGTGTTTCTATGTTAACACTATCAATGCCAAAATGAATCTACAGCAGTCAGGTGGTACAACTGGAGCTCTGTAAGTTGTTTATGTTCATTCACGAGTTTACACTTACATACAATTAGAGGGAGTTAAGTTTATGTGTATTTGGCGTGCTGTCCGGGGGGAGTTTGGCCCGAACCCAGAGTGCTCTCCACTCGTATTAATTATCTGAATGTGCTCCTCCCGAACTTTGTTAATAAAAACAGAATTTATTATTGTAATGTTATGTGGTTTGAGACATGAGGTAATTTGCCACTGTCTCTCTTGATGCTTAGCCGACTCTGCTGTGTGTGTTCGTGTGTTTTAAAGGAGCCGTGGGTTTGGAGACTCTGAAGGAAAAGTGGGATCTCATGCTTTCAAAGCTAGCTTGATATTGCTGACCTCTCCAAAATTGCCTACGCTACCTTTAAGTTATAGGTTAAGACTGTGTGTGTGTTAGTAGAAAATGTCTTGGAGCCGTTATATTTGGTATATGGTGCATGAACGGTTGTTGTAATTGTAAATAGCTGCACTCACTGTTGTTGCAGATGAAATGATGATTTTCACTACATGGCAAATCATGAAATTGTCCATTTGACATCATTCCACAATCTCCACCATCATGTTGTCTAGGTCCCCAGTTCAGATAGAGCGCAGGTTCACCTGAAGACCACTGCCATTTATCAACACTCGTCCTCTTCAGCCCAATCCAGACATACTGAACACCTCCATCATTCACACTCTTCTTCAGCTCGTTCATGTCGTTCATGTTGTCAACGGTGGCCAGATCTGTGTATTTCTCTCTGCAGAATCTCTGAGCTTCAGTCCAGGTCTTCAACACGTTTATAAAGTGATACTGACGCTGAAGACATTCAGATACGGAGCAGAGAGCTGTGAAAGAGAGCGTTTGATTTAATGCTTTTCATAACAGGGTCAAACCTGATGAAACTATAAACCATAAATAATACACCAAACACACTCACCAATGAGAAGAAGAATCAAATATAGAGTTTGGTCCATTTCTGAAGAAGAAACACATAGAAAAACTCAGAAATCAAAATAAAAAATGACCATTTCATTTAGTATCTCAACAGCAGAATGAATTCACTGTACATAATTATTCAGACAATATTAACATCAGAAAGTGTATTGTGTTTGAAGAATGAACATGTTCTTACTTTAGAGGTCGTGTGTTTCTGTCCTGAGTCTGATGTTTCTGTCTGCAGATTTACACTACGCTATTATTATATCTGCTCTCATCCCTCATTCAGCTCATCACATCATTTGTGTATTGTTCTGAAAACCCCTATTTCATATTTTACTTCCTCTATATCTGTGTATTTGTCCAGCCTGGTCTTTCCCTTTATTTGCATATTGACTTCTGTGTCAGTCAGTATTAGTCTATAATATGGACCTTATGGAATCAAAAAATGATTTCAACATTCTAAATAAATATTTGAACATTCACAACTAAACAGCAGCTTCAGTGATATTGCTGGACTGCATAACTCGTGTTTCATTCCTGATCATCTTAATATCGTCGTCCACACTTGCCATCTTTGCACTTCACCATTTGTCTACTATAGACTTTTCCTTGTATTTGCCCAAGTGATCAAGTGTGTGTAGAACTTTTGATCGCCTAATTTGACACACTTATGGTGTTGTAAAAATGCAAGTGTTTACAGAGCTTTAATTTTGATTCTCAAAGCTTTGCATTTTTAAATAATCCTCTAAGTGTCTGTACAGCAGTGCCTATAGGCATATACATATATGTAACACAGTTCCCTTTCAAGGGAACTCGAGCTGCGTCAAACGCTGTGGGAACGCCCCTGCGTGAGTGCGTCATGAAGCACGTATGGAATCAGTCCAATGGCGAGACGGAACGTCATAGGCGGGTGACGTCATCGACCAGGAAACTATAAAGCACCCCAGAAAACACAAATGCGACAGCTTCTGTGCCTTCAGCAAGCGCTCTGTGTGTGACTATTGTCCAAGTGTTTTTGTCTGTCATTTAGTGTGTCACTAAGCAGGAGTTTTCACTGAAAAAAAAAAAAACATACATATATATATATATATATTATGGCGAGCGAGCAGCAGTATAGAAAGTGTGTTCCCCCTTGTCCTCGTTTCCTCACGAGTGGGGATACACACGATCTATGTGTTGTTTGTTTGGGATTTCAGCATGCCCAGTCAGCTCTCGAGGCAGCTGATTGCGAGCATTGCGAGCGTTTCCCCCTTAGAACGCTCCGATCCCGCCGAATGCTTTTCGAGGAAAGTGGTTCTCTGCCGAGGCAGAGCGGTGGCGCTTGTCGTGGGGTTCGCAGATGGATCTGTCAGCGGGGCTTGAGACGGGCTCTGCCTTATCTCAGCCCTTACCTGCCAGTTCCGGTGCCCCAGCCCAGGTGGAAGCACGCGTTGCGGTTTCTTCCCCCCAGGCTGAGGCACCAATGTTGCAACTATCCAGTTCTGAGGAGCTGGCTGTTGTCAGCATTGAGACTGGGGACACTGAGGACTCGTCACCTCATTCCCCTGAACACGATGAGCTTATGGAGGTTATTACTCGCGCTGTATCCAAACTGAGTATTGAATGGCCAGCTGCTAGGCAGGAGTCTGTTGTAAAAAGCAAACTGGATGAAAGATTTCTGCCTTCCCGTGTTCAACCTCCACGCAGGTGCCTACCGTTTTTTCCCGACCTCCACACGAGGTGTCGAAGTCGTGGAAGAAACCGGTTTCGTACCGTATTTTTAGCCCTCAAACTTCCACGTATTCTAATATTGCGGGGGCTAAATCATATGGGTATGGGGCAATGCCTAAGGCTGAAGAAGCGCTAGCATCTCATCTTTCTGCTGAGGCAGCATCCTCTTTAAAGGCACCGGCTTTGCCCTCCAAGCCATTAAGAAATACTTCGGCTTTGGTGGGCAAAGCTTATTCGGCGGCAGGTCAGGCCACATCATGCTTGCATACAATGTCCATTTTACAAGCGTATCAGGCAGATTTATTAAAAGATGTGAGTGAGAGTGAGGAGATGAGCACTGATGTTATTCGTGAATTACGTCAGGCTGCTGATTTATCTCTGCGTGCCACCAAAGAGTCGGCAAAACTAATGGGCCGCTCTATGGCAGCTTTGGTGGCCGCAGAGAGACATTTATGGTTGAGTCTCTCTGGTATGAAAGAAAAAGAAAAATCTTTTCTTCTGGATGCTTCTCTATCTTCGACTGGTTTATTCGGTGACGCGGTGAATTCAGTCATTGGAAAGTTTCAAGAAGAGAAAAAACAAGCAGCAGCATTTCAGAAATACCTCCCACTCAAAATTCATGTACCTGGGGCTGCTGGGCGGGGGCAGTCCCGGCCGTCGACAAGGTCCACCCATAGGGCGCAACAAAAACAGAGTGTCGCGTCTAGTGCCCCTCCTGCTAAACAGTGGGATCAGACGCGGCACTCTCAGACGAAGTCCTCTGGTGGTAAAGCCGATCTGAGGATGGTTATTATGGCCAAGAAGGCTTCGTCAAAGAAGTCTGTCATTGCTGAGGGTAGTCCCCACCGTGAGAGAAAGGAGTTCACCGCTGCAGACGGTGCCCATTCTCTCTCGGTGCCCTCAGGGGTCCGGTCTGCCAACCCCGCCTTTATGCCGGGGCGTAGACGGTCCCAGCGAGCGTTTTCCCGTGGGGCGCTCGCCCCCTCTGAGGAGGGGTTCAGGGCAGTTAAACCAGTTGTTCCCTGCCGGTGTGCCGTTTCAGGGCGCTGCGTTTGCTGCTCAAAATATTCCAGAGGCCAGCCTCGAGAGGCTGGTACCCTTAGTAGATTTTCTGGCAGAGTGGAAAAGTCTTCCAAGAGTCTCGCAGTGGGTCCTGCAATCGATAGAGAAAGGGTATGCTATCCAGTTCAGATCTCGTCCACCTCGATTCAGCGGGGTCCTGCCCACTGTGGTGGGCCCCGAGCAGGCTCTGGTTATGGAACAGGAGGTGAAAACGCTTTTGCAAAAGGAGGCTATAGAACGGGTTCCTCCTCCCAGCAGGGAGTCGGGTTATTACAGCCGATATTTCATCGTTCCGAAGAAGGATGGGGGGTTGCGTCCAATTCTAGATCTGCGCCTGTTGAATCGTTCTGTAGCGAAGCTCAAGTTCAAAATGCTTACTCTCAAGCAGATCGTGTCACAAATCAGATCCGAGGACTGGTTTGTCACGATAGATCTAAAGGACGCGTATTTCCATATTTCCATTCTTCCACAACACAGGAAGTTCCTGAGGTTCGCTTTTGGGGGCGAAGCGTACCAATACCGTGTTCTTCCGTTCGGTCTAGCTTTATCTCCCCGCACATTCACGAAGTGAATGTCCCCTGCTCCCTGTCCCCTGCTCGCATCGCATCGATTCTCTCAGCCGTGAAACAGGTGAAGCTAGGCCAGTCGCTCACTGTAAAGCAGTTTCAGAGACTGCTGGGTCTGATGGCAGCAGCGTCCAACGTTATACCTTGCGGCCTGTTGTACATGAGACCTTTACAGTGGTGGCTCAAAACCAAGGGGTTTTCCCCGAGGGGGAACCCACTCCGCATGATCAAGGTCACGCGGCGCTGCCTTCGTGCTCTGGTCATGTGGAGAGAACCTTGGTTTCTATCCCAAGGGCCTGTGTTGGGAGCTCTTTGTCGTAGTGTAACGCTAACGACAGATGCTTCCCTCACAGGTTGGGGGGCGATCATGAGTGGACGTCCAGCCCGGGGTCTGTGGCAGGACCATCATCTCTCGTGGCATATAAATTGTCTAGAAATGTTGGCGGTATTTCAGGCTCTGAAATATTTCCTCCCAGACCTGAGAGGCCATCATGTTCTTGTTCGGTCCGACAACACATCGGTGGTCTCATACATAAATCATCAGGGGGGTCTGCGTTCACCTCCGTTATACAAGCTGGCTCGCCAGATCCTTCTATGGTCCCAGGGGAAGCTTCTTTCATTAAGGGCGATTTATATCCCAGGGTATTTAAATCAGGGGACAGACATCCTGTCGAGGCAGGGGCCGAGGCCCGGGGAATGGAGACTCCACCCCGAGGTGGTGGAGCTCCTTTGGGAGCACTTCGGTCGTGCCGAGGTAGACCTGTTTGCTTCCAGAGAGACATCACACTGTCCACTGTGGTTCTCTCTCAGCCATCCAGCCCCTCTAGGGTTGGACGCTATGGTACAGGCGTGGCCGAGGTCGCGTCTGTACGCTTTTCCCCCGATTGCTCTGCTCCCAGGAGTTCTGGAGAGAGTTCGCCTGGACGGGGTCAGTCTATTGCTGGTAGCCCCGTTCTGGCCGGCTCGAATATGGTTTGCGGACCTAGTGTCTCTCCTCAACAGCTCTCCGCTGGAGATTCCGATCAGGAGGGACCTTCTCTCTCAGGCGAGTGGGTCGATCCTTCACCCCCGCCCAGAACTGTGGAAACTTTGGGCTTGGCCTCTGAGGGGGCCCAGCTCATAGGTGCAGGTCTCTCGACTGAGGTTGTTGAGACCATTCTTCACTCCAGAGCTCCATCCACGAGGAGGTTATATGCTTTGAAGTGGAAACTTTTCACTTCTTGGTGTGGAGAACACCAGCTGGACCCAGTTAACTGCCCGGTGGGTGCAGTGCTGGAGTTTCTGCAGGAGCGGTTCTCCACAGGGTTATCCCCCTCCACACTAAAGGTGTACGTGGCGGCACTAGCTGCTTACCATGTCCCTTTGAGTGGAGTCTCTTTGGGGAGACACCCATTTATAACTCGTTTTCTTCGTGGTACTTTGAGGCTGAGGCCAGCAGTTCGCACGAGGGTGCCGACCTGGGATTTGGCCATCGTGTTAGAAGGTCTCTCCCTAGCTCCTTTCGAGCCCATTGAAGATGTTTCGGAGAAGTTTGTCACTCTTAAAACTATATTTCTTCTCGCTATCTCGTCTCTTAAGAGAATTGGAGACATTCAAGCACTTTTGGTTGCTCCCTCGTGCCTGGAATTTTTGCCTGGTATGGTGAAGGCTTTTCTCCATCCTAGGCCAGGCTACGTTCCTAAGGTCCCTACCAATGTTGCTAGACCTATTAGTTCTGCAGGCTTTCTGTCCTCCTCCTTTTATGTCGTCTGACCAGGAGAAACTTAATTTACTCTGCCCTGTTAGGGCTCTAGATGCCTATGTCCACAGAGCTGCCCTGTGGAGGAAGTCGGAACAACTATTCGTTTGTTTTGGGTCACCCAGGAAGGGGTGTCCTGCATCTAAGCAGAGGATGAGCAAGTGGGTGGTTGAGGCCATCTCACTTGCTTACGAGTCGGTTGGTCAGCCTTCACCTTTGGCTGTGCGAGCCCACTCGACTAGGGGTATGGCTGCTTCTAAAGCTCTTTTATCAGGAGTTTCTCTTCATGATGTTTGTGATGCGGCAGGCTGGTCCTCACCGTACACATTTGTCAGGTTCTATGATCTGGACCTCAGCTCCAACCCTGGGGCGCAGGTGCTTTCGTCTGCTTGTGCGCTCTGACTTCACACAACGGACACTTGCTCTTATGGCGACGTGGGTATTAGCGTTCCCACAGCGTTTGACGCAGCTCGAGTTCCCTTGAAAGGGAACGTCTCGGTTACGTATGTAACCCTGGTTCCCTGAATAGGGAACGAGACGCTGCGTCGTTCTGCCATACTCCCGGCATGCCCGTGATCTTCTTGCTTCAGGCCTATCAGAAGCTGTCGCATTTGTGTTTTCTGGGGTGCTTTATAGTTTCCTGGTCGATGACGTCACCCGCCTATGACGTTCCGTCTCGCCATTGGACTGATTCCATACGTGCTTCATGACGCACTCACGCAGGGGCGTTCCCACAGTGTTTGACGCAGCGTCTCATTCCCTATTCAGGGAACCAGGGTTACATACGTAACCGAGACGTTTACTAGTAATGATGGTGCTTTTAATTAAGTGTTAAAAAGCATTTGCAAATGTTGTAAATGTTGAGAAGGGCTGAGTTCTTTAGTGAAGACTGGTGATACTGGTTACTGAGAGCCTTTAAAGTTTGAATACTGGGAGAGTTTGACTAGTGAGAGAGTTTGGGGCATTAAAAAATACAACATGAAGAGGAAGGGAAGACAATTTTTTTTTTTCTTTGGGAAAAAATATAAACGTTTTTGCTCATTTATAGGCTTCTTTTTATTCCTCTTCTGAGAGTTGAGACCCGTCACATTCACAACAGAGACGAGATAAAGTCCATCTCTAATGTTAGTAAAGAATATTAGACTCATTATCCCACTGAAATAATATCATCATCTTCTGCTGTTTCAGAATAAATTAGTCTTTATTTCCTCCGTCTAAATACTTGATTGTGATTGGCTGGAATGTGTTCATTAAAACAGGGGTTCTCAACCTTTTGCAACTCGTGGCCCACCAATGAGTGTTTAAAAACATTCCGAGGACCACCTTTCCACACACATATGATAGTATGAACACAGAATAACAGAAAATTCTAAAAGTACAAAGATATACTCTGCTGTTAATCTGTTATGCCACTGTAGCAGAGTAGGTCAAGTCAGCTATATAGATGAAAACTGTCCTTGTATCAAAAAGACTGCAAATTTACTCAGTAACCATTCCTGTAACAATAACAGGCTAACATACCTGTAACAACAGGTCAGACACACAAGAGGGGATTTTCTCTATTCGCTGCAACATGATCTCTATACCACGAATGTTATTTCTCGTGCCATTTATACGCCAAAAATGTTTTTTTTGCGTGCATATGCTACGCACTGAAAACCCTTGGTTAGGATGAGGGGTGGGGAGTGCATGCATATTACACGCCATACAGCATATCATATGCACGCGAAAAATGCGTATCATATGCACACAAAAACTATTTTTGGCGTTTAAATGGCACGAGAAATAACATTTGTGGTATAGATACGAAATGTTCAACAAAATTCATTCACCCCAATTTATAGCCTACTGTAAGTGTAATTTATTAAATACAGTTAGCGATATGAACATGACTGTTTAAAACAATATTATGTTGGCTTCCCAACACAGCCCAGTTTTGTTCAAATGTCTCGGCAGCTTTGATGGTTTTAGCGCCTCATTTGACAACATTTCTCCACATTCAACACCTGAATCCACATTCAACAACATTTCTCCACATGCGCCTTCAACTTAAGGGGGTCGCACACCGGACGAGAAGCGCAGCGGCACGTCTTTAAAATTCGAACACATTATTTTCTGAGTGTACGCACACCGGCGGCGTCTGTCCGCAGCGCCAGCTATGGGCTCAAGATTCTGTTCAAAAACCTGTCGCGCCACAGAGCGCCATTTACATAGTTTTATATTAAATTTACTACATTATATTTGTCTCAAAGCGTCGTTAATGTAGCCTATATACTGACTTCACCCTGTGCTGCAAGATACATTTAGTTTTATATTCATTTACAAAAATCAGCTGCGTGGATGAAAATGATCGGATTTTCAGGTGAGATTCTCAATTAATTCAGTTAATGTAGCCTACGTCCTGAGGTAAAGTGTTCAGACTGCGGACTCAGAAACAATTGTATTTAACTGTAATTGTAAATTTAATTGCAATCATAACAGTACAGACATTATCTTAATTTCGTAATGTCCTTAAACATAACAATATTGCTGGCCATAAACTGAGAAAGTGCGCGTCCAGTGTTCGATACCTCGAGTTGTAGACGCGGCGCTGCGATTCTCGTCCATGTGCGACCCCCTCAGTACCTGCCCTTATAAAACCAAATTTAATGTATTCAGCATCATATTTTCTCACCACACTCTTCGAAGCTTTTCCTTGCACAGGTCTGTCTCCCACATATGCTTTTCTTTTCAGAAAACGATCCATATTACAGTAACATAATGTTACTGCATCTGATAGAACAACGTTCAATCTTACGTGATTGGTGTCGTGATATTTAAACCTAAATTAGCTTTTAGATAATGCATTTTGACTTGACTTGAGTGTTTTTGATAATATAAATTCATAAGAACAATTAGATAATTAGAAAATAACTTTTACAAACAAGATTTGTAAAAAAAATAAATAATAATAATAATTTGGGGGTTGTCTACCACTGCCTACACGGCCCACCAGATAGCGCTCCGAGGCCCACCAGAGGGCCGCGGCCCACCGGTTGAGAATCACTGCATTAAAACATTGTTACATTTTTAAGAATTAGTCTTATTTAGAAAATTCATATTGTGTTTCGTGTCATACTCCTGCTGTTCTTAGTCTATAGAACATGAACACATTTGCATGTAAACACATCCTCATCACTCATTTGTTTAGGTCCACATTTAGACGTTCAGGGTGGACAATATTTGCATCTCTGGCGTGAAACAGAAGCAGAAACAGTGAGTTATTGTACATGTTATTGACACATTCCATGGTCTCATTCTTTCTTTGTTTTATTAAAGGGATATTTAACTGCTGGAAAGATGAATGTGTATTTAAATTGGGTCATTTATGTAGTAGAAATGTGAAATTATTTTAGAATTTGGAGCTTCTAGACTGAGAAAAGCCAGAAAATGTATTTTTAGCACATGTGGATGAAAGACAACAACTCCCAGAATGCACTTGCTTCGCTGCCCTATGAGGCCACTCCTAAGCCGCAGCTGCTCCGGCCGCCTCTTGTTCCTCCATCATCCGCATCTGTTCATCGCTGTATTGTGGCTCGTACAGGCAGCCACGGGCATCGGATTCGCGCACGAGATCTTCAAAATCCCCTTCTGCCATATCATCTTCAAAACTACCTTTCGCCATCGTGGTTAGCCTACTACTCAGCTTTCTCCACAGAGCAAGAGCCTGTTAGCTTAGCTTAAAAAAAGATGGCTGACACTATTTCTACATTCTGTGAGTGAGATCCCCCTATGGGCGGGGTTGAAGACATGCGGAACGAGCTCCTCCTACTGGCTGTAGTCTCTCGCCTCTGGCCAATAAAGCCTCTGACACTAAATGATGATTTTTGTGTCATTGAAGTTTTTTTTCCAGACACACAATACAGAAATCTCTCGTCTCAGGGGGACATCATTCATCATTCCAAAATACTACCGGGTTTCTACTGATACAAAGCTTAATGCTAATCGGAGAAGTTTGTGTGATATGCCACATATGTGTGATATTGTTAACACTGAAACGGCACTCCTTCTACAATATGTACCATTTGTTCAAAGCAACCAGTCTGAAGCAACGAACTCATCCAAGTCGTTATATTCCTTTTTCATTCCTGTTTATTTTGTACTTCAAAGCAAGAACAACCTTTTAACTTTATATAACCACAAAATATAGAACGACGGTCAAAAAACTGTATCGCTCCGTCACTTGCTACAACCCACCACACGGATATGACATCTTAATCCCCTCATCAGTTATCAAGGACATAATTATTCATAAGTATTAACATGACTTTTGCACAGTACTGTACATTAAGGGTCTAACAAACACACTTAAATTCTACATTACCACCACTGTGAAACTACAACAGTCAGCTTTTTCAACTCAGCATTCATATAAAAAAAAGAAATGTACTTCACAGACATCAAAAATCAGCACATGAATCACAACAATGGTGACAATCAAACCAACTAACACAAAAATATACACTCTGAACATCACAAAGCAGGCTACATAAAGTCACAAAACAACAGCAAAAATAAAAGCAAATAAAGAAAAAATAAAGAAAATAGTAAGACTATTCAGCTGTATCATTAATTTATGCTGCAGTGCATGCAGGGAGTTTTGTACCATGGAGTCACGACCGGCTCAGAGCCACGACAAATGAAGGAGGCAACGAGAACAAAAGCGAATCAAAAAGAATTTATTAATAAAAATAAAGTTTAAAACTAAATGAGAAAAGCACAGCTACGGAAAACATTCCACTAGGAACATCAACGTAAATGAAGAATACGCAGCATAATTTACAGCACAAAATATTAAAGACATGTTCCCTCATACATACACGCCTACAAATATAAATCCCCAAACTAAACTAATACATGAAGCAAATGAATGATAAACAAATAACAAAGGAGCAACAGAAGACAAAAGGGCAACCGAAGAGAGCGAAGTCAGAGAACTAAAACCTTTTATAATTCTCTGCTGGTGTTTCACATTATGAGTCCCAACACACAACCGGCTAGAGGAGGACGGGCTCAGAGGCACGTCACACATGGTGGCACCCAGCATGCATTGCAGCATGAAACTTTTTGTTGATCATT
Organism: Rutilus rutilus; assembly: GCF_951802725.1. NCBI lineage: Eukaryota > Metazoa > Chordata > Actinopteri > Cypriniformes > Leuciscidae > Rutilus > Rutilus rutilus. Next base: position 3,346,912 of record NC_140211.1, read on the forward strand.
ATTAACATGTTGAGATTCATATGCTGATTTGTGATGCCTGTGTGTCTGACTGATGCAGGAGCTCATATTGATGTATAACCACAGGGCTGCTACAATCAATAATATAAAATTAATAACACACTTACTTAATCAAAGATTAGAATAGATAAAATTATGGAATCAGGTCACTAAATGATGATTACATCACCATCACCTGCTTACATTTTGTCTTGTATTTTTTTTTTTTTTTTTTTGCAATAACAAATGTGCTTCACAAACACTGTTACAACAATCAGAGAAAAATAATAATGTTGATAACATGTCAATGATGATAATGTCATCATGAAAACATGACCATGATGGCCAGATCATATTTTCTCTTGCTATAACAAATGTGCTTTACAAACACAAAGTTGCAGCAGTCAAAGAATAACTAATATTAAAAAAGTCAAGGGTCAAGAGCACAACTAAAGCAAACACTGATCACCATAATGGTGATGTGAAACCAAACATTTTCAATAAAACATCAACATTTAATTCTCAACAAGAGCTTCTATAGATGTATGACAGAAATATAGTCTAACTGGTTAATAATAAGTGCAATAATATGATAAAAATAATTTTGTTTATACAGTTTTATCCTACAGTTTAGGTTTAGTGACTTGCTGTTTTGTGACATCTGGGGTTCATTTTCTACTCAAAATGATCCATCGAATTATACCGTTTAATGAACTTGAACAGCAGAAACAAACTGTGTTGCATTATCTTTCTGCTATCACTGTAAAGCTGCTTTGAAACAACTATTTAACCCTCTGGGGACCAAAAACGCGCCTGCGCGTTTAGCTCGATTTTTTTTTTTAGCAATGAAAAATAAACACAAAATGCTCTGTTAATTTTGATCTTTCATTTTCGTGTAATACATCAATCGATCCTGTTCAGTTTCTATTTTTTTTTCTGTATACTCACAATAAAAATAAAGTGTTTTGCTTTTTGCCAAATAAAGAAAAACTAACATGATGCTATTTCTGCCTTCTCTCTGTCAGTAAACTCCCATTTGAAACGCGTTCGAAAATGATCTATAACTCCGCGAAAATTCAGTCAAACAGGCAAACAGACCCACGGGCATAAAGCTTGAGATCGCATCTTTTAAATTAAGTAATTTATATAAAAAACAAATATTCACAGCTTCTGTAATCTGTATAAAAAGAGAGCGATTCCAGTCGAGCTCATTACGAGCTCATTGACTTTAATTCGTTCACGCCTACTCACGGAGCGCGCTATTCACAACATAATGTGTTAAGCCATCTATGCAAAACAGGTAAACGCCCCCAAGCAAATGCATTAAACGCTTCAAGTTTCATCATTTCGTCACCTGCGCGTTGGGAAGATGACACGATACACCGGTGCAGAAACCCTTCAGCTCGTCCAGGATACTAGCGACGAAGAGTCCACATTTTCATCAGAAGAAGAGCGCGACTACTCTGATGACGACCGTTTGTATTTTGAAGAGCGACTTGATCCAGCCGTGGATAGAATTTCGGATGAGTAAGTATTTATTCTTACTTGCATTAGTTGACAAGCTATTCAATATAAACATGAGCTTACATATTATACTGGGTGGACTATTTTCCACTTGCCATCCAGAGTATTGACATTTGATATCTACCTATATTCAACACGATCTAATGAAAGTGCATATCTATACCATGAATTTAATATCTCGTACCATTTCAACGTCAAAAATGTTTTGTTTTGTTTTTTTGTGTACATATGCTACGCACTGTAAACCCCTTGGTTAGGAAATTTGTATTTGTATGTGTAGCCTAAAATATTTGATTTGCTTAGAGCCCGCATCAACGGGGCATAAGCATTTACTGTGAGATACCTGCCTTTTACTTTTGTTTATTTATCGCTCACAATTGCTTTGTTTATAGCCGACTGATTATTTATTTTGGTCACATTTGATTTGCTTAGAGCCCGCATCAACGGGGCATAAGCATTTACTGTGAGATACCTGCCTTTACTTTTGTTTTAACAAAATTACAATAAAACAGATTGAAAAACAAAACCTTTGAATCTCCTCATTCTTTGTTCAGGATGCCTCACTTGATGGCCCATTAGCAATTGGGGGAGCGTCTACGTCACACCCCTGGTCTGAATCTCATTAATATTGATGGGCCATTACCACTCCCACACATAAACCTCTTCAAACAAAAAAAATGTTTTACAAAGTTTAAATCAATGTAGTGTTTTATGTGAACGATTAGGCAGGATGATTTTCACATCATTTTGAAGCCAGAACTCGAAGCGACAACATCCATTAGTCAAAAGTCTTGTGGACACATATGTATTATGTGTTTTGTGGTCTTATTTCAGCAACTTTCATTTTTATTTTTTTCAATAACCATGCATAAACATTATTCTCTTAAAAATACAAACATGTACATACATGTTGCTCACATATTATGGTAGCCCCGTTTGAGCCCCTTTTGTGTTATATGGAGTGAATTTACACCTTTGCCATTAACATGTTTATAAATAAGTGAAAAAAGCACAAATGTCAGGGCATGTCAGAACATCCCAAGGGCCCCAAAACCACCTTGGTCCCCAGAGGGTTAAATAAAGGTGACTTGACTATCTTCATTGTGTACCAAATATTAAGGTCTCTGTGTTTGAGTGAGTACAGAGTTACTTCTATAAGGCAGATATGGTGTCTGCACTATATCTATTGTATTATTTATATAGATGTTTCTAAGTAAAGCATACAGTTTAAAAGTGTGGTGTAATTCTGTGTTATATTATTTGAGTAAAAAGTATTACAAACTGAACTTCCACTTAGTACAAATTATTCAACAAACTTTTACTGGCAAAGGTAAAGTTACTTATTTTCTTCGTTACCTTAACTTAGTTAAGAGTGCATTATTTAGTTAAAAGTTTACTTCAAAAGTATGCGCGCAAAATAAATATTAAGTACATTTTACTTTTTTTTTTTAGTGTGTCTGGACGTTAGTTGTAGAGAGATCATAATGCAAGGCAAGCACCGCATATATCTGACCTATTTTTAGCGGCATTCAGTATAGGATTTGACTGTTCATAGTAATGATATAAGTGTTATACATCATTTGATTGTGTTTAGTGTCTACTTAGTGAACACTGTTGTGCTTTTTGCAAAATAAAGCAAAAAAAAACATGATGCAAGTTCTGCCATCTTTCTGCCAAAATATCCAAAAACCACTTGGACAGTGTTATATATTTCTTTCAATTGTGTACTTACATTATCCTAAATGTTTACAAGAATTTGTAAATTAAGAGAAATTCTCTCTGTCAATGACGTAATATCCGCATTATCCCTGTTTTCTGCTAGTACTGCCATAGTAACCATGGCAACAGACGTGGACAACTGCGTAATGTTTAGCGGCACGCTCACGCTGTTGTTGTTTCGTTCAAACACTACTGACCATTGCAAGCAGACTTTGGGACAAAAGGAGAACTAAAACGTGGATCAATATCGGCATGTCGTTTTCGAGATGCCAAGAGCTTCGCGACAAACTTGGACTTGACAGAGCTTTAAGACTTGACGAGACCTATGATCTAGCTCACTGCAAGTCTCATATAGCCAACAAACTAACACAATAAATCACATTATAACTTTCAACACTCAAATGCAGTTTAGTGTAACGTTAGACCAAGTGAAACAGCACTGCGTTACCTCACAAGTTTAATTCGTCAAATAAACTGTCCTGTGTGAGTAGTGATCAGCACTTGTGGATAGTTCGGTAGAATGAAATATCCTCATTCCTTTAATATCCGCGGGACTCGTGTGTCCTTCTTTCATTAGCAATCACGCCCTGTGTCACACCACAGTCATGTTAAAAAACATGACTGTATTCACACATCCACAAACATTATTAGATCCATCAGCATGACGACAAGTTCCCTGATTCCTCTTATCACTGCGTCATCAACCGACGCCTTTGTTATTGTTAGAGGTTAGCGACCCCTAGTGTCGAAAAAAAAAGACATTGTAGCTTTAAAAATAAACCATATTTCATTTTATTGAGACACATATAGATGCTCACAATCATATTTTAAAGAAGTAATTTGTAAATATATGACTCTTGCAAAACACAGGAGTGAGGAGAAGAAAGAAGCCACACCACCAGAATAACAAGATCCCATGAAATCAACTGACGTGGCTTGTGCTTTGCTTTTATTTTCTTTATAACAGCCGATATGCTTTGAGCCACATCCTCAAATCATGATCTTCTACTTTCTATTTAACAGCAAGTATGTTTGACTGAACAGTCACAAATAAAAACTCATGTTGATGTCATGGGGTATTTAAAACATATAGTGCACATTAGTATTTTAAATACCCAAAGAACATTACATTGATAGAGAAAATACTCATATGATACTTTTAAATTACAGAAATTAATTTCATTGTACTGATATAAGCACATTATCTGATGATTAAAACAAAAAAAGTATTTGCCAGTTAAAAAATCTTTTGCTTAAGAACAACACAAACATATCCTTCACTCCTAAGATCTGCTGCAGATGAAGTTGAGTTTGTCGTGTTCAGGACGGCTGATCCAGCGCTGATCTCCTCCAGACTGAACTGCTCCAGATCTCACTCCAGACACACAGTTCTCCTCTCCTGGAGCCCAGTTATGAAAGCACACGGTCTCTCCGCTCAGCCAGTACCAGATGCCCAAAATATGGGAGTGACGTAAACCCAACCACACCGCCTCAGTAGACGCACCTTTAACCACATTCATCACACGACGCTGCATCTCCTCTGAATGAACCGAGACCAGATCCGTATAATTCTGTCTGCAGTATCTCAGAGCTTCAGGCCACGTCAGAGTCTCTTTGATCAGAATCAGTTTATCTGGACACAAAACAAACCACAAGCAAAAACTAGAGAGAGACTGATCAAAAACAACATGCAGAACAAACACTGTGGAGGAATCTGTCATGTCAGACATGTAGCGTGAACTTTAAGATATCTGGAGGTGATGGATGGATTGTGTGTGTTTGTGAGGATCTGCTCACCTTCATGACACACAAAAGGAAATTGGTGGTTGCAAGAGATGTCTATCCACTGTGTGTTCTGAATGACCGCTGTACAGTCTTCATTTCCTCCACTATTATTAGGTTCACCAGTATTCCAGTATCTGAAAGAGGAGTTACTCTGATCTGACCACTGCCATGAGTCTTTGAACAGACCAATCCAGATCCATGATCCAGATAACCCAATGAAATCCTTAACCTTTTGATTCTCATTCTGGTTCCTCACACTGACCAGATCAATGTGATTCTGTCTACAGTAACTCTGAGCTTCTCTCCAGTTCTTCTGCTGATTGACAAAGAAAAGTCCTGAAAAAAAAAAAAACAACAGTTTTTTCTTTTTCTTTTTCATTACTGAACATTACTATGATTGTTAAGCGCTTTCTCTCGGAACACTTGATTAAGAGCCTGAAGAGAGAAACAGAGGAAACAGAGGAAGATGTTACACTGCATCTAAATATGTTGATTATTTAACATAATTCATATTTAATATATATATAATATATATAATATATATTATTATATATTATATATAGAACTGCCACCTTACTCCGAACTCCTTGAACTGCCACCTTACCGTGGTGGAGGGGTTTGTCTGGGGCTATATGCCCCTGGTAGGGTCTCCCAAGGCAAACAGGTCCTAGGCGACGGGTCAGACTAAGAGCGGTTCAAAAACCCTTATGATGCAAAAAAAAAAACGAGGACCGTGACGTCGCCCGGTATGGCGCAGCCGGGGCCCCACCCTGGAGCCAGGCCCGGGGTTGGGGCTCGTATGCGAGCGCCTGGTGGTCGGGCCTCCCCCCATGGGGTCCGGCCGGGCTCAGCCCGAAGGAGCGACGTGGGGCCACCCTCCCGTGGACCTACCACCTGCAGGAGGGACCGTAAGGGGCCGGTGCTAAGTGGATCGGGCGGCAGTCAAAGGCGGGGGCCTAGACAACCCGATCCCTGGACGCGGAATCTAGCTCTAGGGACATGGAATGTCACCTCTCTGGCGGGGAAGGAGCCTGAGGTTGTGCGTGAGGTTCAGAGATTCCGACTAGAGATAGTTGGGATCACCTCTACGCACGGCTTGGGCTCTGGAACCACACTCCTCGAGAGAGGATGGACTCTTCACCACTCTGGAGTTGCCCATGGTGAGAGGCGGCGGGCTGGTGTGGGTTTGCTTATAGCCCCCCAGCTCAGCCGCCATGTGTTGGAGTTCACCCCGGTGAACGAGAGGGTCGCTTCCCTACGCCTTCGGGTCGGGGATAGGTCTCTCACTGTCGTTTGTGCTTACGGGCCGAACGGCAGTGCAGAGTACCCGGCCTTCTTGGAGTCTCTGGGAGGGGTGCTGGAAAGTGCTCCGACTGGGGACTCCGTCGTTCTACTGGGGGACTTCAACGCCCACGTGGGCAGCGACAGTGACACCTGGAGGGGCGTGATTGGGAGGAACGGCCCCCCTGATCTGAACCCGAGTGGTGTTCTGTTATTGGACTTCTGTGCTAGTTACAGCTTGTCCATAACGAACACCATGTTCAAGCATAAGGGTGTCCATCAGTGCACATGGCACCAGGACACCCTAGGCCGGAGGTCGATGATCGACTTTGTGGTCGTTTCATCCGACCTCCGGCCGTATGTCTTGGACACTCGGGTGAAGAGAGGGGCGGAGCTGTCAACTGATCACCACCTGGTGGTGAGTTGGATCTGATGGCGGGGGAGGAAGCTGGACAGACTCGACAGACCCAAACGTACTGTGAGGGTCTGTTGGGAACGTTTGGCCGAATCTCCTGTCAGAGAGATCTTCAACTCCCACCTCCGGCAGAGCTTCGACCAGATCCCGAGGGAGTCTGGAGATATTGAGTCCGAGTGGACCATGTTCTCCACCTCCATTGTCAACGCGGCCACTCGGAGCTGTGGCCGTAAGGTCTCCGGTGCCTGTCGAGGCGGCAATCCCCGAACCCGGTGGTGGACACCGGAAGTAAGGGATGCCGTCAAGCTGAAGAAGGAGTCCTATCGGGCCTGGCTGGCTTGTGGGACTCCTGAGGCAGCTGATGGGTACGGACGGGCCAAGCGGACTGCAGCCCAGGTGGTTGTGGAGGCAAAAACTCGGGCCTGGGAGGAGTTCGGTGAGGCCATGGAGAAGGACTATCGGTCGGCCTCGAAGAGATTCTGGCAAACCGTCCGGCGCCTCAGGAGGGGGAAGCAGTGCCCTACCAACGCTGTTTACAGTGGAGGTGGGCAGCTGTTGACCTCGACTGGGGATATCACCGGACGGTGGAAGGAATACTTCGAGGATCTCCTCAATCCCGCCGTCACGTCTTCCATTGAGGAAGCAGAGGCTGAGGGCTCGGAGGCGGACTCGTCCATCACCCAAGCTGAAGTCACCGAGGTAGTCAAGAAACTCCTCGGTGGCAAGGCACCGGGGGTGAATGAGATCCGCCCTGAGTACCTCAAGTCTCTAGATGTTGTGGGGCTGTCTTGGCTGACACGCCTCTGCAACATCGCGTGGCGGTCAGGGACAGTACCTTTGGACTGGCAGACCGGGGTGGTGGTCCCTCTTTACAAGAAGGGGGATCGGAGGGTGTGCTCCAACTATAGGGGGATCACACTTCTCAGCCTCCCTGGGAAAGTCTATGCCAGGGTACTGGAGAGGAGAATCCGGCCGATAGTAGAACCTCGGATTCAGGAGGAACAGTGTGGTTTTCGTCCCGGTCGTGGAACACTGGACCAGCTCTATACCCTCTACAGGGTGCTGGAGGGCTCATGGGAGTTTGCCCAACCAATCCACATGTGCTTTGTGGATTTGGAGAAGGCATTCGACTGTGTCCCCCGCGGCGGCCTGTAGAGGGTGCTCCGGGAGTATGGGGTCCGGGGCCCTTTGCTAAGGGCTATCCGGTCCCTGTATGACCGGAGCAGGAGCTTGGTTCGTATTGCCAGCAGTAAGTCAGACTTGTTCCCGGTGCGTGTTGGACTCCGGCAGGGCTGCCCTTTGTCGCCGGTTCTGTTCATAATTTTTATGGACAGAATTTCTAGGCGCAGCCAGGGGCCGGAGGGGGTCAGGTTTGGGGACCACACGATTTCATCTCTGCTCTTTGCGGATGATGTTGTCGTGTTGGCCTCATCAAACCAGGACCTCCAGCATGCACTGGGACGGTTTGCAGCCGAGTGTGAAGCGGCTGGGATGAAAATCAGCACCTCCAAATCCGAGGCCATGGTTCTCAGTCGGAAAAGGGTGGTTTGCCCGCTTCAGGTTGGTGGAGAGCTCCTGCCTCAAGTGGAGGAGTTCAAGTATATTGGGGTCTTGTTCACGAGTGAGGGAAGGATGGAACGGGAGATTGACAGGCGGATCGGTGCAGCTTCTACAGTAATGCGGTCCCTGTACCGGTCTGTCGTGGTGAAGAAGGAGCTGAGCCGCAAGGCGAAGCTCTCGATTTACCAGTCAATCTACGTTCCTACTCTCACCTATGGTCATGAGCTGTGGGTCATGACCGAAAGGACAAGATCCCGGATACAAGCGGCCTAAATGAGCTTTCTCCGGAGGAGAAGACCCGGAGGAGACCCCGGGGAAGACCTAGGACACGCTGGAGAGACTATGTCTCCCGGCTGGCCAGGGAACGCCTCGGTGTCCCCCCGGAAGAGCTGGAGGAAGTGTCTAGGGAGAGGGAAGTCTGGGCATCCCTGCTTAGACTGCTGCCCCCGCGACCCGGCCCCGGATAAGCGGTAGAAGATGGATGGATGGATGGATATTTAATATATATATATATATATATATATATATATATATATATATATCAATAAATATAAATATGATAAAAAATGGCTGTAAAAAAAAAAATCTGAATTGTTTATCCTTTTTTTATTTTTCATTATTTTATTTTTTGCAAAAATCTAACCTTTCATTGAAGTAAAATAATTGAAAGTGGGGAGGAAATCACATTATGAAATAAATGTTTTTTCTCCAAAACACGTCGGCCATAATTATTGGTACCCCTAGAATTTTTTACGAGTATATTCCCATTAATATTTACCTTTATTTAGCACACCAGGGTGACTACACTGTAAAAATAAAAGGTGCCTGGAGGAACCGTTTGGGGTTCTTCACTTTGCCACACCGGCGGAACCGTCTGTAGATCCTCTAGGACCCTTTAAAAAAAGAGTTGGTTCTCTGAGGAACCACACAGGTTTCCTGAGGAACTCTTATATGAAGCACTGTGTGGAACCACTGTGGGTGTCTCCAGGAACCAAATTTCAATTGAATTGAATTTGTATTAAATTAATTTCATGTTGTTACTATGGTTACCATTAACTTATATTATAATAAACAAACTGAACCATATACAAAATAAGAATTGTTTATTACATATTTTAGATCCATTTTAATACATACACTTCAATGCACTTCGGGAAAAAAAGCTAGTAATAGATTAATATCAATGAATACACACACACAAAAAAATATATAATACATAAGTAATATGAATAATCAACCAATAGGCTACACAAGAAAATACATCTCAACAAAATGCATGGAAAACACATGTTCCATGTAATAAATAAATGTAAAAAACTAAAATTTTGACTAATTAAAAATGTCCATCTTCACTTGTTTCAGTTTGACACCACTGTTTCCAAGTCCAAAAGCTCTATCAGAAGCCAAAAACAAACAACAAACAGTGCTAATATACACTCATTGTGCTGTAATATTCCTGAAAATTATGATCCTAACCTTTATCTCTATACCGATATCTCAGATGGTTAGTTATTCAGCTATTTTGAATCATAAAATGTTGAAGTCTGGGATGCCGTGAGACTGGATACTGTAATGTTCACTATGGCTTTTGAAAAGCTTAAATGTGTGACTTGAATCAACAGTGCTCATAAATGGTTGTTGAGTATTCTCAATATCTAGAAACAAGATAGAGGAAGTAGAAGTAGAGGCTTCGACCCGGAAACAGTATTCCTTATGTCACAACAAGCAGAAAACATTTTTCATTTTAACAGAGTTAAGGTGCAGTGAAATTATCTGTTGTTCTGTGAATGTTCACTGGTGAATTCAGTCTTTTCAATAAGAATCCACACGATCAGCAATTTTGTGTAGTGCTTCATACATTACGTCGCTACACTGCTGACAGTGGTCAATGAACCTTTTTGCCTGTGTAATTTCACGAAATGCAATCAATTATAAAATCTTCACAAGGGACATGTGAGGTACTTAACGAGTTAGAAAAGTGAAAAGGTGCATCAGCTTCATTTTCCGTTTGTTTTTCCTCTTTTCTGGTGGATGGTCCAGGCACTTCAACGATTTTCAGGTCTACAGGAGGATTTTTATTCTTGATCAAACTTGTATTTCAGCTTACCGAGATCCCTGCAAAGTACAACATGTACTGTTAGTAAGGTTATTAAAGTGATAGTTGTGAAATTTAAATAATTTCCTCAGCCTTGTGATGTTACAAACCTGTTTGACTTTCTGTCTGTGAACCCAAAAGCAGATCTCAGGCATTATGCAACCCCAGTCACCGTCCGCTTTCACTGCATGAAACACAAGCAGAAAAAAAATTGTGTAATTCATTCATGAAACCATTCTTATGTACACTTGTCTAGTTCAATTCAATGCAACAATTTATGTAAAAATGGTTAAGCTCCAAAAATGTCCCAGAAAAGATCCTAAAAATAATGAGTTCACAACTCATATGGGTTGTGTTGCAAGTCTTATGAAGCCATATAATAGCTTTTTTGTCGAAAAAGAGCAAACTTGAAGTTATAATTCAGGGTTCAAATGTCTTATATTCAAATCCAATATGATTAAGGTATAGCCTATAAAAAATGCATAGCATTACTGGCTCCAAACCTGTGATATTATTTTTCTGAGTAACATGAATGAGATTTGAGGGCATGAGGGAAGATTTTCAGAGAATAACTGATTAAAAAACACAAGTACACAGTCAAACAATACAATTTCACACAGAGAAAGTTCATAGTAATAAAGTACTTGCATGTGGTGCAGGTAACCTACTGTAATTCAATGTTTCCACTGAAATGTTCAGATTATTTTAGAAATGTACTGGTTGTTCTGGGGAAACAAAAGAACAAAGCTGATTATTCACAACATAATATTTATTTACCAGTAAATGGCTTTAAAATGGTGTTTGAGAGAATGAGGGCACCTGTAGTAAGTAAAGTTAGGCTAAACAAAAACAGACCAAACTATATTAACCTGCTTTTGTTATTCATAACAAACGCCAATGACAGCAGAAATCAGCTAAATTAGTTAACGTTAGGCTATAGTAGGCTATATTTGAAGACACAGTTGTACAGAATATGTTGAATTGAATGACTAAATCAATCTAAGACAATAAGTCAATAATTTCCATTTGTTCATTAGATCAACGTAACGTTAGTTGGCATCGCGGCTAAAACCTTCAAACCAGATACTGTGCAATAAAGATACTTTACAAGTGGTAAACACTGTAAAAACGTAGTAATGTATAATAAATTTAGTTTATATATATGTGTGTTTAAATAGTGAGTACACTCTGTATTTATATTTATTTGGCGAGTTTACAAACCTTGTAACGGAGAGCCGAACAAACGGCGGAAGCTTTGATGAGGGGAGCCGTACTTTCACACCCGATGACGTCGATCAGCTGAGCTTTGTTGCGCGAGTAGCGCGAGCATCACTGAAGCGACGATAGCAGAGGAATAGCAGCAGTTTTGCGACAGAATAAAACTTTTCTCCTCCTGGTTCTTTTTATTTAAATAATAATTTATGAAGAAGTAGGTAAAAAAAATGTTTTATTACTATTTTTTATTCAATAATAATTAATGAATTCTTATTATTAATATTATTTAGTGTTGTTGTTTAAGGTTTAAATTAATCAATAAAATCGGCCTATACTAAATAAATGTAAGCTACTCAGGTGAAAAAGACGTAGGCTACTGTTAAATGTATTAAAAATGTATTAAAAATGCAATTAAAGTAGGCTATATTTGTATTGTAGGCCTACTAAAAACACACTCAAGTACATTTTTAATAGTGAGTCTTTTTCACCTGGGTATGTATACTGAATCAAACTTAAGTAGCCTATAATAATAACAATAGGATACTAATAATCTCATTCTGGCCTCACTGAACCATTGGGTTCCTCCAGATTAGGGCTGCACGATTTGGGGAAAATTTCATATTGCGATAATAGAGGTCAATATTGCGATTGCAATTGCGATATGCGATATAATAAACAAATGGTTTCATGAGTCAACTTGCTTGGTTCTCAAGGAAAATAAATGCACACACAGATTAGTAATAATCTGCCTAAAGAAAAAAGTTCTTTAGTCAAGAGCAGTGAGTGGCTACTCTGTACTGTCCCTTTAAGACCTGCCGCTGCTGTCAGAGACGCGGATCTCACACGCGCCTCACAAGTCATCACAACTCTTCACGTTCATCATAAGACTACTCTTATGTTATGAAGATACTCGACAAAAAGACATTTTGGCACAATTTTGTGTGTTATTGTTCGTTCAAGCTCGAAAGAGAACTGTATTCTGGCATGCTGTTTTGTGCGCACTCACAATATTAGTGCGAGTCTTATTAGTGTGTGTCACAGTCAGGACATTCACAGGCAGCACGTTCATTTTGGCATACATGTGTGTTCGTTCTACCGCGAAAGAGAACTTGATACTGGAGCGCTGTCTGTGCGATACTGGCGCGCTTCTATTTGTGGCTCGTGTCGTATGTGTGTGTGTGTGTGTGTGTGTCAGGAGGACATTCACTTGACAGCGTGTTCTTTTTTGTCTTATCGTGCATGAATGGTTTAAAAGCATTTGCATGAATAGCGGGATCATGTCCAAAGGATGCCAAAAATGAACAGATGCTGCGTTAATTGAGCTAATTTTTTTATTTAATATAAATCGCAGCATTTTACGTCATATAATCGCGTAGGCTTGACATCGCGATTGCGATTGCGATACGATTAATCGTGCAGCACTACTCCAGATGCTGGCTTTAACATAAGAGATCTTCCAGGAACCACTTAAATGTTAAAAGATCTTCCAATAACCCTTTTATCGCATTCAAGTTCCTCTATTTTCCCCCAAAGCACTTCGAGGTCTCATAGTAATGAAAAGGTGACTCCAGAACCTCTGAACTAAATACAAAGTGCTTAAAGGATCCCATAAGTTCCTGCAAGAACCTCAAAGATTGTCAATGCTCCTCCAGTAACCCCACTATAGGAGAAAGAGCTTTGAGGCACCTAAATTACGAAGTTCCTTGAGTATCCGACAGGATATTTGAGGCTCCTTTAGTTTTTACAGTGTAGGAACATGAAATTGTTTAGCTATGACTTCTTGTTTCACAGGAGTTTAAATATGACGAATACACAAAGGCCAAATTCCCTTAATCATCCATCACAATGAGTAAAACCAAAGAATATAGTTCTGATGTGCATCAAAAGATTGTTGAACTTCACAAAATAGAAAGTGGCTGTAAGAAAATAGCTAAAGAATTGAAAATCCCCATTTTGACCATCAGGGCAATAATTAAGAAGTTATAATCAACTAAAGATGTTACGAATCTGCCAGGAGGAGGACGTGTGAGGAGAGGAGGAAAGTTTGAGTGGCCAAAGACTCTTCAAGGATCACAGATGGAGAATTGCAGAGATTACTTGAGTCTTGGGGGTCAGAAAGCCTATAAAACAAATAAAACAAACAACCCCTACATCCCCACATGTTGTTTGGGACGGTTTCAAGAAAAATCCTCCTTGCTCGTCCAAAAACAAACTCAGGCAAATTCAGTTTTCAGACACGACTGGATCTTCAAAAGGGACCGGATTCTATGGTCAGATGAAACTAAAAAAGAGCTTTTTGGCAGGAAACCCACCAGATGTGTTTGATGCCAACAGGGATAAAAGTACCCCATGCCTACGGTTAAATATACTGCTGGATCTTATATGTTGTGGGCCTATTTATTTGCTGGAGGTCCTGGACATCTTGTTCAGATACATGGTAGCAATTCTAGCAAATACCAACAGATCAAAAATGAAAACCTGACTGCCTCTGCTAGAAATCTTATAATGGACCGTGGTTGGATCTTCCATCAGGACAACGGTCCAAAACAAACATCAAAATCAACACAAAAATGGGTAACTGAGCACAAAATGAAGCTTCTGCCATGGCCGTCCCAGTCCCCTAAACTGAACCCTATAGAAGATGAGGGGGGTGAACTGAAGAGAAGAAGCACCAACATGAACTTGTGAATCTGAAGGATCTGGAGAGATTCTGTATGGAGGAATCTGATCTCTTGTCAGTTATTCTCCAAACTCATCAGGCATTATAGAAGAAAACTCAGATCTGTTATCTTGGCAAAAGGAGGTTGCAAAAAGTATTTAATAACAGGGAGCCAATAATTATGGCCAGCGTGTTTTGGAGAAAAGCATTTCTTTTATAATGTGATTTACCCCCACACTTGATTGACCGCAACTGTATATATATATATATATATATATATATATATATATATATATATATAAAAACATTTAACATACTTGTACTGTAGGCTAGCAATTTATAAATTAATATAGTTATAATCCAAAAGCCTATGGGAAAATGGGTTTTTGTCGAGGGAACCAGCGAGATGCAAACTGCCGGTTTGCCTACAAAGTCACGTCATACTTGCAGCGCTGTATGAGCAAACGAGTCATCTGCTGCCATCTACTGGTTATAGTGGTAATTTCATTATTTCATTTTCCTTTTAAAGGTCTTTGTTTTCTACTAGGGGACATAAATCATCCATTAAACTAAAACATGGCATATTTTCCATATCTCCATGAATGAAAAAGATAAATTTAGGCTAGATCTTAGGGATCTAGATCAAACATCCCATAGGGGTCCATGTGCACCATAGACAAAATGGCCCGATTGCGCAGACCTCCGTGATTGAAGATAAAACAGTTCAGCATTTTATCATGAAAAAGCTGCTTAATTTAGTGGCATTTTTCAGATATCTGAAAAGGAGGCATAGTGATGATGTGAGTAATAATACTTCTCTGTTTTACTCATTTGAATACAGTGAGTCAATTAATTTACCTTAATTATCATTTTTGGAACAGATAAGGGGTTTGTGGTAGTTTTGTAATCTGGCTTAAAATCAAATTGACCTAAGATACTTGACAAAGAGAATATCTGCAAACAGTTTATCAGTTTACATAAAGTTTGTGTATTGTTCTTTGTTTTAAGCATATTTTTTTTATAATACACATAGCAATAAAATTGACATTTAAACCATTTGCAAATTTGTCTACAAAACCTCTGGATTTATATATTTTCTACACTTAAGATATGCAAATGAAAAACTAGCCTACCTGAAAAAAATTATATTCTTTGTGTTTTCATTTTGATAAATCATTGCATATGCACCTGCTGCGCAGACGTCACACATCATCAGCGCGTTCTGTAAGGCTTTGCAGAAACACACAGTCACTGAGCGCCACAAACACACAGCAGTCGTCTTTTACAGTTCCTCCTGAACCAAAACAACGAGCTCATGCTGCGTTCACACCATGAGGAACCGTAATTATGAGATGGCAACCCGGAGCTGTTCACGTCCTCAGACTCGGATTTATGTGTTTCTATGTCAACACTATCAATGCCGAAATGAATCTACAGCAGTCAGGACTAAAGCTCCATATGCTGTTTACAATTATTATTATTGTAATGTTATGTGGTTTGAGACATGAGGTAATTTAACGCTGTCTCTCTTGATGCTTAGCCGACTCTGCTGTGTGTGTTCATGTGTTTTAAAGGAGCCGTGGGTTTGGAGACTCTGAAGGGAGAGTGGGATCTCATGCTTTCAAAGCTAGCTTGCTATTGCTAGCCTCTCTGAAGTAACATTCCCCACCTTTAATTTACAAGTTAATACTGTGTGTGTGTTAGTAGAACACGTTCTGGAGCCGTTATGGTGCATCTATAAATGAATGGTTGTAATTGTAAATAGCTGCACTCACTGTTGCAGATGAAATGATGAGTATCACTGCATGGCAAATCATGAAATTGTCCATTTCTCATCATAGCACACTCATCTCTGCCTTCAGGTTGTCCAGTAGCCCAGTACATTATCAAGTACTCTCAGTTCTTGTTTAGTTACTGGAACTCTTGTATAACTGAACTATTCTAACTAAGCTTTTGCCAGTACAACAAACTATTCCTATTTCACTTTACTTTTTTTACTTTTTTTTAAGACAATTGGTTTGCATGCTTTTAAGTAAGTCTAACTAATTAGATTGTACAGTACAGTATATGGTGTATCTTTTATAAATGAATGTTTATTGTGATTGTATGGAGCTGCACTTACTGTTAGATGAATTGCAGATGAAAGTCAGGCTGTTACTACATGGCCAATCATGCCATTGTCCATTTGTCATGAAAGCACACTCATCTCTGCCATCAGGTTGTCCAGGTCCCCAGTTCAGATAGAGCGCAGGTTCACCTGAAGACCACTGCCATTTCCTCTTCAGCCCAATCCAGACATACTGAACACGTCCATCATTCACACTCTTCTTCAGCTCGTTCATGTCGTTCATGTTGTCAACGGTGGCCAGATCTGTGTAATTCTCTCTGCAGAATCTCTGAGCTTCAGTCCAGGTCTTCAACACGTTTATAAAGTGATACTGACGCTGAACACATTCAGATACGGAGCAGAGAGCTGTGAAAGAGAGCGTTTGATTTAATGCTTTTCATAACAGGGTCAAACCTGATGAAACTATAAACCATAAATAATACACCAAACACACTCACCAATGAGAAGAAGAATCAGATATAGAGTTTGGTCCATTTCTGAGGAAAAACACATTGAAAAACTCAGAAATCAAACATTCGAGTTGTCATCGAGCAAACATTGTCATACGAGTAAAATATGACAATTTCATTTAGCATCTCAACAGCAGAATGAATTCACTGTACATAATCATTCAGACAATATTAACATCTGAAAGTATATTGTGTGTGAAGAATAACATGTTCTTACTTTAGAGGTCGTGTGTTTCTGTCCTGAGTCTGATGTTTCTGTCTGCAGATTTACACTACGCTATTATTATATCTGCTCTCATCCCTCTTTCAGCTCATCACATCATTTGTGTATTTCTCTAAAACTAATTTTCATATTTTACTTCCTCTATATTTGTGTTTGTCTACCTCTGTTTCTCTATATTTGCATATTGACGTTTGTGTCAGTTTTAGTCTATATTAATATGAACCTTAATCAAAAAATGATATGAACATTTACAATTTGCATTTGAACATTCACAACTAAACAGCTGCTTTAAAGATATTGCTGGACTGCATAACTCGTGTTTCATCCCTGATCATCTTGACATAAATGGCCGTTTCATTCTTGCGATTGTAGCAGGCTACAGCTGTCTGGCCAAATGGCAATTCATTTGCAGTGCTGTGAGTGGTCGCTGGGCAGTGAACAGTGAGCCAACCGCGATGGTCGAGTCCCTATATAAATCGGGACCTTTCGTTTGACAAGCTACGTCATTGACATGCGACTGTTGTCCTGTCTACCTGCCGGCCTATCCGTCTGATGTCTGTCTTGGTCTGCCTTGGTCATCTATTCTATCCTAGCGTTACAGGTAGGAAAAGCTCTGGTTCTTTGTTTCCACTCTTTTAACTTTAAGACTGGGGCTTATAGGGAATGTTTTAATTTTAGAATCCCCGTTGCTGTAGTAGCCCTGTTAGCAGCTAAAGTTGTGCCCGGTTATTGGTGATCAGAGCCTGGGGCCGTGACTGGATGCTGTTTAGCAAAGGTATGTGACTACGATAATTAATAGATGAATGTTACGGTGAGATGCGTTTATAAGTAGACACTTTTTGTATTTCAGGGAAGGCTTTATAGCCGGGGTGTAGCGGCCAGTGGGCGACATCAGCGCCGAACGCCTGCTGCTTTGCTTACGTTTTAATGTCACGATTTGTTTGCGGATATAATATGCTCATGTCAACAACTGCGGCTGCCTTTTCACCCGGGACCTAGAATAAGTGGAACCGTGGTTGGCTCACGTTAATCGGCAGCTTCCTGGTGATCTCGTTCCTCCTGTTATACCGTGAATTGGTTTCATTCAGCATCATATGGCCAGTTTCATGGTTTAAGTGTGGAGTGTTGGATGGACTGACACCACTAACTGTAATTATTTTGGTCTATATTTTATAGGCTCAGTGTTGTTTTGTTTGTTTATTTAAACTCTTGTATGGAGGCTTTTGTCTGCTGCTGATATACAAGAGCATTATTCTGATTTATTTGGGTTGATTATTTATTTGTTTTGCTTTGTCTACCCCGACCAAAGATCGTTAAGCCAGAGGGCATTTTTGCCCCATTGTGCTGGATGGGCTATGATATTTTGTTTGTTTAATTTGTATTTTGATTTGTGATTTAATTGCTACCTATATCTTTAACTCTAGTACCATCTTGGGTTTAACAGTGTTTTGCAATTGTTGTGTGTAGTTTTGGTTGATTTTCACGTGTTTGTCTTTTGTCTAGGTGCTGAAGACCGCCAGTGGGAGCAGTGCCCCTTGTGGTGGTGGGTCCCTTGGTGTGTGCAGTGGCGGTGCGTTCACCAAATGTGATCATTTCCCTTGTGGTGCGTGTGTGTGAAATTGATCACGTGTGAGTGGGGTGTTGTGTTATGGATGTTCATTGCTCGGGCCACTAGTCTCCCACTGGTAAGTTTCAGCCCTAGTTTCACTTCGTGTGTGTGTGTGTGTGTGTGTGTGTGTGTGTGTGTATATTGTGATTAGAGTATATTGTGTGTTTGTGATTTGATTTTGTGTCAATTACATTCTATTTGCTGTGAAATTTGTATTATATGTTTGTTGTGAAATCTTGAATTTTTGGAGTGACTCTGGTGTGTATGGCTCCATTGGTTGTACATTTTTATAAAAAGTAAAAGAAGAGAAATTAATAATAATACAATTATATTTTTGTATTTGACCACTGTCTCTGGCTGATCCCTTCACGAACCTGAGTGCCTTGTTAGCGAAAAACCATTAAGTCTTTGGGTGTAAGTCCCATCGTGGCGTAGTCTGCTATTTGTCTGGGTCTAAGCCCAGCTATATATATTCCACCTGCCACACGATCTTTGCACTTCACCATTTGTCTACGTGTGTAGCGGTGTCGGTGTGTTATCTGTGTTGTGTCTACTCAGAATCACTCTAGAATGCAGAAATTTGTCCCATCAAATCCTCCTTTTATAACATCTGTAGGAAAAAAACAGATAATGTGTCCATCACAGAGGGACTTGAAGTCACAATTACAACAGTATAACGTATGAAACAATCATTTACTAAATTACGACCTTAATAAATCAGCACGTAAACTTGCGTGACCCACCGCTGTGAATGCGCATGCAGACTGGGAAGAAGCAAAGTGTGTCACTGGCGGACGGAAGGAATGAGGAAAACCCAAAAATGGTCATAGCAAGTGGAACCACAAAATAAATGTTCTTAATGCACTCCTGATACACTTGCATGACATTCTCCTTGTGTTTGGCCCAAGTGTTCAAGTGGGCATGAAGACCGCAAGTGTGTGTAGAACTTTTGATTACCTAAAGTTGTAAAAATGCAAGTGTTTACAGAGCTTTATTTTGATTCTCAAAGCTTTGCATTTTTAAATAATCCTCTAAGTGTCTGTACAGCAGTGCCTATAGGCTTATACATATATGTAACACGATTTACTAGTAATGATGGTGCTTTTAATTAAGTGATAAAAAGCATTTGCAAATGTTGTAAAATTTACAAATACACGTTTGCACCAGTAAAATGTGCTCACTTATATCCTGTTGCGTGCACATACTCTCTAGTGGCCAAGTGTGGGTATTTGGACAGACCCCATGTTTGAGTTTCTCTGTTTTGGGCCACTTTTATCTGTTGCTGTTTGAGCTGAACAGAGAAGGGTTGAGTTCATTAGTGAAGACTGGTGATACTGGTTACTGAGAGCCTTTAAAAACCCTCCGTTTGAGGCTCCAGTCAAATGAGATATGAGAGTGATGAGATACTTAGTAGATTGTCCTCACTCAATGGCTGATTGTCTAAGTGGTGTCCGCTTAATAATATAGAATTCATAGACAATTGAAAAAAGTTTTTGGGGCAGACCTGACCTGTTGAAAAGAGATGGTATTCATCCCTCCTGGGACGGTGCCACTCTTCTCTCTAGTAATATGGCACATAGTCTTAGAGCTCAAACATGAATTGGGGCTCAGGTCAGGAAGCAGACAGACTGGCTTAACCGACCATCTGCTAGCTGTGTCACGTCACCAAGGTCAGATAAATCCCTTCATATAGAGCCTCTTTCACCTAGATAGCATCATATAGAGACTGTGTCTGTTCCCCAAATTAGGACATACAAAAAACGTCCAAACCCATTTAAGGGTAAATTTTTCATTGATGTTCAACAAATAAAAAACAGATATAATACAAATGAGCAAATGATAAAGCTTGGGTTGCTTAATATTCGATCCCTTACTTCAAAAGCACTTATTGTTAATGATATGATTACAATATAGTGTAAATGATAAATCACGTTTGAGATTTGTGCTGGCTACTGTATACAGGCCACCAGGGCACCATAAAGACTTTATCAAAGAATTTGCTGTTTTTCTATCAGAGTTAGTACTGGCAGCAGATAAAGTCCTAATTGTTGGTGATTTTAATATACTGTACACATACATATATTAATAAGAATATGTATCAACACCACACTAATCTAATTACCATCATATTTCTAAGATTCTATGAATATAATTAAGTGCAAACATAATAGAACATTAAATTTCTTCCACATAACTAACTTATCTATATTTCTAACTAATCTATCTATCTATCTTTATAACTAACTTATCTATCTTTATAACTAACTTATCTATCTTTCATTCTTACTAATCTATCTATCTTTCTAACTAACTTATCTATCTTTCTTTCTTTCTAATCTATCTATCTATCTTTCTAACTAACTTATATTTCTTTCTTTCTTACTAATCTATCTATCTTTCTAACTAACCTATCTTTCTTTCTTTCTTTCAACTAATCTATCTTTCTTTCTTTCTAACTAACTTATCTATCTTTATTTCTTTTTAACTAATCTATCTATCTTTCTAACCAACTTATCTGTCTTTCTTTCTTTCTTTCTTTCTTTCTTTCTTTCTTTCTTTCTTTCTTTCTTTCTAACTAATCTTTCTTTCTTTCTAACTAATCAATCTTTCTTTCTTTCTTTCTTTCTTTCTTTCTTTCTTTCTTTCTTTCTAACTAACCTATCTTTCTTTCTTTCTTTCAACTAATCTATCTATCTTTCTAACTAACTTATCTATCTTTATTTCTTTTTAACTAATCTGTCTATCTTTCTAACCAACTTATCTGTCTTTCTTTCTTTCTTTCTTTCTTTCTTTCTTTCTTTCTTTCTTTCTTTCTTTCTAACTAATCTTTCTTTCTTTCTAACTAATCAATCTTTCTTTCTTTCTTTCTTTCTTTCTTTCTTTCTTTCTTTCTTTCTAACTAATCAATCTTTCTTTCTTGCTTTCTAACTAACTAATCAATCTTTCTTTCTATCTATCTATCTTTCTTTCTTTCTAACTAATTTTTCTTTCTTCACTTCCTGCTCAGCTACTGTTCGGACGCTCTTGCTTACTGCTCTGCGCTTTGCTCTATCGCTTTTATATTTTATCTTCTATATTTGTATATTTTAGCTCCTTTTATCACCTAATTTTAACTTCAGCAAATCAGCACAGTGCTCAAACGACAAAGTTTGGATTACTACAAAAACGCAGAATTCTTCTACCCGACCAGCTTACATTCCGGGAAAGGAAAACACAACTGCCTACACTCATAAGGATAAGAGAGAAAATGCCTCTTCTGGAATCTACTTGCTGCACTAATTGCTACAAAGGATTGCAGTTCTTGAAACAAAGTTACTTACGGGACCACCAAACCAGATGGAGGACACAACAGAGCTTCGTCATGGAGACCCTCAGCATATAGCCGGTGAGTCCCATGAAACTAGTGCTCCTCGACAGGTAGAGAAACAAGCCGATCGACTTACAAATCGATGGCACAAACAGGGAGCTAGACCCAAAGGCACTCGAGACATCAGATTGTCACGAGCCTCACATATTACCGCAGTAGCATCCTCTACCCCAGATACAGCTCTGACAAGGATTGCAAACACTGGTCTCCTACCAACACCTATACATCTTGAGAACAGATTTGAAGTACTAATGAATGTAAATGAGGAATCCCCAAACGTGATGAATGTGATCGAACACAGACTGAATCAGCCAGTAGCTAACACTGATGCTAACTGGCGCTCAAGGTCGAGCAGACAGCGGCAATCAGCTCAGAGCGCAGCCGAGCCCAGGACTCTGATAGTGGGGGACTCCATAATCAGAAACATTAGCAGCAGGGATACAACTACGTGCTGCCTTCCACAAGCAACAACTTCTGATATAAACAGGGAACTTCAGAACATTCTGATGAAACATAAGACTGCAAATCGACTCATAATTCATGTGGGGAAGAATGATATTCATAAAGAGCAGTCAGAACTCCTTAAGAAGGATTTCAATGAACTTTTTGAAACACTTAAAAGACTGAAAGTTCAAACATTCATCAGTGGACCACTCCCAGTAAGAGGAACAAACAGGTTTTCACGGTTGCTTGGGCTTAATACATGGATTAATGAACTGCATTGACAACTTCAATCTCTTCTGGAGTCAGAGACAACTGTTTCATCGGGATGGCCATCACCCAAACAAACTTGGCTCAAGAGTGCTAAAGGACAATATCTACTTCTCCCTCAGTCATCCTTCTGCAGTGTGTGCCAATCCACTCAATCTGAACGGCACACACACACCTGGACACAGTACGAATGACCACAGGACTTCACTTCAGCAGCAAAATGGACATGATGTTGACATATCACACAAGGACAATGATAACACCACTCCGCCACAACAACCTCTGCTCACGGACTCAATCTCAGCTGAGCCCTGTCCACAGAGCTCACCACAGACAGACATATTAGAACTGCTCCAAGATTCAGCACCCAAGGACGACTTCCTGGAAAACAGCCAGGGAAGCCAGGACAGCATATTACAGCCTCCGATAACACCGGAGCAACAGCCCCTGTCACCAGACACTTTTTCCCTCTCTCCAGCAACTCCACTTCTGTGCTTCTCACAGAAAATGGAAGAACTGGTGTATGCTGGAACCAAACTATCCCACTCTTTTGCTGCAAGCCCCCAGATATCAACCAAAAAACACCAGGCACCGCTGCCACCAAAGCCTGCGGGCCCAGATCGCCCTCCCCCTCCTGTGAGAGCTCTTCGGCCTCTGCCACAACGCCAGGGCCCACACCCTCCTCCATCTGCTCGAGGTGAACCAAAAACAACTGATACCAGCTCTCAGTGATATGTGTCGGGTCCCCGCTCTGATAACAGTAACTTTCTCAAATGTTTACAGAACAAGCGGGAACCCAGTGTGCCTGTATCTTTCTCTATTGCTGTTCTATTACAAGATAGAAAGTCTAAGGCCTTCAATAGCCGTACAGCAAACTCAACTAATCTGGTGCCTATTTTTTATGCCTAACTTTACTTTTATGAGTGTCTGCAGAGCTGTAAAGAGAGGTGGGGGTCTAGCAGCTCTTTTTAAAGATATCTATCAATGTAAGCAAATATCATTTGGGAATTACACGTCTTTTGGATATCTGGGTATTGTGTTAAAAGGTGCTCCACGCATTTTACTCATCATTATTTACAGGCCTCCAAAATACTCTCCAGCCTTCGCTGAGGACTTTACAGAACTGTTATCAACGATTACCTCAGAGTTTGACTGTTTTGCCATTGCTGGAGATTTTAACATTCACATGGATAATGCAGAAACCAGTATGGCAAAAGAAATCAAAACTGTTTTAAAAACTTTTGATCTGACTCAGCATGTACATGGACCCACACACAATCGTGGACACACTCTAGATTTACTTATCAGTAAGGGTCTAAACATTTCATCGATAGTTATTAAGGATGTAGCACTGTCTGATCATTTCTGTATTTTTTTTGATATATTGATCTCTCCTGCCACTGAAGCTAGATCTGTGTCTGTCAGGAAGAGATGCTTAAATGAGAACACTAGTGTACTATTTATGAAGGCTATATCTTTAACACCAAGCATATCTGCAGACTCTGTTGATTTTCTCCTTGATTCTTTTAACTCAAAAGTTAAAGGTGTAATTGATGATATTGCTCCTGTGAAAGTCAGGAAGAAGAGTGGCAGACTAAAAGCACCTTGGAGAAACTCAACAGCAGTGCAAAATATGAAAAGACAATGCAGAAAAGCAGAGTGCATGTGGCGGAAGACAAAACTTGTAGTCCATTATAACATCTACAAAGACAGCCTTCATGCTTTCAATATGGAACTAGGCAAAGCTAGACAGACTTTCTTCTCAAATATTATAAACTGCAATTTAAAATATATATTTTTTTGATTCGCTAACGAGCTAGTTATAACTATAAGGCAAAGCTAAAAACAGGTTGCATTGATACACGTTTTTCCATTTCCATTAGTTGCACTGTGATGAAGATGAATTTCATGTAAGATTCATAACATATAACGTTAGGCCTACTAGCTGTTAAACATGTATTTTGTTATGTAAAGTTCCCCCCACAGCGGAGCCTGCCGTGAACGCGCAGGCTAGTAAACATGCGGTCACCGATGACGACGGATAAGGTCGCTAGATATAAGGTTAGCAGGTTTCAATTGTTGCTTTGCACAGTGCGTGACATTTTATCTGTATGTTATGCGGCTAGAGTTTTAACACTGAGTCATGGGCTCCGACGGGCTTGTTTATCGTCATCGGTCTTTTTCCGTTTACCTGTCTTTGTTGTATGAGCAGGTTCCACTCGAGAAATTGGCAGTTTTGGTTGTTTGTCCGCCATTAGCACAGCTGCTCGGCACACCGGCAATCTTGATTTTGAATGACGGTACGCGCTGTGCAAGAGAGGGGCGATCAGCGCGTACGCGAACTTGATTGACACTGCTAAGACACTCCTCCTGGCTCTGAAGGCATCTGATTGGTTCTTTACATTCGCACCGAATGGCAGTGATTGGTCAGAGTTTTTACTGTCCTGCAGCTGCTACAGAGGTCTGATTGTTTTCATTCCTTTTTCTGAACACATAATGTATTGACTACTCTCAGGATGGAAGGACCATTTCACCCAGTATAAAAAAAAGTGTTTCTGAACAGGATTACCTACTATAGCTTTAAGTGCTGTAGTGTAAATGCAGACTTATAGACTGTAGGGATGGGGAAATGAAGCCTTATGAATCACTGAGGCTTTCCCCTGACTGTTCCGGGAAAAGATTCAAAGCTTCGAGAGTGTCGAGAACAGCGCCAGCTGGTGCTTATTTAAAATAAAGCAGCCAGAAGCCTGTGTTAGAAGCTCTGGCAGATGAAGCAACCACAACACACTCCATAGTTTCAATGTTATGTGTACAAATAAAAGCCTTACATGTTTGTGTTTAATTTGTTCTTTAAATAAATTAATTTTCTCTCCTCACAAACCCATGAACCTGACTGAGCCAACAATGACTCGTTAAATAAGATCTGGGGTTCGAGCCTTCTGACACCCAAAGCGAAACGCGCACGTGATTGGACAGAAAGGGAGGCTTCATTTGTCGTCGATCACGTGACTCTAGTAAACCAATACACACCCCGATACAGGGCTTGACTAGAAATTGTGTCGCATGTGTGATACGCACATCGAAGCTTCAGTGTCATACGTAACATCACTATGTGGGTGTGTGTGTTGGTACCTGTTCTGCCGTCCTGTGTTTAATTACAAATAAACCTTCGTTTTGGAAATATATCCTCGTCTCAGTCTGCCTTCCTGCGATCCACCGTGACAATTACATTATGTGGTTTGAGACATGAGGTAGTTTAACACAGTCTCTTGTGACCAAGGTTATTTTAGTTTTGCATCTTTTATTAGTTTTTATTTCGTTTTGACTTTTTGTTTTCAAATTCAGTTTAGTTTTAATTCGTTTTTAAAGTTTATTTTTTGAAAATGCTTAGTTTTAGTTTATTTTTTTTATTAGTTTTAGTGTTAGTTTTAGTCATTTTTTTGTATAATTTGGGTTATTTGTCAGGGGCAAGATTCAAAAAGGTCAGAAAAAAGTATTGTGTAATAATAATTCAACAAAAACATCATACAATTTTAGAAATATGTATTCAACAATAACACCAGTACATAAAATGTACGGTAACACACTTTACAATACGGGTGCACTAATAAGCATTTATTCATGCTTTAACTAATGCACAGATAATGATGTGTTAATGTATGACTCATGAAGAACTAAACCATTAATTCATGATTACTGCATCAGCAACTAATAAAGATTCTAAATGATTAATAGATTAAGTAATATATGAATTGTTATTAATTAAATCTGTCATAATGTATTAATTCCTTAATAACATATTTGATTAACTAATAGTGAAAATGAATGCGTTAATTACCACAATGGGTTGAAGTCATGTACTT
Source organism: Rutilus rutilus (assembly GCF_951802725.1). Lineage (NCBI taxonomy): Eukaryota > Metazoa > Chordata > Actinopteri > Cypriniformes > Leuciscidae > Rutilus > Rutilus rutilus. The sequence continues at coordinate 3,373,512 of NC_140211.1, forward strand.
CAACTTCAAATTTTCTGCTTTAATTAATCATTAGCTAATGATTTGCAAATGTATCATTATGTTATGACTTTACTTGTTGAGGCACATGACTATTAACTAATTTTGGTTTTGACATCCACACTAAGCCATGGATTTCAATTTCCAACCATGTACAACCAAGATTTCACTGAGTCCGATGAACCTTGTTGTTCACGCACAGGACTATGACAGGTTAAGCTTGAGTTCGTGGAACACTGAAAACATGCGGTCGAGCGCTGCTGTTTCATAACACTGTGTCTAGACTGGACAAAGACTATAGAACGTCTGTTATAGTCAGTGATACTACACTGGATGTGGCGCGACACTACACGACAGTAAACCGATGTCACACTCTATTTCTAACGTACTCAGAGCTCTTGTGCTAGTTCTGTTACGAAGGACAAATGGACTTGCGATGGTCTGTCATGTCCAGTGTAAACACTGTGTAACAGCGTCAGGAGTTCAGATTCTGGTGTGTGTGCTGATATTTGTGCAGCCCAACTCACCCATCCTTCACACACATTCACCGACTAAAGGTAGAGTAGGCAATTTCGGAGAGGCCAGCAATATCAAGTTAGCTACATTCACTGCATGTGCATACTGTCAAAACCCATAAATGGCATATTACTTAACAATTAGTTAATAGTCATGTGCCTCAACAAGTAAAGTCATAACATAATGATACATTTGCAAATCATTAGTTAATGATTAATTAAAGCAGACAACTGGAAGTTGAAGTACATTGCTTTGACCAACTGTGGTAATTAATGCATTCATTTACACTTTTAGTTAATAAAATAAGTTATTAAGGAATTAATACATTAAGACACATTTAATTAATAACAATTCATATATTACTTAATCTATTAATCATTTAGAATCTTTATTAGTTGCTGATGCAGTAATCATTAATTAATGGTTTAGTTCTTCATGAGTCATACATTAACACATCATTATCTGTGCATTAGTTAAGCATGAATTAATGCATATTAGTGCACCCGTATTGTAAAGTGTTACCAAATGTACATATGGGCACAAATATGTAAACAGTCTACTCTGCAGTAAGTGCAAAATGTGTAAGTGACGTGTGCCAGGAAAATAACCCTAAATAGCCAACAGACTAAAGAAGACGTACATGAACAGCATGTATTTAACCCATTTTTGAGCCACACGAGACATTGCTGTCAGAGTGTCAGGGAGCTCAATCTGAGACATGTAACGACTGAGACAAATCAGACACAATTATTTGGTATTTGTACCAAAAAAATCTTTAAACTTCACTCTGGGATCTGTGGTCCCACCCCCCATACAGGGCAAGACGGTCTTAGTTACCATGACCACGATCAGATAAGTTGGTTTTATGACTCTTTGCAAAGATCTTCTACTTTATATTTAACAGCAAGTATGTTTGACTGAACAGTCACACATTAAAACTCATGTTGATGTCATGGGGTCTTTAAAACATATAGTGCACATTAGTATTTTAAATACCCAAAGAACATTACATTGATAGAGAAAAGACTCATATTATACTTTTAAATTACAGAAATGAATTTCAATGTACTGATATAAGCACATTATCTGATGATTAAAACAACACAAAAAGTGTTTGCCAGTTAAAAAAACATTCGCCAGTTATGTAAGAACACAAACACATCCTTCACTCCTCAGATCTGCTGCAGATGAAGTTGAGTTTGTCGTGTTCAGGACGGCTGATCCAGCGCTGATCTCCTCCAGACCGAACTGCTCCAGATCTCACTCCAGACACACAGTTCTCCTCTCCTGGAGCCCAGTTATGATAGCACACGGTCTCTCCGCTCAGCCAGTACCAGATGCCCAAAATATGGGAGTGACGTAAACCCAACCACACCGCCCCAGTAGACGCACGTTTAACCACATTCATCACCTCCTCCTGCATCTCCTCTGAATGAACCGAGACCAGATCCGTATAATTCTGTCTGCAGTATCTCAGAGCTTCAGGCCACGTCAGAGTCTCTTTGATCAGAATCAGTTTATCTGGACACAAAACAAACCACAAGCAAAAACTAGAGAGAGACTGATCAAAAACAACATGCAGAACAAACACTGTGGAGGAATCTGTCATGTCAGACATGTAGCGTGAACTTTAAGATATCTGGAGGTGATGGATGGATTGTGTGTGTTTGTGAGGATCTGCTCACCTTCATGACACACAAAAGGAAGTTGGTCAATGCAAGAGAAGTCATGCCATTGACCCTGAGCATTTGGTCTGATCACTGTACAGTCTTCACCACCTCCATTATTAGGTTGAGTAGGATCCCAGTATCTGAATGAGGAGTTACTCTGATCTGACCACTGCCATGAGTCTTTGAACAGACCGATCCAGACATCATTAGATATGTGACTATCACTGATGAACTTCTGAACCTGTTGATTCTCATCCTGGTTCCTCACACTGACCAGATCAATGTGATTCTGTCTGCAGAAACTCTGAGCGTTTCTCCAGTTCTTCGTCTGATTGACGAAGACGAGTCCTGTGTTCGCTTTAAGAAAAAAAATAAAAAAAATAATTGTTCTTCTTCTTTTTTCTTTTTCTTTTTCAGTAACATTTCTGAACATTACTATGATTTGTGAGATTACACTTGATTAAGAGCCTGAAGAGAGAAACAGAGGAAGATGCTACACTGCATCTAAATATGTTGATTATTTAACAAAATTCATATTTGATATGAAATATATATATATATATATATATATATATATATATATATATATACTATATACTAGTAAATTACTAGTATAAATTAATATAGTTAGTGTATATTGATGCTTGATTTTGTTTTGATTGTCTATCATTACATGAACTGGACTTTTTTTCTGAAAAAGATTTTTTATACAGAAATTGACTCACAAAGTGTTACTCTTATCCACAGTCTGTTCTAGATTCACTAATAAATTACATGAATTACATACAATAATTACATTATTATATTTTACAGTTACATTTACTCAAATTGTTATGCTGATAATATAATTTGTATGGAAAAACTGCAATTAATATGGAAATATTTCCGGGGAAACTTTGAAACACACACACACACACACACACACACACACACACACACACACACACACACACACACGCAAACACACACTAGGGTGAGGCCAGAAATGGAATGGACTTTATATAACAGGCAAAGCATAGAGGATGAAAACTGCACGCCAAATTGCCAAGAAAAATGTATGAATCCGTTACACTGTTCCTCAGTCACTCCTGAAATTGCTGTGATTGACAGTGATAACCGTAGCAACGGACGGGACAAAACATTTGTCAAAATAGACCTGTGCATTAAATGCTGTAGTGTAAATGCAGACTAATAGACCTGCAGCAACATAGACCAAAATAAGAATACGTGTTGTCTGGGTAATTTTAAAAGCTTTTAAGATAATTTTTTTAATCAATTTGTTTTTCACATGTGTCCTTTAGCAATGTATAAAAATCGTTTAATTTTTTTTTTTTTTTTGTTAAATCAAAAAAATATTTGAAAGTATTTAATGCATTATTTACTTATTAGCATTAATAATTTGTCATTAAATAATTTGTTATAATTCGTTACATTTATATAGCGCTTTTCTAGGTACTCAAAGCGCTTTCCATGAAAGGGGGAATCTCCTCAACCACCACCAATGTGCAGCATCCACCTGGATGATGCGACGGCAGCCATATTGCGCCATTAAAGCTATTTTATAATAAATCCAATAGCAAAACATGAAAAGAACTACATTATGAAGTGGCAAGAGCAAACAGAGTGGCTCAAGTATGACATCACTTTGTAGAGTTTAGCATTTTAGCACTTCTGGTTCCATCGTCCCGAAGTCAATGGGTTTTTTTAATGGGATTTTGGTTAAATGGCTGAAATAAGGTCTGTGGTGAACACAAGCTCAAGACACTTTCACGTTTTATTCTACGACATAAAGTTCATCAATATTACGCTACTCCAGATTTGTACATGTCTTGAAAAAGGCTGTTGCTAACAAGTGGCTAAATGGGACTAGAGAGGCTGTCGGAGATGAAACGTCATCACGCCGAACAGATAAACTCAATCCGCTTTTACAGACTCATTATGCTTATAATTCTGCTCTTATAAACTATATTCCAACTCAATGTTCTGGGAACATGTTTTAGATAAAAACTGAAAGAGTTGTCAGAAGCTTTAGTGATGATATTTTATATTATATTGATATTTTATTGTCATAAAACAGGACACGTAATTGCCGATTGTTTATCTTTAAAGGAGCCGTGGGTTTGGAGACTCTGAAGGGAGAGTGGGATCTCATGCTTTCAAAGCTAGCTGGCTATTGCTAGCCTCTCTGAAATGACCTATCCCACCTTTAATTTATAAGTTAATACTGTGTGTGTGTTTGTAGAAGACGTTCTGGAGCCGTTATATACTGTATATGGTGCATGGGCGTCGGAAGCAAAATAAAAATGTGGGTGGGTCATCCTCCAGAAGTTTTTTACTGGAGTAGATTAGGGGTGTTCCCGAAGCCAATTACCTTATCTAAAATCTCTATGCAATAATGAGTGAGAGTAAAAATGAAACGAGCGCAACTCCGTCTTTCAGAATTTGCGTCTTTCAGAAATTGCGTGCATCTTTCAGAAATCCGAGCTTGGCAAGAGTAATATCAACTCAAATAGGCTACTACATCATAGACATGTTCTACGAAATGATATTGTATATTATTGTATGCATATTTAGATGATTTAAGTATTGTACAATATACTCGAATGAATGGAATAGGCACAGCATGATCACAAATCAAACAGCGCCTTAATTGCCGTCTCTGCGCGTCTCCGCTCTAATAGCCTATAATCAACTAAGATTGATATACATTACACTGTTAGACTTTTCTGTAATTTCTACAGTTATTTACTTTAAATCCCCCAGTATTATACTGCTATTTCTCTGTACAGTAAACAACTGTGATTCCCATTGCATCATGGAAATTTTCTGTGACGTCTAACACCACATACAGAGACTTACTGTATTTTTTTTTAATTTGCTGTATACTACTGTATTTGTCTAACACCACATACAGAGACTTACTGTATTTTTTTTTTATTTGCTGTATACTACTGTATTTGTCTAACACCACATACAGAGACTTACTGTATTTTTTTTTAATTTGCTGTATACTACTGTATTTGTCTAACACCACATACAGAGACTTACTGTATTTTTTTTTTATTTGCTGTATACTACTGTATTTGTCTAACACCACATACAGAGACTTACTGTATTTTTTTTTTATTTGCTGTATACTACTGTATTTGACGTAACGGCCTCTCTGGCTGGCACTATTCCATCGTGCTTTTTATTTCCTAATATTTGCCTTACACCACGTGTCTACAACGCTATAACAGTCAGTCAGAGGCTGTCTATATTGGACACATTGAATCGACCGGGCCGGACCATTAATGCAAAATGTAAACCTGTTTGTCCCTTGCCAGAAATAGCGCGAGCGCTTGGACTCGTAACGTTACCGTCCGTACGTCCGAAATATAACGGCGCATCACTATACACTGTCTGGGATTTGTCGTGTCTCGCCGGAGCATCCAGTGTAATATCACTGGGACTGTCTTTTGCTGGACCGCGCCGTTCGTGTCTGGCCCGGGGAAGAGACGGAATTCACTTCACCGAGAGAGAGACCAGCAAGCAAGGTAAAACAAAACATTCTGTGTGTGTTGACAGGAATGTGCCCAGTTTAACCTGTAATTTACCACAGTAAACTGCGCTAACGTTTCATTTTACACACTTTGTTGTCGAGTTAAAATACGCCAACAAGCAACGCTTAGTTTACATTAACAATAAATGAACTATGTGAAATTCTGTTTTGGTTGTAGATAATGTTGGCCTACTGATGAGAAAATAACATTGTATGTTAGCTAATGTTAAGTTTTATTTGGCTAGCTGCCACCTTTCTAGTTTTAGCATTAGTTTGCAAACTATAACATATTATAGTTTTTTTTTTTTTTTTATGGAATTTAATATTTACTTCCATTTTTGTATGTGTTTAAAGGCAACTGCAACAAAGCGCCAATTCGCGCCAGTGACATCTAGCAAGATTCCGGAGATAAGTTAACGTTAGGCCATTTGTGATATATTTTGACATAAGTTTGCTGAAATGATTAGCAATATGTGATAAGTGCTTTGGAGCCACTGGTGCAGACTAGGTACAATATCTTATAAAATCTCTATAAAATTGGCTAACTTTATATCAAATAAGTGACCTTTGCATCATGTCTAACTTTGTATTTATTACACAGCAAATGAACCAATTAGAAGATGGACCATTTTCTTTGTTCAGTCTCACCAGATTAAATGTATCCAGGTAAACACTGCACTAAAACTCTCACTAATTCAATCATACAAAATCTAGCATTCTAAACAACTTAAGTTTATATTTTTGCATTATTTTGATATTTTATTAGCCAGAAGACTCTCTATTGCAGTTCCACCTGACCAGGAAGGTCCTAACATCAGCGCACAGGTGGGTTAACTACTGTAGGAAGGACACCGATCATCACTCAGTGATTTCTTGCATGTGTCTTAATGTATATTTGTCTCAGACAGGAACCCCTTCACTGCAGATGAGCTGAAATGGGCTAAATCATCGATGTCAGTCTTTCTCTCTATGGATCTCAGCATTTTTGGACAGAATTTAGGATTTGTAAGTATTAAAATTTAATCTGGAATAATTTAATTTAGTTCAGTTGAAATGTTTGAATATGCTATTGCCAAAGCTGTCTACAAATATATATTCTTAAGTTATTGTAAACATTATAATAAAAATGTAAAAAAGGAGGTTAAAAATATTTTGACACTAATATTTATTTCTCTCTCTCTCTCTCTCTCTCTCTCTCTCTCTCTCTCTCTCTCTCTCTCTCTCTCTCTCTCTCTCTCTCTTACAGTATATAGTGTTGGAACCAGGCTCTCCTCTTAAGGACTGAGTACATTTGTGTTTGTGGACACGCACACAGACCAGGGAACACTCTGATGTTGTCAATCAAGTTCTGAACAGGAACCAATCTTTGGAGAAGTTCATTTATTCGCAAAGGTGGACAAAAACATTGTGTTGGCTTTTTAAAGATTATTTTGATGATGATTTTTACTCGTAGAAGTAGAAGTAGACTGAGGGGTAGTCAGACATTGATAATAATACGAAATGTTTCTTGAGCATCAAAGAGACTTCTTTCAAAAACATTAAGACACTTAAATACTTCTTTTGGCCACCAGTGTACATGAATCCAACACATTTTTGGAAATAAGTGAAATTATTTTGAAGGTGGGGTTATGTGTCATGTATTGTGAAAAGAACTGTGTTTTGTCTTGTGTTGGACATTTCCTTTTTGACTGCTTAAAAATGTATTTATATTCTGCAGTTTTATGAATGTAATGGTTGATATTTCATTATAATACTTGTATAAGCTAAACAACCAATGACTCTACATTCATTTTGTCAAATGCTAACGTTTTGTTTATGGTTTTATGTATGTTTTTAACAATGTTTGCAGTGAAGGACAGCACATAGTGTGTTAATTTAACACGTTTACACATATTTGTGCTAACCTTTCTGACATATTTACTTTGTTAAAATCATTAACACAATGAATGAGTTAAAATTAACACAAAAAAACATTGTCCCTAAACTCACCCATTAATGTGTAAAAATTCCACACATTATTTCCAGCATTGGCAGACTGTATATTTTGTGATATATATGAAATGTTTTAAATAAAAATATTGTATTTTGTAATAACTTTGTCTAATTCGTTTGTATGTTAGTAGTATTTATGTAGGATAAAAATAAAAATCTAATTTAGTACAAATAAAAAATAATTACAGTAGTGTACTGATTAGCTTCGTTTTTACAGTAATGCACTATTACACAATTACAGTACCATACTGTAAAACTGAAAACGGTAATGTACTGTAAATCTTAATTACAGTAACTTACTGGCAACAGTGTTGCCAGTAAGTTACTGTAAAAAAAACCTTGAAAAGTCTAACAGTGTAATTACTTCTTGATATGTCCATTTAAATGTTTTAAACTTCGTATGATGTGATAAACAACATGATATATTTCTTTGTCTCACTATCTCTTGAAGCTGAACCTCGTTGTCCCCGTGCGTATTTGGCGCTGTGAGGTTTTTTTTCCCACTGCAACTTTGCTGGCTGCGCGTCGTCTCATTTTATTACGACTCTCAACTGTGTGGCTACAAAGTATATTACAATGGCATCGAACACAGCTCAGCCAATAATAATCAAGAACTGGAAGTGTCCGTTTTTATAACGTGTTTTGACACTTTTTTTCTTGCTGTAGCATTAATAAAAATGTAGCATAATGCTGAATTTAAAGAAGTTTATCACTTTAAACACAGAAAAAAAAAATCCCCTGGGAGAAACTGTCCTGCCTTCTAAATAAAAGAGCCAATCGCTGATTGGTAAAGTCATTGCGTCACTGCATTGATCTGTTAGAAGCTCCGGTTCCCATAGGAACCTGAGACTCGCGCTTAGGACAGCACATGCGCATTGGCTCGTCAGGCTTGAAAAGTAAGGGTTTGGTCCATAGACAGTAAAAGAAATAGACACAGCGACTCCATAGACTTCATCGGAGAAAAGTGAAGTTAATGAGAAGCTCTCACTTCCTGATGGCTGAGCGACTGCGCAGACTCAAACTGAGCTTGACGACGTAGATGTGACGTGAGCAACCCGTCTGACAGTTGTAAGTCTTCTAGTAGCTGTGCCGAGAGAAATCTGAATCATTTCCTTCCGAAACTTGCAGAGACGGAGAGTGTGAGCAGGAGCTGTCCATGAGCTAGGAGCAGGAGCAACTATGGGCTTCTCCCTCGACTTTATGCCTCCCGGTCCCCCCGATTGCCCGCGAGCTTCTCCTCCTGTCCATACGGTAATCTCTCTACTGTGCGACAGAGAGTTGGTTATGATGCAATCGTTAGCCTATTTTTACAAAAAACTGCTTCTACAGGGCCATAACGTAAGATACAAGGTAATGGAGCCTTTTATACATTGTCGTGTTTCTTTAGAAATAAACAGTGGATAAATAGAGTCTTTAAACACCTCAGATGTAAAGTTATTCGGTGTCAAAGTGACGCCAAAATGAATGGGAGTCAGTGGAATGCTAACAGCAGGTGATGGCTTGTTAGCCAATGGCGGCCCCCGGGGAAGGTACGCTTTCCGGGTGCTGGATTACCCCCTTGGTTTGGACAGACTCTGAATGAGCCAAGTTGATTTGAGCAGCAGCGTGGATATCAACGCTGTAGCTAAAGCGCGTAATGGAGTTTTATTTATTAGGGCATTCCTCAAGTGGAATGGATTTGACTGACGGCGCTCTGAAGAGTGAACAGACATATGCGCTGAATTAGAGACGGTAAAAGTGAGTGGGTCCAATATCATTGGTCTTAAAAAGTGGGTGGGTCTTGTCCCACCCATATACAACGGTTCCAGCGCCCATGGGTGCATCTATAAATGAATGGTTGTAATTGTAAATAGCTGCACTCACTGTTGCAGATGAAATGACGAGTATCACTACATGGCAAATCATGAAATTGTCCATTTCTCATCATAGCACACTCATCTCTGCCTTCAGGTTGTCCAGTAGCCCAGTACATTATCAAGTACTCACAGTTCTTTTTTAGTTACTGGAACTCTTGTATAACTGAACTATTCTAGCTAAGCTTTTGCCAATACAACATACTATTCCTATTTCACTTTTCTTACTTTTTTTAAGGCAATTGGTTTGCATGCTTTTAAGTAAGTCTAACTAATTAGATTGTACAGTACAGAATATGGTGTATCTTTTATAAATGAATGTTTATTGTGATTGTATGGAGCTGCACTTACTGTTAGATGAATTGCAGATGAAAGTCAGGCTGTTACTACATGGCCAATCTTCCCATTCTCCATTTCCCATCATAGCACACTCAACTCCACCAACAGGTTGTCCAGGTCCCCAGTTCAGATAGAGCGCAGGTTCACCTGAAGACCACTGCCATTTCCTCTGCAGCCCAATCCAGACATACTGACCAACTCCATTCACACTCTTCTTCAGCTCGTTCATGTCGTTCATGTTGTCAACGGTGGCCAGATCTGTGTAATTCTCTCTGCAGAATCTCTGAGCTTCAGTCCAGGTCTTCAACACGTTTATAAAGTGATACTGACGCTGAACACATTCAGATACGGAGCAGAGAGCTGTGAAAGAGAGCGTTTGATTTAATGCTTTTCATAACAGGGTCAAACCTGATGAAACTATAAACCATAAATAATACACCAAACACACTCACCAATGAGAAGAAGAATCAGATATAGAGTTTGCTCCATTTCTGAGGAAAAACACATAGAAAAACTCAGAAATCAAACATTCCCAGATTAATTTTGGAGTAAAATATGACAATTTCATTTAGTATTTCAACAGCAGCATGAATTCACTGAACATAATCATTGAGACAATATTAACATCTGAAAGTGTAATTGTGTTTGAAGAATGAATATGTTCTTACTTTAGAGGTCGTGTGTTTCTGTCCTGAGTCTGATGTTTCTGTCTGCAGATTTACACTACGCTATTATTATATCTGCTCTCATCCCTCATTCAGCTCATCACATCATTTGTGTATTTATCTAAAACTAATTTTCATGTTTTACTTCTTCCTTATTTGTGTTTGTCTACCTCTGTTTCTCTATATTTGCATATTGACGTCTGTGTCAGTATTAGTCTATATTAATATGAACCTTAATCAAAAAATTATATGAACATTTACGATTTGCATTTGAACATTCACAACTAAACAGCTGCTGTAAAGATATTGCTGGACTGCATAACTCGTGTTTCATCCCTGTTCATCTTGACATAAATGGCCGTTTCATTCTTGCGATCTTTGCACTTCACCATTTGTCTACGTGTGTAGCGGTGTCGGTGTGTTATCTGTGTTGTGTCTACTCAGAATCACTCTTGAATGCAGAAATTTGACCCATCAAATTGTCTGTTAATAACATCTGTAGTAAAAAACAGATAATGAGGACTCGTGCAGCCCTTAGAGCAGTAATGAACGATGCTGAGAAAGATAAAGGATAAAATCAGCGTAAAGAAAACCACTTAAAGAAAGAAAATAATTAATAAAACATAAATGTGTCCATCACAGAGGGACTTGAATTCACAATTACAGCAGTATAACCTATGAAACAATCATTTACAAGATTACGACCTTAATAAATCAGCACGTAAACTTGCGTGACCCACCGCTGTGAATGCGCATGCAGACTGGGAAGAAGCAAAGTGTGTCACTGGCGGACGGAAAGAATGAGGAAAACCCAAAAATGGTCATAGCAAGTTAATGCACTCCTGCTACACTTGCATGACATTGTCCTTGTGTTTGGCCCAAGTGTTCAAGAGGTCATGAAGACCGCAAGTGTGTGTAGAACTTTTGATTACCCGATGGGACACACTTATGGTGTTGTAAAAATGCAAGTGTTTACAGAGCTTTATTTTGATTCTCAAAGGTTTGCATTTTTAAATAATCATCTAAGTGTCTGTACAGCAGTGCCTATGTAACACGATTTACAAGTAATGATGGTGCTTTTAATTAAAGCTGCAGTCCGCAGTTTTTCCTCTTTGTCGCCATCTCTGTTCGAAATCTGCAATTGCAGTTATTTGCGGAATTATCAACTTTACGTGCGTTGTGTCTCGGCACGGCACAGCGTGGATGAATACAATGTTTTGAGGAGAAAGTGCGGCTGTCAATCACCGCGCCGGTGGTGTGGATACTGGCATTCGCAATCACAGATTCTACTTTTGGGAAATATGAACAACAAATGTCGTCTGAACAAGTAAGTAACATCCACTTTTGTTCTGACCAACTAAGGGGAAAAAAGCATTGCAGTAAATCGCGCCGATTAAATCTAACGATCGCTTATCATATATGACATATCACGTCAAACCGTGCAAATTATTCTTTGTTCTCAAATTGTTAATGTTAACAACATCAGCATTGCGTGACTACATTTAATGCCCTCCCGATATTTGTCCTTGTTTTCGCAAAAGGTTGCAATCTCTTTTTTTCTCCGAAGTCCTAAGTCTTTCACGATTTACAACGGGTGAATCTCTAGTTGTCACTGGTTATTGTCGTTTGAACCTTTCTGGATCCGCCATCAAATTGAAAAGTTTAATTAAGTCAAGTGCTGTGAGAAAAGGCTACAAATCTCCACCTCCAACATCCTCACACGCAATATAGCCTACTAGCTGAGACTCTTCTTTATGTGGACAGATGTGACGTAATGACGCAAAGAAATGCTTGAATTTCCCGCGGAAATCCACCAGTACCACTGGAATTAAAAACATTATTACAAGCTTACCGTTTTGAATCGAGCTACGGCAAGCAGAGAGTTTTGAACACTGGCTGGTTATGTACTTGCTCAAAAAATTATTTTGGATGATTTTTTTACCCTAAAAAGCTACGGACTGCAGCTTTAAGTGATAAAAACCAGTTGCAAATGTTGTACAAATGACAAAATATACATACTCATGTTTGCACCAGTAAAATGTGCTCACTTATATCCTGTAGCATGCACATACTCTCTAGTGGCCAAGTGTGTGTATTTGGACAGACCCCATGTTTGAGTTTCTCTGTTTTGGGCCACTTTTATCTGTTGCTGTTTGAACTGAACACAGAGAAGGGTTGAGTGCATTAGTGAAGACTGGTGATACTGGTTACTGAGAGCCTTTAAAAACCCTCCGTTTGAGGCTCCAGTCAAAGAGAAAGAAACGTGTGTGAGATGAAGGAGTGAGTTTGACCAGTGAAGGAGTTTGGGGCTTGAAGCATTAAAAAAGACATAATGAAGAGTAAAGGAAGACAATTTTTTTTTTTTTATAACTGTTTATCCCAGCTAACAATTTTTGGTTCCCATAACGTTAGTTTTTGGTACCCAGAACATTCTCAGAATGTTAGTTTATGGTTCCCAGAACGTTATTTTTTATGGTAACCACCCAGCAACGTTCTGGGAACGTTATTTTATTGTTACATAAAAATAAAACCAAAAAAGAACGTTCCCCTAACGTAAGTATTTGGTTCCCAAAAAAATTACCAAAAAATAACATTAGGGGAACGTTCTGTGTTAACTGGGATGGTATAAACTGTTTTGCTCATATTTATAGGCTTCTTCTTTTTCCTCTTCTGAGAGCCGAGATCGCTGGTGGTGAGGAGGAGATCATGTCAGACATTCCCAACAGAGACGAGATAAAGACATTAAAATGCTCATATCATGCTTTCATTCCCCTATATAGTCCATCTCTAATGTTAGTAAAGATTATTAGACTCATTATCCCACTGAAATAATATCATCATCTTCTTCTGCTGTTTCAGAATAAATTAGTCTTTATTTCCTCCGTCGAAATACTTGATTGTGATTGGCTGGAATGTGTTCATTAAAACATTGTTACATTTTTAAGAATCAGTCTTATTTTGAAAATTCTTATCTTGTTTCGTGTCATACTCCTGCTGTTCTTTGTTTGTTTATAGAGCATGAACACATTTGCATGTAAACACATCCTCATCACTCATTTGTTTAGGTCCACATTCAGACTTTCAGGGTGGACAATCTTTGCATCTCTGGCGTGAAACAGAAGCAGAAACAGTGTGTTATTGTTGTAGACACATTCCATTGTTTCATTTAGTCTTATTCATCTGTTAGTTTTATTAAGTTACACTTAACTCTAACATTCGTTTTTCTGGCTGTTATGAAGCACATTTGTTATAGAAAAAAAGCAGTGACAAATGATTACGTAGTAGATGATTAGTATGTATTGATGATAGCATGTAGTGGCCTGAGGCCTAAACCATGAAGCCAGTTTAAGTTAACAAGGTGTTTCAGTTTAGTTTGCACCAACCCTGGATTTTAGGCACCATGAAAGTGGCTCGGCTTTTAGCAGTGTTCATCGCAATAGTCATGGTATCAACAAACCTGACTGGATTGGTTTGGTTTTGTCAACTTGAAACTAATCCTGTAACCCTGAGTTTGTTCAGCTACCATCATGGTACAGCCCCTGATTTACTGATCTAATCCAGTGTTTAATCAGTTAACAAACATGTGTTATATTGTTAACACACTTGAATTCTACATTACCACCACTGTGAAACTACAACAATCAGCAATTATGAAGGATTTTTAAACTCATTGTTCACATGAAAAAGTGGGCAATTGGTCCATTTCAGGGCGTCAGACTGTGGGGGTAAAACCAGTACTGATTACCAGGGCCCCAAGGGGAGAGAGGGACCTTGAAAAGTCTGGAATATATTTTATTTTACCTGGATATTTTAATTTCATAATTAAATTTCAAAATGAATGTCAGATGAAATGTAAAGTAAGTGTATTGGCTGAATAACTCGGTTGATTGACTGACTACATTTTGAATAGAAAAAAAGTAAAGACTATCTAAAGTCTCACGGTCCCTCCCCTTGCTAATGCGCCGAATGGTTTAGTCCATCTGCACGCATTTTGTTTAAGTTAGTTAGTTGAGCGCAAAATTCTGCTGTAGAAATGTCTTTCTGAAAGAAAGCCAAATCAGGCCACCAAAAAAGAAAGGAAAGGCAGGAGAAGGAAATAAAACAAAATAAGGGGAAACAATTGGCAACTGACTTCTTTTCAAAGAAAGGTGAGCACAAACTAGAACGCGAAATCTATAGTGCTAAACTGCTTGAATATCTCCGCGATCGTTAGTGTCTGTAGACCAGAGTATGTTAAGAAAGTCTGAAATGATGACTTAAGCACATATGGCATTAATATTAGGCTACCTTCAATGGGGGGGGGGGGGGGGGGGGTCTCCAATGTCATGTATAAGCTATAAGAGTTGAGGAACATGGGGCCCATCAGGACTGCCAATGCATAGGGCCCGGGATCTTGTGCTACGCCCCTGGTCCATTTACACATATATCACCCAAACTGTTAATCATTTAAATTCTGTTTGTTAGCAGAGTCTGGTATTTAATACAGACACTTAATTTTGAATCATATGATTTATGTCACTCGCTACATGTGGGTAATGTTCATTCACTCCCACCACCTACATTTCCTGCTGGTACTGAGACTTGAACCCGCAAGTCTCTTTCCTTCAGTGATTCTGGTTATTAATATCAGGTGTCACTTAATATGAGACAGCGCCGACACCACGTGACTGTGACGTATGCCACCAAAGTGCATCGAGAGTGAACCAGAGCAGCAGGACTCAGCCAGAGCAGCTTCTCCAGAGCGACTCACGAACTGATGACGACACAGCTGTTCCACGATTGGCCAGATTCACCGCATGACAACGATCATGTGTGTTTTGTGGTTATTCTCACACCTTCAGTTCCACTAATGCTCACAAATCTGTTTTTATAACAGTAAAATCTCTTTTTTATCTAGTCGTGATGTTATTGTGTCATGTTTATCAAAATATAACTGATATAAAAACGTAGACCCCACTGCATTGGTATTTAAATATGTTGAACTATATTCTTGTATAAACAGACGCTGTATTAAGCAGTACTACAGTGTAGGCTGCATAACGTATTAAACAGAAAAGTATCTGAAGCGTCTGTATTTGACAAATATAGCATTTATTTCACTTCAGCTGTGGTGAAGTATACAAACACAGCGCTAGCGTCACTACGAGAAGCAGAAAGTGTCCGACTTCATGTCTCAGTATTCAGCTCCTGAACGCGAACTCTCGCCGTTCGGTTACATCCAGCCACAGCCGATGTCCAACACACCTTACATCCAAGGGGCAACATTCTCATCTGAAAAATGAAGCCTACCCGGAAGTGCGAAAAACTGCAATACATCGAAAATCCGCTAGGGGCAGGTCCCAAAAGGGAGCAAATGTCCATAGCCCCCATGTTAAAATGTCCGTTTTCACAGCATAAATTCATGTTTTTACAGGTTGGTCCCATGGACTTTTATTGTATTTTTCGATAGGTTCCAAGTGCCTGACAACGGCGAGGGTAGTGAATTTTTTTCTAACTCGTTAGTTTAGATCGTATTTAGATATAAGATGTATCACAAATAAGGGCGTGGTTAACTTTGATTGACAGCTTGATTGACAGCTTAGGCTGCGCCAAGGAGAATGACAACATAAGAAGCGCCATTTTTTAACACAGTTGAAATATAATACTACTGTTTCTGTATCATGAAATGTAGTTTTAAGAGTTTTTCAGGCGAGAATGTAGTTGTTTAAAGCTCAAATCTGTGGTTTATTTAAAGATTTATGAACATTTTATCCAGTTGTGAGATCCAGCGATGATGACCGGGCGCTCGGCGCATGTATAAATAGGCAAACGCTATGTGCAGTGAATATAATCAATACGCGTTGCCTGAACCACATTTGTGTGGCTATAATGTTTAAGATTTCTTTAAATGAAAACGAAAAGAGTTAGTATGGTGTTTTATAACATATTTCGTTGCCTAAAATATACACAGAGATAACCGGAGTAGCAGAGCGAGCTGAGTGACGCGCACTGCGTCAGAAGGTGGGGGCGGGGTTAGGATTTCCCAAGATTTTCCAAGATGGCGCCGCCCATACCCCCCATAAACGGCTTCAAAACCGTTCTTCAGAAAGTCTATGGGTGACGTCACAGACGCTTTGTCCATATTTTTTACAGTCTATGCTTACATCACAACTATAGACCTTATGTAGCCCCACCCCTTTTCAGCGCTGCGCTTGTTGTCTTTTGTCTTCCAGTTTGTATTTCCACAGCGATCTTAAGAATTTATCAATGAACTGCCCTTTTTAAAATCTTTCTGGTCTACTGACTTTTGTTAAGACATCTGCTTTAAACATTACAATGCTCGTGATAACTTTCGTTAACTCTACAATAAGTAAATCCACTTTACCAGCTAATTACTCTTCCACAGCGATGCCATAGAAATACACAGAGCTACCGCTAAAACAGAAGTTCAAAGACACTATTCTAAAGATGCTGCGCACCTGTGTCTCTGGCGCATAAGGTCTATAACAGCACAGAACAACAATCGTTGGAATCACTTGTAGAATGATTTTGTTTCAAGCTGATAAATGATAAAAACATTGACAAAACCTTTCCGTTTGCTTCTGTCATGTCAAACTAGCAAATAACAATTAAGCTTGCTTAGGCTTCTTATACTACTGGTTATGAGGGACAAAACTGTATGAAATTGTATATCAGATTTAAGACGAAATATTATGAATGAAACTTACTTGACACTTACTTGATCCTAACAAAGTGAATACGCTTAAATAATATACTGGTCAGTAAATGTCAAGCTTTTCTTGTGATTTTTGCCGTCCGTCATGTGTACAGATACTTTTCATACACTAGAAGCGAGTTCAAACCCGGACAAGTGGTTGCCGTAGTAACCTTAACCATGACTTATGTGGATGAACTTTTATTTGAGGAAATCTGTTTATAATTGCCTATTATGCTTGAACTTATTGGTCCTATTTACTCTGATTTTAACAAATATGTCTATAATGGCTAACATTGCTTAAGTGAATGCTCAAGTTTAATATACAATGATCATAATGCAAGGCAAGCACCGCATATATCTGACCTATTTTTAGCGGCATTCAGTATAGGATTTGACTGTTCATAGTAATGATATAAGTGTTATACATCATTTGATTGTGGTAAGTGTCTACTTTGTGTGTACACTGTTGTGCTTTTCACAAAATAAAATAAAAATATGCGAGTGCTGCCGTCTTTCTGTCAGTGAAGTCCCTTCTGACACGCTTCCGAAAATGAACTCCCAGCTAACACAGTATGTTGTGACGACGTCGTCAGTTAGTCGTCATTTGGTCAGCGTGACATTACTTTATGACAACGTTGTGAGGACGTCGTGGTAAAGTTCCATTTTTTAGAATCTTGGCTAACGTTCCAGAAACGTTGTGGGCACGTCCTCAAAAGACGTCGCTAGTTTATCCCATGGAGAACGTTGTGAGGACGTCGTGGTAAAGTCCCATTTTTTTCCCATCTGGTCCGCAGATAACTTTCCAGAAAATTGCATTACAAGTACTATCGTAGTAGTTCTCTTACGAGAGGTTCTCTCATATTGCGTAAGTTTAGCTTACGCTACGGGTAAAGTCATCTTTTCTCGAGATATGAAGCCAAAAATTATCCTTAATTTAAAAAGGCTCTTAATCTTGTCAACGCAGTGCGGCAGCAAGCAGACCTAGAGCAGGCATTCTAGCGTGCTCATAGGCTGCTCTGCGGCAACTGCAGCAGCCTATCGCTGAGCCCTTGGCGCGACGTCACGCCCAATGAGCGCGAGCAGCGCGCCTACGCGTCACGGCCCGTCGGAAGGGGCGTGGCAGAGTGTATAAATATGGGCTGAGAGGCTGCTTTCACTGGTTTTTGTCTCTTCAGCGAAGCTCTATGCAACGCTGATCTCTGAGGAAGCCGCCGTTGAATCCAGCGCCTTGCAAGCCGAGGATTCTGCCTGAGGAAGCCGGCCGCCTTCGCCGCCTTCAGCCATCCCTGCCTGCTTCACTATCCGGCACTATATCCTTTCTATTATTGTATTGTACAGGCATTTGATACAAAATGCCCTGCATTTCATGCAAAGCTCCGCTCAGCGACAGAGACCGCCATGTTATCTGCGCTCTCTGCCTGGGACCGGACCATGCAGCCCTCGCTACGACGAGCGGCTGCGAACTATGCGAAGAGTTGCGAAGAGGCTTTCGCCCCGCACTGCCGTCGCCTCAGGGGATGAAACAGACGACGCTGCTATCATGGACAGCTGCCCCCAAAGAGTGTTTAGCCCCACCCAGGTCGGACTAACCTCCATTCCCACATATTTCTCAGTCCCCTCCTAAGCTCAGGCGACTGGAAAAACATTTATTGCAGTAAACGAGCCTGTTCTAATTACACGCACGCCTGCAAACAAACGCTGACGCAAACATGATGACATCTTCCCGCTCTCTCTCCCTTTGTTCGAGCCGCGCAACTGCGCCGTTCTCAAGGGATATCAGAGCGGACGTCACGAGCACCGGCGAAAAGAGGAAGTGAGAGTGGTGAGAGTGAGAGTCGACGGTCGGGTATATCAGTACACCGTCCTGCCATTCGGTCTATCTTTAGCACCCCGTACATTTACGAAGTGCATGGACGCGGCTCTCTCTCCCCTGAGAAGACAACGGGGATGCGGATACTGAACTATCTGGACGACTGGCTAGTTCTCGCGCAGTCAGAGGCAGAGCTTTTGTCTTACAGAACAGCGCTTCTCAGCCATCTGGAATGCTTGTGTCTCTCGGTCAACTGGACCAAGAGCTCATTACTGCCCCGCCAGTCAACTTCCTTCTCGGAATAGAACTGGACTCGGTGGCTATGACGGCCAGATTGTCAGAGCAGCGCGCGCGCCGCATTCGACATCTCGCCGCGTCTTTCAAGACGGGCAGTCAGGTTCCGCTGAGGACATTCCAGCGAGTCCTGGGGCATATGGCCTCAGCTGCAGCAGTGCTCCAGCTGGGCTTACCGCGCATGCGCCCGCTTCAACGCTGGCTGAAAGCGCGAGTGCCTCACCGAGCCTGGACGGCCGGCGGCTTATGAGTCAGGGTGGATCATGGCTGTGTTTCAGCCCTGCAGCCCTGGCTGGCAGCCGAATGGTATCGCACGGGAGTGACGATGGGAGTTATCTCGCACCGGAAGGTTGTCTCGACAGACGCGTCCAACCTAGGTTGGGGAGCGCTATTAGAGGGCAGACCGGTCTATGGCCTTTGGTCAGACCAGGAGAGTCACCTTCATATAAACTGTCTAGAGATGCTGGCGGTCAAGAAAGCGCTCAAGCACTTCCTCCCATACCTACAGGGCCACCACGTACTAGTCCGCACGGACAATATGTCAGTGGTGGCCTATGTGAACCGTCAGGGCGGTGTCAGATCCAAAACGCTCTGCGCCCTGGCGGAACGCCTCCTTGTGTGGGCTCAGCACTCACTGCGCTCGCTGAGAGCCGCGCATGTGCCGGGTCGCCTGAACGAAGGTCCAGACAGACTGTCCAGGGACAATGTTCCCCTGGGGGAGTGGTCTTTGCATCCCCAAACAGTCCAGTCACTGTGGCGCCGTTTCGGCAGAGCGAAAGTCGACCTCTTTGCGTCAAAAGACAACGCGCACTGCCCACGGTTCTTTTCCAAGAGCGAGGACGCGCTGGCCCAAACCTGGCCCAGCGGCCCGCTCTACGCTTTTCCCCCGCTCTCTTTGTTGCCACAAGTCATCGGGAGAATCAGGGAAGCGCGCCACACGGTGCTCCTCATAGCCCCGTATTGGGAGAATCAGACGTAGTTCCCAGATCTAATACGGCTGGCGGACACACCCCCCTGGCCGATACCGGTGAGAAGAGACCTTCTCTCTCAAGCCCGCGGCTCGATCTGGCATCCTCATCCAGAGCGCTGGTCTCTGCATGCATGGATAATCAACGGATACCCGTTGACTTGCCAATAGGGGTTGTGAACACGATCACACAGTCTAGAGCTCCCTCGACGAGACGGCTCTACACATCTAAATGGTCTGTGTTTAATAAATGGTGCACCGCCCAAGGGCTGGATCCACAAACATGTGGGGTGTCGCGTGTGCTTTGTTCCTCCAAGAGCTGTTGGACATGGGCAGGTCTCCCTCCACGCTCAAAGTCTATGTTGCGGCCATCTCAGCTTTTGCCGACTCGGCGCTGGGCCGCGCATTAGGGAGGAACGAGTTCATTATCCGCTTCCTTAGAGGAGCTAGGAGGATGAACCCCCCGCGACCCCCTTCGGTTCCTATTTGGGATCTTTCCCTGGTCTTAGAGGCCATGAAAGCGCATCCCTTCGAACCCATGGATAATGTGGATATGAAATACCTCACGCTCAAAACCGTTTTTCTGATAGCCCTGTCTTCAGTCAAACGTGTGGGTGACCTACACGCGTTATCAGTTAAAGGGATACTCCACTTTTTTCGGAAATATGCTCATTTTACATCTCCCCCAGAGTTAAACAGATGAGTTTTACCGTTTTAGAATCCATTCAGCCGAACTCCGGGTCTGACGGTACCACTTTTAGCATAGCTTAGCACAGATCATTGATTCTGATTAGTCCAGTAGCATTTCTTTCAAAATGACCAAAGAGTTTCAATATTTTTCCTATTTAAAACTTGACTCTTCTGTAGTTAAACCGTGTACTAAGATCGACGGAAAATGAAAAGTTGCGATTTTCTAAGCCTATATGACTAGGAACTACTCTCATTCCAGCGTAATAATCAAGGAACTGTGCGGCTGTACCATGAGTGCAGCAGGCGTAGTGATATGACGCAGCGCCTGAAAATAGGTCTAATAGGTTAGACAAACTTAGTCCCGGTCACGTTGGAAGAAGTTACCGAGCTGGGGACTATTTTCAGGCGCTGCGTCATATCATTACGCCTGCTGCACCCATGGTACAGCCACACAGTTCCTTGATTATTACGCTGGAATGAGAGTAGTTCCTAGCCATATAGGCTTAGAAAATCGCAACTTTTCATTTTCCGTCGATCTTAGTACACGGTTTAACTACAGAAGAGTCAAGTTTTAAATAGGAAAAATATTGAAACTCTTTGGTCATTTTGAAAGAAATGCTACTGGACTAATCAGAATCAATGATCTGTGCTAAGCTATGCTAAAAGTGGTACCGTCAGACCCGGAGTTCGGCTGAATGGATTCTAAAACGGTAAAACTCATCTGTTTAACTCTGGGGGAGATGTAAAATGAGCATATTTCCGAAAAAAGTGGAGTATCCCTTTAACGCTGCATGTCTCGAGTTCGGACCTAATGACTCTAAAGTCATCCTCAAACCGAGACACGGCTATGTCCCCAAAGTGTTGGGCACACCCTTCAGAGCACAGGTCATTTCTCTCTCAGCTTTGCCGGCAACCGGCAGCGAGGTTGACAGTAATCTCCTTTGCCCTGTCAGAGCGCTGAGAAATTACATTACGCGCTCCGCCGCCGTGAGGCCTGGGTTTGGTCTAGCGGAATTTCTATTCATGACATTTGTACGGCGGCGGGCTGGGCCTCCCCATCTACATTTGTTAGATTTTACAATCTAGAAGTTCCCGCCCTGCAGGCTAAACTTTTATCAGTCTAAATCTCGCGTAGGCCGGCCCACTTCTGTGCGCGGGCTACTGCTGTTTGATTTAGCTCTCCTGGTTGAGCTGTACAATATAAGGGTTGGTTAGTCAGACCGGCCGCGCCGCTCTGTTCCCCCTACTATGTGCTTATGTACTTGCGCTAGCCATACCTTTGGCCGCCTGGCTCACACTCTTGTGTTCCCCTGGCTTTCCCTGGGACTCATTCAGTGGATGCCGGGCGCGCACGGCGTTGACAAGGGAGTTCCCGTAGCGTAAGCTAAACTTACGCAATACGAGATAACCTCTCGTAAGAGAACGTACTCGGTTACCTAACGTAACCTCTGTTCTCTCTAGAGAGGGAACGAGTATTGCGTAACCCGCCGTGCTCGCGCCACGAGCTCACTCGCTTCTGCGACAAAAACCAGTGAAAGCAGCCTCTCAGCCCATATTTATACACTCTGCCACGCCCCTTCCGACGGGCTGTGACGCGTAGGCGCGCTGCTCGCGCTCATTGGGCGTGACGTCGCGCCACGGGCTCAGCGATAGGCTGCTGCAGTTGCCGCAGAGCAGCCTATGAGCACGCTAGAATGCCTGCTCTAGGTCTGCTTGCTGCCGCACTGCGTTGACAAGATATAAAAATTAAGGATAATTTTTGGCTTCATATATATATATAATATATATATATATATATTATATATATATATATATATATATTAGGGGTGTCGCAATATACCGGTATTAACGATAATCGTGATATTCAAAGCATGAAATATCGACATCGTGTTAATTTAGAGCAATACAATATACCGGTATTGGCGATATTGGCGTTTTCTAGACGCAGCGCTCGTCCGCGCCCGCGCAGCTAGAGTGAAACACTCTGTCCACACCCGAAAAAAGTAAGCTGAGCTCGCCAGTATTAACAACAGAGTTCTTCGGCTTCAAAGAAAACAGCACCTTAGAGGTGGTCGCACACCGGACGAGAAGCGCAGCGCCACGTCTTTAAAATTCGAACACATTCTGTATGAGTGTACACACACTGGACGAGAAGCACAGCGCGGTTCTATTCGGCGTCTGTCCGCGGCGCCCAGCAACGGCTCAGGACCTTGTTCAAAATCCTGCCGCGACACAGAGCGCAGAAAAAAGTGTTCAGATCACAGACTCAGCAACTATTGTATTTAATTGTACAGTATAATCATAACATAGTACAGACATTATCTCAATTCCATAATGTCCTTAAACATAATGATATTGCTGGCCATAAACTGAGAAAGTGCGTGTCCGGTGTGCAATACCTCGAGTTGTCATAGACGCGACGCGGCTATTATTTTACTAGTCATCATGGAATGGGAAACGTGACATTAACTGTTAACAGGGGGTTTCTGTGATCATATATTTAATAAAGGGTGATTATTAAAATTAAGAACCCCGTTTTCTTTACTCATCTTATTTTTGTATTTGTATTTGCACTTGATTTTTTTATTCAAATCTGCTATCTGCATGACTTTATTGGCGCCAGTGCAACAACAGGTTTAAGAGCTTTTCAGTTCTTCAGGAAACCTTCAGACAGTGTTTGGCTTCAGTTTGAAACCAGATAAACTTCACATGCTTGTCTTCCTTCACAAAAATTTGCCATAGATTGAGTACCCCCCCATAGATTCTATAGATATCGCGATATATCGATATCGTGAATTCTTTTGGCCACAATAACCGTGGTGTGAAAAATCTAACATCGTGACAGCCCTAATATATATATATATATATATATATATATATATATATATATATATAATATTATATTAAAATATTATATGTATTTTTTATTATTATTATTATGAAGGAGGTTGAGTGTTAGTAAAAACAACAATACAAAATCTTAAATAAAAGTGACACTTCACGTGGAGTGGCGGCATTTTGCACATATGAGCGGGTTGAGCTTCAAAATGAGTTTTAAATTCATGAGATTTTTATTAATGTAGCCTAATATGTTAGATGTTTATTTATGTAAATGTTGCTTGGCTGATATGGGCGTGCGCGTTGAACATGCGAGTCGCTTTCAAACACTGGAGCGAGAAGAACAAAGCAAGGAAAACATTGTCTTGTTGTGCTCTCTTTAAAATCCCCCTTTAAATTTTGTCACATTGTACTTTCCTAACATGCTCTAATTGATTGTATCTCCTTATTTATTTGCTTATTTTATCTTTTCTTGTATTATTATTATTATTATTATTGTCATTTCTTGTCTGTTTTTTTATTTATTTTTTATCTTTTTATTTTTTACTATTCTTCTCTCCTCTGGTGTATGTTCCGTTTTGTGTTTTCATGTTGAGAATTCATTAGTTGTTGACTTTTGTTTCTGTATATCTAATAAAAAATAAATAAAAAATAATAATAAAAAAAAAAACACTGGAGCGGTTGCCATGGAAAGAAACGGCGCAGGACCACTGCAACTGACAAAAAGCAGAAATCCATCTCTCGCTGTTGTTTTCACTACTTTCAGGTGAGTTTAGTCTAAAATCACACAAATAATACACTACTGTTCCTGACATTTTTCTTACGTGTTATTGACACACATCTATTGAAAATGTAACGCTACTTCATAGAAATAGTTTAGTGTCTTCGAAAAACTCCGTTAGCATCTCAACCGTTTTCAGAAGAGGTAACTGTTAGCACTAACGTTAACTGTCAGGCTCTTGTTTATAAAAGTTTGGGCTTTTAATCACATCTTTATGTGTAGGTGAGATTTTTTGTTAGTTTTGTAAAGGATTTGCTGGCAGTTGAATGGGTGATTGGAAGTTGGCTAATTAATTTAACCAACTGGTATTTGCTGTTAATCGATGACGTCACTTACTTGACTGGATAGTATTAGAAATGTTAGAATGTAATATAAATGTTTTTTTGAGCATCAAATCATCATATTTGGTGATCAAATCACCGTCCTTCGGATGAGACGTTAAACCGAGGTCCTGACTCTCTGTGGTCATTAAAAATCCCATGGCACTTCTCGTAAAGAGTAGGGGTGTAACCCCGGTGTCCTGGCCACATTCCACCCATTGGCCCTTACCAATCAGGGCCTCCTAATAATCCCCTTCCATTGAATTGGCTCTATCACTCTATCTCCTCTCCACCTATAGCTGGTGTGTGGTGAGCGCACTGGCGCCGTTGTACTGTGGCTGCCGTCGCATCATCCAAGTGGATGCTACACACTGGTGGTGGTTGAGGAGAGATTCCCTGATATGATTGTAAAGCGCTTTGGGTGTACAGTAGTACATATGAAAGCGCTATATAAATGCCTCATTCCATTCATTCCATATTAGAATGATTTCTGAAGGATCATGTGACATTGAAGACTGATGTAACCCGTGTCGTGGCAAGTGTGTTACCCTCACCCTCCTCAGTAAAAGACACAGAGGGGCGTGAAAGAAGACACTGCTTCAATCTATGGACCAACGATCAGAAGACCAGAATTCGCTCAAGAGACTGTGTTAGCAGCAAAGAAGCACAGGGACACACTGTTTAAATTGGAATAACAGGCAAGTTGTATTTAAAAGGAATAATAAGCAATTCAAACGAAAGAAAATGTTCAAAAAGACAATAAAATTAAACTCAACACGTCAATAAAAGAAAATAAACCAGAAGAAAATAAACCAGAAATAAATAAACTCTTATTTATATCCTAATTATAACCCCTTTTTTTTTGTTAGTCTTTCTTTTTATCTACTATAATTTATACGGTCTATTTAATTTTAAATCTAATTTTACCTAATTAACTTATTTTGGTATAATTAAGATATATGGTTTCTTTAGTTATTTGAGTTATTCCTAATTTGGCTTATTTATATTAAGAATACTTTTCCCTTTTGGTCTGATTTAAATGTAACTCTTTTCAATTTCAACCTTTCGAATTACCTTTCAGTTCACTCTTATTACCCAAAAAAAAGAAAAGAAATTATAAACTCTTAATAATTCAAAAGAAATAATCACAATATAAATTGAAACAAAATAACAACAATAAGGAAAATAATTCACAGTCAAATTATCTCAGTGTTCACAGAAATCTCAATGTGATATGAGATTGTACTAGTTCTCAGCTCCAGTTCAATGTTCCTTCACGAGATCCTTCTTCCGCAAACTCAAATTAACTCACGGTTCGGTAGGATAGGAAGAGAAACCATGTACTCGACCCTACCACACAGTTCACAGTGCGATTCTCAGTTCGATCCTTATTTGGGCATGGCTCGCCAGTTCCTGCTTGCACCAACTCTCGAACTTTCGCAGTGAAGCAGGGACATCTCACGTGCAGCTTCCCCGATCCTCGTTCCAGAAAGCAGCATCCAAACTCAGCAAATAGAAAATGGCAGACAAAACCAAAAGAAAATCCCGAAAGGATATAGAAGAAGAAAAAAAAAGGAAAAGGGAAAAAAAAAACCCAACCTTGAAAAAAAACAAGGCCAAAAGTACAATTAGGCCCTTTTCTCAAAAATACACATATTACCACACTTAATATCAATATATTCAACTATTAACGTTTCAAACTTCACTTTTCATATAATATTAACACATTAACTTCTCATATATACATAAAAACAGGATTTCAAATGACGCGCTAGGCCTCATCTGCTCAATCTACACGTGCGTCACACTCATCCGTTTGCTCAAACTCAGTTATTCGACAAAACCTATAAATTCACATTTCACAAATCATCAAAAATAACTTCTCCCTTTATAATATCACTTATTTAACACATTTATGAAGAAATCTTCTATATTTTTCCCTTTTTTTTCCCAGAAGGTTGACTCTTACATGCACTAAGCTAAGTATAACACACATATCTGGCATTTGAACACATTTTATCGGATATTTATACATAAGAACCTTAGTAATAACAATAAAACGAAAACTTCACTTACCAAGAGTACTCTAATATCAATTAGAAAAAGTTCGCGGCAGCTCTTTCAGCTTTAGGCCCGTACTTCAATGCACGTACAAAAAGCTAGTTTCACTTTTACTCAAAATCAATCATCACAGTATCAAATTCTGTTTCTATTTCTCAAAATCTTAATGTTCTATATCTCTAAATCTCTCTAAACTACTACTAGCTCGCTCAGTCTAATTCTTTCTCTTCTCAGATCGCGCTCACTGCTTCATTTTTAGGTGCTTCTCTGGGAAAAATGATCATTGCATCATCTCTCGACTCCGATGACTCCACCCACTAAGGCGGCCAACTCTGATTCGTTTATTAGGACCAATCATCGTCTCATTAAATCAAATCACTCTTCTCTAATTTATGTATTCTTATTTTCTCTTTTCTTTACAGATATTTAATAAAATAACTGTTCATTCACACAAGTGTCAGTCTCTTTCTTTTCTATTTCAAAAATAAAAACATCTTTAGTAACCTGGGTTACACTGATCTTCACTATATATTTACACAATTATGCTGAAAACAGATTTAAATTGTAATAAAAGTTCACAATATTACTGTATTTTCGATCAAATAAATGCAGCCTTGGTGAGCATAAATTACTTTCAAAAGCATTAAAAGCTGTAGATTAGCAACATTAATAAAGTTCTCCTCTTGTTTTAGCTGCCTAGAAGGACGATGAGGTGACAGTGCAGCCCGGGATAAGGAGGAGGAGGAGGAGGAGGAGGAGGAGGAGGAACACGTAAGTTAGACAATTTTCTTATACCTTTCTAACAAAAAGCTATAAACCTGACTACAATAGCATGGTACAATAGCATGGTACAACATGTGAACACTTTACATGGTTAAAAATCGTTAATGTTCAAAATGTATTGGCTTAGTAATTGTACAAAGTAGCACTGAATAAATTCTGATTAATAAATGAATACAGTGTGTTTTTTGGGCCATTTTCTATTTAGAATTTAATAGGGGTTTGTATTGTTTTCCACTACCTATGTGCAAAAGGGCATGGCCATTTTATATTTATGTTGTTATTATAGTTTTACATTGTTCCATTCAAGAGTTGAGTTTGCCGAGTGGGCGGGGTTTGAATCGGAAGTCTCGCGAGTTCTGTGAGAATGACGCGAGATCTCACACACGCGGCAATAGAGGAAAGAAAGAAGAGATGTGGGTGCGCGACGAGTTGTTATTGTGAGCAAACGAGACGAGTTAAGGTGCATCAGAAAGCCATAAAGCTATAGATCGATAATATAGCTGGTGAGCAGTTTGGTATTTCATATGTGATGGGCGGCTGATGTTGTGTGATCGCTCCTGAGGTTGTTGGATTTCTGTGGTGAATACTCGCGTGTGCGTCATTGCAGACTGTAAGTGATTATCTTATATTTATTTTGTCTAATAATCATTGTTTGATATTCTGTTTAATGCATCAATAAGATCTTTATTCAGTTATAAAAGTACAGCTGCTATATTATACCTGTATCACAAGTTTGTGATGTCTCTCACGTTCAATCACGTGAAGTGATAATGACGCAGCATTTTTATTGTAAGAGTTGTAACAGAAACTAATTGAGTTTGTTGTTTTATTATAGAACCACACACACACGTTTATCTACATTTGTCCAGCTGACCAAATCACACAAACCCATCACACAAACACACACTGAACATTACAGCACACAAAGCTACAGGCCCTTTTGAGCATCATCATATTAACCCTATAAGGACCGGACGGCATCGCGTCTGAGGACCGACGTTTCTGCACCCTTCTTCCCTTAAGTGGACTTCCTCTGGAATACTTGGGACTTCTTGAAACTGAGTACACTTACTTATTTCCACCACTTAGTTGCCCTCTCTTAATATAATTGTATCTTTGAATATAACCACATTGTTTTTATTGTTTGTTTATTTTACGTAGGCCTACGCTGTTTATTGTGATATTTACATTTTGTTGACATTGTGAGGAAATGAATATCAATCAATCAATACAGTGAGTGAATTTGATCTTTGTCTCTGGCTTCTTCAGTCTTCTCCTAGTTACTGGACATTAATTGTGTATTAATACTCTAAGGTGATTTAGAACCGTAATAGCAATCAGTGCATTCTACAGCCTTCAATACAACCTATATGTATTGATCCCTAAATGTATTAACTGGAAACGATAGTACACAATTCCCTATTAGAATTTATAAGGTTTTACAGCAGAGAGTGAAATGTTTGAGTTTATCAGTTCTATGTGGATTTCGAGGTTATGGATCAAGCACATCTTAATTCCCAGGACTAAAGGTGAGAAGTATATTAAAAATAAATGTGGACGTTGTATTTTGGTCGTTAAGTACCAGCCACGTACCACTATAACGTCCTCGTAACATGCCAGTTTGGTCATCGAGACGTACTCGTCACGTTCTTGCGACGTACCACTATAACATCGCCACGACAATTATGGGAATCACAAAGTTACGTCGCTGGAACGTTATGTGGTACGTCGCTACGACGAATATGGTCTGGTCCGGTTATGTCTTCACAACGTAACTGTGTTAGCTGGGCTGTAACTCAGCGAATACTTGCCACACTTTCACGAGAGATATGTCTTTATAAAGTTTGAATTGTCTTCTTTTAAATGAAGTAATTAATATAAAAAATAAATATTCTCAGTTTATGTAATCCATTTGAAACCATGGAGATGTACAGTCTTTTCGTTGTCCCTTCATTATCTCTAATGAGCTGAGGCCATATATATATATATATATATATATTTCTTTCAATTGTGTACTTACATTATCCTAAATGTTTTCAAGAATTTGTAAATTCAGAGAAATTCACAATTTTAAACAGTGCCCGTTTCTTGTCACTAAAACGAGGATCAATATCGGCATGTCGTTTTCGAGATCCAGAGAGCTTCTCGACAAACTTGGACTTGACAGAGCTTTAAGACTTGAGGAGACCTATGATCTAGCTCACTGCAAGTCTCATATAGCCAACAAACTAACACAATAAATCACATTATAACTTTCAACACTCAAATGCAGTTTAGTGTGATAGTGTAGAGCAAGTGAAACAGTCCTGCGTTACCTCACAAGTTTAATTTGTCAGATAAACTGTCCTGTGTGAGTAGTGATCAGCACTTGTGGATAGTTCGGTAGAATGAAATATCCTCATTCCTTTAATATCCGCGGGACTCGTGTGTCCGTCTCTCATTAGCAATCACGTCCTGTGTCACACCACAGTCATGTTAAAAAACATGAGTGTATTCACTCATCCACAAATATTATTAGATCCATCAGCATGACGACAAGTTCCATGATTCCTCTTATCACCGCGTCATCAACCGACGCCTTTGTTATTGTTAGAGGTTAGCAACCCCTAGTGGTGATAACAAGACATATTGTAGCTTTAAGAATAAACCATATTTCATTTTATTGAGACATATAGATGCTCATAATCTTATTTTGCGTTTATTTTAAACAGCCAATATACGTTGAGCCACATCCTCGAATCATGATCTTCTACTTTCTATTTAACAGCAAGTATGTTTGACTGAACGGTCTGTGTTGAAAATAATGAGCCGTTTTTTCAGAGAACTAATGCGAATTTCAAATGTAAATGTTTCTAAAAGCCACAGATGAAAACTCATGTTGATGTGATGGGGTCTTTAAAACATATAGTGCACATTAATATTTGAATTGCCCAAAGAACAATATATTGATAGTAAAAAGACTCATATTATACTTTTAAATTATAGAAATGATTTAATTGTACTGATATAAGCACATTATCTGATGATTAAAACAATAAAAGTGTTTGCCAGTTAAAACATCTTTTGCTTAAGAACAACACAAACATATCCTTCACTCCTCAGATCTGCTGCAGATGAAGTTGAGTTTGTCGTGTTCAGGACGGCTGATCCAGCGCTGATCTCCTCCAGACTGAACTGCTCCAGATCTCACTCCAGACTCACAGTCCTCGTCTCCTGTGCCGTTCCCTGGAGCCCAGTTCTGATAGCACACGGTCTCTCCGCTCACCCAGAACCAGAGGCCCACAGTGCAGGAGTGACGTAAACCCAACCACACCGCCTCAGTAGACGCACGTTTAACCACATTCATCACACGACGCTGCATCTCCTCTGAATGAACCGAGACCAGATCCGTATAATTCTGTCTGCAGTAAAAACTGCATGCCAAATTGCCAAGAATTTAATTTAATTTTTAAATTACGGGTGTTAATCTGTTACACTGAAGCGCACTCACTCCTGAAATTGCAATGATTTACAGTGATAACCGTAGCGACGGACGGGACAAAACATTTGTCAAAATAGACCTGTGCATTAAGTGCTGTAGTGTAAATGCAGACTTATAGACTGTAGGGATGGGGAAATGAAGCCTTATGAATCACTGAGGCTTCCCCTGACTGTTCCGGGAAAAGATTCAAAGCTTCGAGAGTGTGGAGAACAGCGCCATCTGGTGCTTATTTAAAATAAAGCAGCCAGAAGCCTGTGTTAGAAGCTCTGGCAGATGAAGCAACCACAACACACTCCATAGTTTCAATGTTATGTGTACAAATAAAAGCCTTACATGTTTGTGTTTGATTTGTTCATTAAATTAATTAATTTTCTCTCCTCACAAACCCATGAACCAGACTGAGCCAACAATAACTTGTTAAATAAGATCTGGGGTTCGAGCCTTCTGACACCCAAAGCGAAACGCGCACGTGATTGGACAGAAAGTGAGGCTTCATTTGTCGTCGATCACGTGACTCTAGTAAACCAATACACACCCCGATACAGGGCTTGACTAGAAATTGTGTCGCATCTGTGATACGCACATCGAAGCTTCAGTGTCATACGTAACATCACTATGTGGGTGTGTGTGTTGGTACCTGTTCTGCCATCCTGTGTTTAATTACAAATAAACCTTCGTTTTGGAAATATATCCTCGTCTCAGTCTGCCTTCCTGCGATCCACCGTGACAATTACATTATGTGGTTTGAGACATGAGGTAGTTTAACACAGTCTCTTGTGACCAAGGTTATTATAGTTTTGCATCTTTTATTAGTTTTTATTTCGTTTTGACTTTTTGTTTTCAAATTCAGTTTAGTTTTAATTAGTTTTTAAAGTTTAGTTTTTTATTTTTTGAAAATGCTTTTTTTGAAAAAGATTTTTTAGTTTTAGTTTTTTATTAGTTTTAGTGTTAGTTTTAGTCTTTTTTGTTTTTTTTTGTAATTTGGGTTATTTGTCAGGGGCAAGATTCAAAAAGGTCAGAAAAAAGTATTGTGTAATAATAATTCAACAAAAACATCATACAATTTTAGAAATATGTATTCAACAACAATAACACCAGTACATAAAATGTACGGTAACACACTTTACAATACGGGTGCACTAATCTGCATTTATTCATGCTTAACTAATGCACAGATAATGATGTGTTAATGTATGACTCATGAAGAACTAAACCATTAATTAATGATTACTGCATCAGCAACTAATAAAGATTCGAAATGATTAATAGATTAAGTAATATATGAATTGTTATTAATTAAATGTGTCATAATGTATTAATTCCTTAATAACATATTTGATTAACTAA
Source organism: Rutilus rutilus (assembly GCF_951802725.1). Classification (NCBI taxonomy): domain Eukaryota; kingdom Metazoa; phylum Chordata; class Actinopteri; order Cypriniformes; family Leuciscidae; genus Rutilus; species Rutilus rutilus. Next base: position 3,406,154 of record NC_140211.1, read on the forward strand.
TAGTGAAAATGAATGCGTTAAATACCACAATGGGTTGAAGTCATGTACTTCAACGTCGATTTTTCTGCTTTAATTAATCATTAGCTAATGATTTGCAAATGTATCATGTTATGACTTTACTTGTTGAGGCACATGACTATTAACTAATTTTGGTTTTGACATCCACACTAAGCCATGGATTTCAATTTCCAATCATGTACAACCAAGATTTCACTGAGTCCGATGAACCTTGTTGTTCACGCACAGGACTATGACAGGTTAAGCTTGAGGTCGTGGAACACTGAGAACATGCGGTCGAGCACTGCTATTTCATAACACTGTGTCTAGACTGGACAAAGACAACAGAACGTCCATTATAGTCAGTGATACTACACTGGATGTGGCACGACACTACACGACAAAACCCGACAGTAAACCGATGCCACACTCTATTACTGACGTACTCAGAGCTCTTGTGCTAGTTCTGTTACGAAGGACAAATGGACTTGCGATGGTCTGTCATGTCCAGTGTAAACACAGTGTAACAGCGTCAGGAGTTCAGATTCTGGTGTGTGTGCTGATATTTGTGCAGCCCAACTCACCCGTCCTTCACACACATTCACACACATTACATTCACTGCATGTGCAAACTGTCAAAACCCATAAATGACATATTACTTAACAATTAGTTAATAGTCATGTGCCTCAACAAGTAAAGTCATAACATAATGATACATTTGCAAATCATTAGTTAATGATTAACCCATTTAAGCCCACCGGCAACTATAGTTGCCGCAGTACATAGTTGTCATTTTCCTTTTGTAAATATTTTTCTAGATGTTGTCCATGTTTTAATTCTCAATGGAATGCAAGCAAACAACCAAATAAAGGATTTCAAGAAAAAAAAAAAGGTATTCACTTCCTCCCTGTCACATGAGGCTGTCAACTTCCTACCCCTATTTCCAGGAAGCAGGACGAAGGCAAACCCTCCCAAAGAAAGGTCATTTTCATGTTACTAATAAGTATTTTTTGTTGACATATATATATCTACATAATCATGAAGGTCTCTAGAATCAGCCAAACAAAACAAATCTTACAAGAGATCTATAGTTTTTTGTATACTTAGTCAAAAGTCCAAGCGGCAACTATAGTTGCCGGTGGGCAAATGCCTTGTAAGTACATATATAATGGGAAAATGGGGTATACTGTGTTAATAGGTTAATAAATCAAGGTTATTGGTCTTGTTTAGTGCATAAACATAACTTAACCCTTTAAATTACATCTCTATATAGATATATTTTTTTCTTCATTCTATTTATTTGTATTTATTTATTTTCATTTAACTTTTTGATACACAATGCCCTGTTATGGCTGCACTTTGTTCTGCACTGTTCCACAACTTTAACCCTTGTGCGCTGTTCGTTTGCGGTTTACAGTCAGGCTGTTTGGGATCTGAGAGACCCCAGGTAACAAAATGTTATTTTGTAACAACATATTTATTTTAAACAAATGTAATTTTACTCAGTTTATTAATGTTTTTACTCTACATTTGGACATTTTTACTCCACAAAATGTTCAAAAAAAGAAAAGAAAAATTCGCCTTATAAAATACCCACATTTCTAACTTTCATTCATGGGGATAACATGGATAATTTGACATGGTTTAGTGTAAGATTTTTGGCCAAATCTTGGAAAATGCAGTTTAACCAGTAGATGGCTGCAGAGCTCTAAAAGTACTAAAAGTTTCAAACTAAAAGACATCTTTTCACAAGTTTTTCCAGTTAGATTCATATCTACATATAATGAAATCACAATTATAACAATAAAAGTTACTTTTTGTCAAAGTTTGGCAGTTTTTGTACTGAAAAAAATCAGTTTTTCAATAATGTTCCATTATGATTAGAATCAAACCTGATCAGGATGTTACAAAGAGAAAAGTTGGAGTTTTTATAGTTTATCATTTATTTCAAACATCTATTTTTCATATAATTCTACACATTTAAAGTGTGCCACTTCACTTCTGTCTGTGTGTTCTGTGTTGTTTCTGATTTTGAGGATGAATTTTGTCCATTGATCAAATTCATTTGATTCTAATCATAATATATAACATTACTGAAAAACTGATTTTTTTTTCAGTACAAAAAGTAACTTTTATTATTATAATTGTGATTTCATTATATGTAGATATGAGTACAACTGGAAAAACTTGTGAAAAGATGTCTTTCAGTTAGTCAAAAAGCAAATAGCAAATAGTGGTGCTCTGCAGCCATCTACCTGTTAAAGTGATAAATTGTTACTTTTAGAACTGCATTTTCCAAAAGATGGGCAAAAATCTTTTAAAAACACTTAACCATGTCAAATTATCCCTGTTATCCCCATGAATGAAAGTCAGAAATGTGGGTCAAAAAGACCCTGAACAGCGCACAATGGTTAAGGCAAATGGATTTGTTGTTTGTTGTGTTTTCATATTCAAGAGATTATAAGCTAGATGCAGTTTTTTTTTTGGGTCTGCATCAAATGTTTTTCGACTTTTATACATAATAAATTTGTTTATGAATAAAGATTGATCTGTTGAAAGCAGTTATTTTGAGATAAATGCCAAATGTTCTCCTCCTATTCATATTTTACATTGAAGGGGTGCATACAACATATTTGCCCACCGGCAACTATAGTTGCCGCACATTCAAATATGATTTTCAAGAAAGAAAAAAAAAACCTGGGGAAAATAAATGCAGAACATGTTCACATAGGACACTATTAACAGGATTATATGCATGAAACCATTCAGAAAAATTTGGGCACAAATGGGTTAATTAAAGCAGACAACTGGAAGTTGAAGTACATTGTTTTGACCAACTGTGGTAATTAACGCAGTAATTTACACTTTTAGTTAATAAAATAAGTTATTCAGGAATTAATACATTATGACACATTTAATTAATAACAATTCATATATTACTTAATCTATTAATCATTTAGAATCTTTATTAGTTGCTGATGCAGTAATCATTAATTAATGGTTTAGTTCTTCATGAGTCATACATTAACACATCATTATCTGTGCATTAGTTAAGCATGAATTAATGCATATTAGTGCACCCGTATTGTAAAGTGTTACCAAATGTACATATGGGCACAAATATGTAAACAGTCTACTCTGCAGTAAGTGCAAAATGTGTAAGTGACGTGTGCCAGGAAAATAACCCTAAATAGCCAACAGACTAAAGAAGACGTACATGAACAGCATGTATTTAACCCATTTTTGAGCCACACGAGACATTGCTGTCAGAGTGTCAGGGAGCTCAATCTGAGACATGTAACGACTGAGACAAATCAGACACAATTATTTGGTATTTGTACCAAAAAAATCTTTAAACTTCACTCTGGGATCTGTGGTCCCACCCCCCATACAGGGCAAGACGGTCTTAGTTACCGTGACCACGATCAGATAAGTTGGTTTTATGACTCTTTGCAATGTGAACAAGGCCCCTGCTACAAAACCTAGCAGATATTAGAACAGACTGTCCTGCATTCATTTATTGATGAACTGATTAACATGAAATAAACATGCATTCCAGAACATTTTGTGAATGATTTACTGTCGTGTGTTGTGTCTTTTAATACTATTATCTTTTGATATATATATACGATATATTTTGTATATCTGATACATCTATACAAAATTCACACCCTATACTAAATGTACCCAATACAATACTCATCTGGATTGAAGCAGCAAACATTGTAAGAGTAAAAAAATGACAGAATCACAGCTTATATAGTGTTTTGACATCGACAACCCAACTGCATTTTACCTCAAACTTGCGACTAGTTAACTTTCTAAAGAAGGCGCAATCACTTCAACACACTGGCAAAATTGTATTCAGAATTTAAAATATTTTTCATGCCACTTTTTAATGTGTGATTGTGAAGGTGTTCACGAGATATCAACCTTTCGTGAACTTGCTTTCAACGAACACTCGTTTGCATGGAGACGCGGTGTACACGGAGGGGAGGGGCTGTGTGTGTGTGTGTGTGTGTGTGTGTGTGTGTGTGTGACAGAGAGATGGAGAGAGAGCAGGGAAAGGAAATCCAGCTGAACGCTGAACGTTATCTGCTCTATGAAAGACACTGATAAAGACGAAAACTAAGGACAGTTAGTTATCATTTTTTTGTAATGCCTCATTTTTATTTTTATTTCAGTTAACGACAATGATTTTCCCACCTAGTTTTCGTTTTTTCGTTCGTTTTCGTTTACGATTATAACCTTGCTTGTGACGCTTAGCCGACTCTGCTGTGTGTGTTCATGTGTTTTGAAGGAGCCGTGGCTTTGGAGACTCTGAAGGGAGAGTGGGATCTCATGCTTTCAAAGCTAGCTTGCTATTGCTGGCCTCTCCAAAATTGCCTACTCTACCTTTAATTTATAGGTTAAGACTGTGGGCCCTATCTTGCACCCAGCGCAATTGACTTTGTACACTGACGCATGTATCATTCCTATTTTGCACCCGCGCAAAGCGGACTTTTCCCTCCACAGACGCGCGTCGGTTAACTAGCAAATACACTTGCGCTCCCCGGGGCGGTTCAGCGCAAAGAGGAGGCGTGTTCCGGCGCAAACGTTCCCTCATGCTATTTTGCAGGTTTAGAAAACAATTCCGCCAGTGACCAGGAAAAACCTAGTCTAAAGTCAGTGGCGCGTTGCGCATGTTATTCATGCTATTTTAAGGGCGCATGCTTGGCCATAATCAATGTAGCGTGTGCACAACGCGCATTACAATTTGATGCTCTCATCTACACAGAAGCAGCCGTTTTCATTTTTGCAAATCATACATTATTACTAGGAAAAATATTAGGTCTTGTAGGTCTTGATAAGCCTAGGGCTTCTACATATCCCTTTTCGAACAGTGTGATTATTATGCAAAAAAAAAGGTTTTGTTTTTCTTGATTTTGTTTTATTTTTATTGATGGATATTTAATGTGTTGCTGTCTTTGGTTTAATTTATTTTTTAATTGTTCGAAATAAAGATTTCATTCATTTATTCATATTAATACACGAGGGAAATCATCGTTGTGTCCATGAAGATGTGAAAATAAAATAGGCATAAATCTAGCTTACACATTTAATCACACGCCCAAATTATCATACGCCTGTTTAACCGAAGCTAATTTGGGTGTGTTTGTTTCTCCATCCCCAATGTCACTTCTCTGTGTTTTACGGCCGTGACGAGGACGTCGGTCTCCTCGGCTGTGAACCGCTCCTGTCGTGCGCCTGGCAAATCCGCCGTTATAATAGGAATCCGCTTAGAAAAAGCGCGCCTGCTCTTAAAGGGAATGTGAGATGTCGCTCTGATTGGTTTATTTCACGTTACGCCCAAACCACACCTATGAATAATGAAGCTACTTCAGACCAACCCCTTTTAGATTTGCGTCGGGCGCAAGAGTCATTTATCCCGCCGGGAAAATAGCAACAGCGCCGAGACCCGCCCACAAAGTTACTTGCGCTTTGCGCTTTGACACTTGCGTTTCAGATCGTTAAAATAGGGCCCTGTGTGTGTTAGTAGAACATTTTCTGAAGCCGTCATATTTGGTATGGTGCATCTATAAATGAACGGTAGTTTTATTAAATTAAGTAATATTATTACTTTAGTTCATTTTTCATCATTGTACAATAATCTCTGCCTTCAGGTTGTCCAGATCTCCAGTTCAGATAGAGCGCAGGTTCACCTGAAGACCACTGCCATTTATCAACACTCGTCTTCTTCAGCCCAATCCAGACATACTGAACACCTCCATCATTCACACTCTTCTTCAGCTCGTTCATGTCGTTCATGTTGTCAACGGTGGCCAGATCTGTGTAATTCTCTCTGCAGAATCTCTGAGCTTCAGTCCAGGTCTTCCTCTCGTTTATAAAGTGATACTGACGCTGAACACATTCAGATACGGAGCAGAGAGCTGTGAAAGCAAAAACCTTAACCTTAAAGAGACCTTAATCAAAAAAAGATGTGAACATTAGTAATTTATATTGTTATATTCACAACTAAACAGCAGCTTTAAAGATATTGCTGGATTGCATAACTCGTTTCATCCCTGTTCATCTTGACATGTATCGGCCTGTCCACCAACACTTGCGATCTTTCCACTTCACCATTTGTCTACTTACATTACATTTTGTTCTTGTATTGTGGCCCAAGTGTTCAAGTGTGTGTAGAACTTTTGATTACCAGATGGGACACACTTACAGTGTTGTAAAAATGCAAGTGTTTACTGAGCTTTATTTCGATTCTCAAAGCTTTGCATTTTTAAATAATCCTCTAAGTGTGTGTACAGCAGTGCCTATAGGCATATACATATATGTAACACAGTTTACTAGTAATGATGGTGCTTTTAATTAAATGATAAAAAGCATTTGCAAATGTTGTACAAATGACAAAATACACATACTCGTCTTTGCACCAGTAAAATGTGCTCACTTATATCCTGTAGCGTGCACATACTCTCTAGTGGCCAAGTGTGGGTATTTGGACAGACCCCATGTTTGAGTTTCTCTGTTTTGGGCCACTTTTATCTGTTGCTGTTTGAGCTGAACAGAGAAGGGTTGAGTTCATTAGTGAAGACTGGTGATACTGGTTACTGAGAGCCTTTAAAGTTTGAATATTGAGAGAGTTTGGGGCATTAAAAAAGACAAAATGAAGAAAGATGGTCTCGAGACCACTTTTACGTGGTCTCGGTCTTGTCACGGCCTTGACGGTCTTTGGTCTTGGTCTTGTCTTGGTCTCGGACCTCTCGGTCTTGTCTAGGTCTCGCTGTCTCAGACCGACATAGTGGTCGGGGATTTAGCAATACAATAGGCTACTACAATATCCACGACGACACAACGTTCGATAATGCAACATTATTATCCGCAACGGAATGGATTGAAGCGCGCGTCCGAGTGAAGACAGTGCGGCGTGTGCGCCCAATATAGTCCAGGCGTTTTAAGCCAAAATGGGGGTCAACCGTGAACAAATTGCAACAGAATCAAACTCAACTGATTTTGTATCCTCAATATGTCCTGATTAAGGAAAAAAAAGCCCCGAAGAATCCCATTAGGGGAAAGTTCCGAAAAAGACCCAAATATATCCTATTCATACGCCTATTCATTATTTTTCTCACATGAATAGGGTAAAAACATTAACCTTTAGATATCACCATGAAAATTACTGAGCTGATTACTTATATCAAGACAAACAAAAAATGTATTACAAGTTTTTTTAAATAGTTTGTTAACATGGACAAACGGTGCATAATCTAATTACAGATGTGCTAATTTGCATAAATACCACAACAGATCTAAACATTGGGTCTAGCCAGGTGAAAATATCTTGTTGAATCTTGTTGACAAATAACAGTAAAATACTTAATATTAAGGTTTGAATGAACCCATTTAGGCTACACATGAACATCAATACAAAGAGGCAGGAAGAAGTACTTTAAACCAGCCTTTATTGACTATTATTGCAGAGATGGGGTTTGGGGCTGGGTCCATGGGTCTGTTTCTGGGGATTTACTTTTTATTTTATTTACCTTTTGTCTTCTGCAGTCTCCTTACCATTGTCTCCTGTTCTTGCCTCAGGCTCATCCCCCAGAAACAGTCCCACGGACCCAGCCCCAAACCCAGTCTCTTAAAAATTAATAAAGGCTGGTTTCTAAAGTACTTTACATTTACATTTAGCTGACGCTTTTATCCAAAGCGACTTACAATTGCTATATATGTCAGAGGTCGCACGCCTCTGGAGCAACTAGGGGTTAAGTGTCTTGCTCAGGGACACATTGGTGTCTCACAGTGGATTCGAACCCGGGTCTCTCACACCAAAGGCATGTGTCTTATCCATTGCGCCACACCACACCATACTTCTTCCTGCCTCTATGTATTAATGTTCATGTGTAGCCTAAATGGGTTCATTCAGACCTTAATATTAAATATTTTACTGTTATTTGTCAACAAGATTCAACAAGATATTTTCACCTGGCTAGAGCCAATGTTTAGATCTGTTGTGGTATTTATGCAAATTAGCACATCTGTAATTAGATTATGCACTGTTTGTCCATGTTAACAAACAATTAAAAAAAACTTGTAATACATTTTTTGTTTGTCTTGATATAAGTAATCAGCTCAGTAATTTTCATGGTGATATCTAAAGGTTAAATTATTTACCCTATTCATGTGAGAAAAATAATGAATAGGCGAATGAATAGGATAATTTGGGTCTTTTTCGGAACTTTCCCCTAATGGGATTCTTCGGGGCTTTTTTTTCCTTACCCAGGACATATGGAGGATACAAAATCAGTTGAGTTTGATTCTGTTGCAATTTGTTCACCCTTTTTTCCTAAAACGCCTGGACTAATATACGAGAAAACACTGTATCCGCGCCACTGATCACAGCGGCAACGAGCACTTTGATCACTTTATTTAAAAAACACATATCAGTGACATGATGGGTTTTAACTTCATTCAGGAGATTTTGGGTAACTGCACAACTGACAGATGACTTTGAGCACACCGCCAACGTGTGTGTAACCATAGCGACACACATGTGTGTGTGTGTAACCATAGCGACAAAACAACTTTCGGATCCTGCACTTAAGCCTATAATTTCGTTTTTTAACATTTTATTATGTATTTAAAAGTTGCAGAATGGATTAATTTGGAGACTCCGAAATCGGCAGAGATAGGCAGGCATTTGCTTAGATGAATTTGTGTCTTTGATATCTCTCTGTGTGTGTGTGTGTGTGTGTGTGTGTGTGCGTGTGTGTGTGTGTGTGTGTGTGTTGTTTGATTACAGTATTGTATTTAAGATGGTGTTAGTCTAATAAATGGTCTTTTAAATATCATCTGCATATCTCCGTTGTGTTGACTAAACATTAGGCCTAATCCAAGTTTATAATTGTGTATCTTTAATTTGATGTTACGATTTCATCTACACATTAAGTATAATTTCAATTGGTTACATATTTCTCATTCTTTAGACAGTTGTTGGAGGAGCAAGATGGTGTTGGAGGTGTTTGATGTTTTGTCAGATGAACCAGTCAGTACCAGTCATGTCAGTCCTCAACACTACACAAAAGTTAAGGGAGTCTAATAGTGCAGTAACAGCCGTCATGCAATTGCTACACATAGTTGATCTCACCCTGCAAAAACATTTACAGTGAGCTCAGTCACACACATGACATGGTCTGTCTCTGTATTGTTCTGCCTGTGTAGTTGAAGTAATACCATCTAATATGTATTGAATGTAAACTGCGGCTGAACCCTAGTATGCTGCTGTTCTTGAATTCATACAAGTTATTGCTTAGCTTCAACACTAGTCTATTTTTTTTCCCTCCGGTCTCGACTTGGTCTCGGCCTTGGTCTCGACTTGGTCTTGGTCTTGGTCTTGTTTTGGTCTCGGTTTAGGCGGTCTTGACTACAAGTCTATTCTAGACTGAGAAAAGCCAGAAAATGTATTTTTGGCACATGTGGATGAAAGACAACAACTCCCAGAATGCACTTGCTTCGCTGCCCTATGAGGCCACTCCTAAGCTGCAGCTGCTCCGGCCGCCTCTTGTTCCTCCATCATCCGCAACTGTTCATCACTGTATTGTGGCTCGTACAGGCAGCCACGAGCATCGGATTCGCACACCAGATCTTCAAAATCCCCTTCTGCCATATCATCTTCAAAACTACCTTTCACCATCGTGTTTAGCCTACTACTCAGCTTTCTCCACAGAGCAAGAGCCTGTTAGCTTAGCTTAAAAAAAAGATGGCTGACACTATTTGTACATTCTGTGAGTGAGATCCCCCTATGGGCGGGTTGAAGACATGCGGAACGAGCTTGTGCTTTGCTTTTATTTTAAACAGCCGATATACTTTGAGCCACATCCTCGAATCATGATCTTCTACTTTATATTTAACAGTAAGTATGTTTGACTGAACAATCACACATTAAAACTCATGTTGATGTCATGGGGTCTTTAAAACATATAGTGCACATTAGTATTTTAAATACCCAAAGAACATTACATTGATAGAGAAAAGACTCATATTATACTTTTAAATTACAGAAATGAATTTCAATGTACTGATATAAGCACATTATCTGATGATTAAAACAACACAAAAAGTGTTTGCCAGTTAAAAAAACATTCGCCAGTTATGTAAGAACACAAACATTTCCTTCACTCCTCAGATCTGCTGCAGATGAAGTTGAGTTTGTCGTGTTCAGGACGGCTGATCCAGCGCTGATCTCCTCCAGACTGAACTGCTCCAGATCTCACTCCAGACACACAGTTCTCCTCTCCTGGAGCCCAGTTATGAAAGCACACGGTCTCTCCGCTCAGCCAGTACCAGATGCCCAAAATATGGGAGTGACGTAAACCCAACCACACCGCCTCAGTAGACGCACGTTTAACCACATTCATCACACGACGCTGCATCTCCTCTGAATGAACCGAGACCAGATCCGTATAATTCTGTCTGCAGTATCTCAGAGCTTCAGGCCACGTCAGAGTCTCTTTGATCAGAATCAGTTTATCTGGACACAAAACAAACCACAAGCAAAAACTAGAGAGAGACTGATCAAAAACAACATGCAGAACAAACACTGTGGAGGAATCTGTCATGTCAGACATGTAGCGTGAACTTTAAGATATCTAGAGGTGATGGATGGAGTGTGTGTGTTTGTGAGGATCTGCTCACCTTCATGACACACAAAAGGATATTGGTTGTTGCAAGAGATGTCATGCCATTGACCCTGAGCATTTGGTTCGATCACTGTACAGTTTTCAACACCTTCAGCATTATTAGGTTCATTAGTCTTCCAGTATCTGAAAGAGGAGTTACTCTGATCTGACCACTGCCATGAGTCTCTGAACAGACCGATCCAGATCCGTGATCCTGATAACTGACGACCACTAATGAACTTCTTAACCTGTTGATTCTCATCCTGGTTCCTCACACTGACCAGATCAGTGTGATTCTGTCTGCAGAGACTCTGAGCGTTTCTCCAGTTCTTCGTCTGATTGACGAAGACAAGTCCTGTGTTCACTTTAAGAAAAAAAAAAAATTCTGAACATTACTATGATTTGTGAGATTACACTTGATTAAGAGCCTGAAGAGAGAAGATGCTACACTGCATCTAAATATGTTGATTATTTAACAAAATTCATATTTGATATGAAATATATATATATACTATATACTAGTAAATTACTAGTATATATTAATAAATTAATATAGTTACAGTGTATCTTGATGCTTGATTTTGTTTTGATTGTCTATCATTACATGAACTGGACTTTTTTTCTGAAAAAGATTTTTTATACAGAAATTGACTCACAAAGTGTTACACTTATCCACAGTCTGTTCTATATTCACTAATAAATCACATGAATTACATACAATAATTACATTATTATATTTTACAGTTACATTTACTCAAATTGTTATGCTGATAATATAATTTGTATGGAAAAACTGCAATTAATATGGAAATATTTCCGGGGAAACATTGAAATACACACACACACACACACACACACACACACATACGCAAACACACACCAGGAGCGAGGCCAGAAATGGAATGGACTTTATATAACAGGCAAAGCATAGAGTATGAAAAAGGCTGTTGCTAACAAGTGGCTAAATGCGACTACAGAGGCTGTCGGAGATTAAACATCATCACGCCGAACAGATTAACTCAATCCGCTTTTACAGACTCATTATGCTTATAATTCTGCTCTTATAAACTATATTTCAACTCAATGTTCTGGGAACATGTTTTAGATAAAAACTGAAAGAGTTGTCAGAAGCTTTAGTGATGATATTTTATATTATATTGATATTTTATTGTCATAAAACAGGACACGTAATTGCCGATTGTTTATCTTTAAAGGAGCCGTGGGTTTGGAGACTCTGAAGGGAGAGTGGGATGTCATGCTTTCAAAGCTAGCTGGCTATTGCTAGCCTCTCTGAAATGACCTATCCCACCTTTAATTTATAAGTTAATACTGTGTGTGTGTTAGTAGAAGACGTTCTGGAGCCGTTATATACTGTATATGGTGCATGGGCGTCGGAAGCAAAATAAAAATGTGGGTGGGTCATCCTCCAGAAGTTTTTTTACTGGAGTAGATTAGGGGTGTTCCCGAAGCCAATTACCTTATCTAAAATCTCTATGCAATAATGAGTGAGAGTAAAAATTAAAGTGTAAGTTGCAGGTTAACCACCACAGCCAATTAATGTGTAAATTAAAGTGCTCTATATGTATATATTTAATTAGTTCTGTCTTAAAATGCGTTAAAATAACATTTATTGGGGTTTCTTCAACGGTAGCGTGTTTTTTCAGTTACTGGGTGATGACGTCATAAGAGGAACTCGCAACCCATACTCTGCTAGACTCTTACTGTATTATGGCTATTTGGAGAACGACTGAGGATGTGGGAAACCATCAAATTCTTTATGGACCACAGCCCTACAATTTTTAACCGGTCAGGCGTGAGAGAGGGGAGCCATGGCACTCAAAGAGTTATTAATGCTTGGTGTGAGGAGAATTAGTGGAGGGTTGGCCAGGTGCCCCGGTGAGTAACGTTAGCTACGTTAGAGCTAGTCTAGCCTGGTGCAAACTTAACCCGGATAATATAACGGAACAAGCAAGTCTTTTCAAAATATTGCCGTCAAGTAAAATAGCAAGGAGGGACAACGACTGAAGACATTATTAACTTACAGTAAGTCAGTCCAAATCAGAGCTGCAACGTAGAGATGCACACACTGCACAGGCACCAATCGCTAGTCTCATCGGCGCCTCAAACGTCATGTAATACCCTTCCTCAATCCACGCGTTATCAATTTCTCACGATTTAATTAGCGATGTTTATTGTCAGAAAAGAAAAAGAGAGATCGATGTCCCCATCACTGTGTTTGTGTGGGCTATGCCACCCAGTTGAATCAGCAGTGGAGAGTATGTGCTGCCGTGAGGTGAACGCGTTGTGGAGTTTAGTGGAACAGCTCGACCTGCGCGACCGGCTGATCTGACGTGCCTGAACCCATTTGTTTTGCGAATAGCTTATTCTCATTTCAGGCAGGATCACGAACCCCTTGAAGTCAGCACACACGAGTATGTTTACAATGGAGTTATTTTATCCATATTTTTTTTTTTTATCAAATAAAACATACAACCAACTTTTCTGAAGTTATGTAAAGGTACGTTCACACTACACGCGACGCGATACCATTCATTTTCAATGGGGAGAATATAGCTGCTAGTGTACGGTAACTCTACTAGTGAGTTCCTCTTATGACGTCACGCCCCATCTAGTGGAAGGGAGCGGGAGCGGTTAAAACCACTGTTAGAAGTGCCAACTTTTCATATTATATCAGCATTTTGCTATAAAAAACAATGGTGGGCGGTTATTATTTTTATGTTTAATAAACACATTGCATTATCTTCGTGAAAAATTTAACCTGCAACTTACACTTTAAGCGAGCGCAACTCCGTCTTTCAGAATTTGCGTCTTTCAGAAATTGCGTGCATCTTTCAGAAATCCGAGCTTGGCAAGAATAATATCAACTCAAATAGGCTACTACATCATAGACATGTTCTACGAAATGATATTGTATATTATTGTATGCATATTTAAATGATTTAAGTATTGTACAATATACTCGAATGAATGGAATAGGCATAGCATGATCACAAATCAAACAGCGCCTTAATTGCCGTCTCTGCGCGTCTCCGCTCTAATAGCCTATAATCAACTAAGATTGATATACATTACACTGTTAGACTTTTCTGTAATTTCTACAGTTATTTACTTTAAATCCCCCAGTATTATACTGCTATTTCTCTGTACAGTAAACAACTGTGATTCCCATTGCATCATGGGAATTTTCTGTGACGTCTAACACCACATACAGAGGCTTACTGTATTTTTTTAATTTGCTGTATACTACTGTATTTGACGTAACGGCCTCTCTGGCTGGCACTATTCCATCGTGCTTTTTATTTCCTAATTTTTGCCTTACACCGCGTGTCTACAACGCTATAACAGTCAGTCAGAGGCTGTCTATATTGGACACATTGAAGCGACCGGGCCGGACCATTAATGCAAAATGTAAACCTGTTTGTCCCTTGCCAGAAATAGCGCGAGCGCTTGGACTCGTAACGTTACCGTCCGTACGTCCGAAATATAACGGCGCATCACTATACACTGTCTGGGATTTGTCGTGTCTCGCTGGAGCATCCAGTGTAATATCACTGGGACTGTCTTTTGCTGGACCGCGCCGTTCGTGTCTGGCCCGGGGAAGAGACGGAATTCACTTCACCGAGAGAGAGACCAGCAAGCAAGGTAAAACAAAACATTCTGTGTGTGTTGACAGGAATGTGCCCAGTTTAACCTGTTATACTCGTCAACATGGCGGTAACGAACTTTACCACAGTAAACTGCGCTAACGTTTCATTTTACACACTTTGTTGTCGAGTTAAAAAAACGCCAACAAGCAACGCTTAGTTTACATTAACAATAAATTAACTATGTGAAATTCTGTTTTGGTTGTAGATAATGTTGGCCTACTGATGAGAAAATAACATTGTATGTTAGCTAATGTTAAGTTTTATTTGGCTAGCTGCCACCTTTCTAGTTTTAGCATTAGTTTGCAAACTATAACATATTATATTTTTTTTTTATTTTTTTTATGGAATTTAATATTTACTTCCATTTTTGTATGTGTTTAAACTGCAACAAAGCGCCAATTCGCGCCAGTGACATCTAGCAAGATTCCGGAGATAAGTTAACGTTAGACCATTTGTGATATATTTTGACATAAGTTTGCTGAAATGATTAGCAATATGTGATAAGTGCTTTGGAGCCACTGGTGCAGACTAGGTACAATATCTTATAAAATCTCTATAAAATTGGCTAACTTTATATCAAATAAGTGACCTTTGCATCATGTCTAACTTTATATGTATTACACAGCAAATGAACCAATCAGAAGATGGACCATTTTCTTTGTTCAGTCTCACCAGATTAAATGTATCCAGGTAAGCACTGCACTAAAACTCTCACTAATTCATTCATACAAAATCTAGCATTCTAAACAACTTAAGTTTATATTTTTGCATTATTTTGATATTTTATTAGGCAGAAGACTCTCTATTGCAGTCCCACCTGACCAGGAAGGTCCTAACATTAGCGCACAGGTGGGTTATACTGAAGGAAGGACACTGATCATCACTCAGTGATTTCTTGCATGTGTCTTAATGTATATTTGTCTCAGACAGGAACCCCTTCACTGCAGATGAGCTGAAATGGGCTAAATCATCGATGTCAGTCTTTCTCTCTATGGATCTCAGCATTTTTGGACAGAATTTAGCATTTGTAAGTATTAAAATTTAATCTGGAATAATTTAATTTATGTTTGAATATGCTATTGCCAAAGCTGTCTACAAATATATATTCTTAAGTTATTGTAAACATAATAATAAAAATGTAAAAAAGGAGGTTAAAAATATTTTGACACTAATATTTATTTCTCTCTCTCTATTCTGCAGTTTTATGAATGTAATGGTTGATATTTCATTATAATACTTGTATAAGCTAAACAACCAATGACTCTACATTCATTTAGTCAAATGCTAACGTTTTGTTTATGATTTTATGTATGTTTTTAACAATGTTTGCAGTGAAGGACAGCACATAGTGTGTTAATTTAACACGTTTACACATATTTGTGCTAACCTTTCTGACATATTTACTTTGTTAAAATCATTAACACAATGAATGAGTTAAAATTAACACAAAAAACGTTGTCCCTAAACTCACCCATTAATGTGTAAAAATTCCACACATTATTTCCAGCATTGGCAGACTGTATATTTCGTGATATATATGAAATGTTTTAAATAAAAATATGGTATTTTGTAATAACTTTGTCTAATTCGTTTGTATGTTAGTAGTATTTATGTAGGATAAAAATAAAAATCTAATTTAGTACAAATAAAAAATAATTACAGTAGTGTACTGATTAGCTTCGTTTTTACAGTAATG
Organism: Rutilus rutilus; assembly: GCF_951802725.1. NCBI lineage: Eukaryota > Metazoa > Chordata > Actinopteri > Cypriniformes > Leuciscidae > Rutilus > Rutilus rutilus. Next base: position 3,422,192 of record NC_140211.1, read on the forward strand.
CACTATTACACAATTACAGTACCATACTATAAAACTGAAAACGGTAATGTACTGTAAATCTTAATTACAGTAACTTACTGGCAACAGTGTTGCCAGTAAGTTACTGTAAAAAAAAAAACCTTGAAAAGTCTAACAGTGTAATTACTTCTTGATATGTCAATTTAAACGTTTTAAACTTCGTATGATGTGATAAACAACATGATATATTTCTTTGTCTCACTATCTCTTGAAGCTGAACCTCGTTGTCCCCGTGCGTATTTGGCGCTGTGAGTTTTTTTTTCCACTGCAACTTTGCTGGCTGCGCGTCGTCTCATTTTATTACGACTCTCAACTGTGTGGCTACAAAGTATATCACAATGGCATCGAACACAGCTCAGCCAATAATAATCAAGAACTGGAAGTGTCTGTTTTTATAACGTGTTTTGACACTTTTATTCTTGCTGTAGCATTATAAAAAATTGTAGCATAATGCTGAATTTAAAGAAGTTTATCACTTTGAACATTGAAAAAAAAAATCCCCTGGGAGAAACTGTCCTGCCTTCTAAATAAAAGAGCCAATCGCTGATTGGTAAAGTCATTGCGTCACTGCATTGATCTGTTAGAAGCTCCGGTTCCCATAGGAACCTGAGACTCGCGCTTAGGACAGCACATGCGCATTGGCTCCTCAGGCTTGAAAAGTAAGGGTTTGGTCCATAGACAGTAAAAGAAATGGACACAGCGACTCCATAGACTTCATCGGAGAAAAGTGAAGTCAATGAGAAGCACTCACTTCCTGATGGCTGAGCGACTGCGCAGACTCAAACTGAGCTTGACGACGTAGATGTGACGTGAGCAACCCGTCTGACAGTTGTAAGTCTTCTAGTAGCTGTGCCGAGAGAAATCTGAATCATTTCCTTCCGAAACTTGCAGAGACGGAGAGTGTGAGCAGGAGCTGTCCATGAGCTAGGAGCAGGAGCAACTATGGGCTTCTCCCTCGACTTTATGCCTCCCGGTCCCCCCGATTGCCCGCAAGCTTCTCCTCCTGTCCATACGGTAATCTCTCTACTGTGCGACAGAGAGTCGCGTGGTTATGACGCAATCGTTAGCCTATTTTTACAAAAACTGCTTCTACAGGGCCATAACGTAAGATACAAGGTAATGGAGCCTTTTATACATTTTCGTGTTTCTTTAGAAATAATGGATAAATAGAGTCTTTAAACGCCTCAGATGTAAAGTTATTCGCTGTCAAAGTGACGCCAAAATGAATGGGAGTCAGTGGAATGCTAACAGCAGGTGATGGCTTGTTAGCCAATGGCGGCCCCCGGGGAAGGTACGCTTTCCGGGTGCTGGATTACCCCCTTGGTTTGGACTGACTCTGAATGAGCCAAGTTGATTTGAGCAGCAGCGTGGATATCAACGCTGTAGCTAAAGCGCGTAATGGAGTTTCATTTATTAGGGCATTCCTCAAGTGGAATGGATTTGACTGACGGCGCTCTGAAGAGTGAACAGACATATGCGCTGAATTAGAGACGGTAAAAGTGAGTGGGTCCAATATCATTGGTCTTAAAAAGTGGGTGGGTCTTGTCCCACCCATATACAATGGTTCCAACGCCCAAGGGTGCATCTATAAATGAATGGTTGTAATTATAAATAGCTGCACTCACTGCAGATGAAATGACGAGTATCACTACATGGCAAATCATGAAATTGTCCATTTCTCATAATTTCCCTTCAGATTGTCCAGTAGCCCAGTATATCAAGTACTCTCGGTTCTTGTTTAGTTACTGGAACTCTTGTATAACTGAACTATTCTAACTAAGCTTTGTCAGTACAACAAACTATTCCTATTTCACTTTTCTTACTTTTTTTAAGGCAATTGGTTTGCATGCTTTTCAGTAAGTCTAACTAATTAGATTTTACAAATGAATGTTTATTGTGATCATATGGAGCTGCACTTACTGTTAGATGAATTGCAGATGAAAGTCAGGCTGTTACTACATGGCCAATCATCCCATTCTCCATTTCTCATGAAAGCACACTCAACTCCACCATCAGGTTGTCTAGGTCCCCAGTTCAGATAGAGCGCAGGTTCACCTGAAGGCCACTGCCATTTATCAACACTCGTCCTCTTCAGCCCAATCCAGACAAACTGAACATCTCCATCATTCACACTCTTCTTCAGCTCGTTCAGCTCGTTCATGTCGTTCATGTTGTCAACGGTGGCCAGATCTGTGTAATTCTCTCTGCAGAATCTCTGAGCTTCAGTCCAGTTCTTCCTCTCGTTTATAAAGTGATACTGACGCTGAACACATTCAGATACGGAGCAGAGAGCTGTGAAAGAGAGCGTTTGATTTAATGCTTTTCATAACAGGGTCAAACCTGATGAAACTATAAACCATAAATAATACACCAAACACACTCACCAATGAGAAGAAGAATCAAATATAGAGTTTGGTCCATTTCTGAGGAAAAACACATAGAAAAACTCAGAAATCAAACATTCCCAGATTAATTTTGGAGTAAAATATGACAATTTCATTTAGCATCTCAACAGCAGCATGAATTCACTGTACATAATCATTGAGACAATATTAACATCTGAAAGTGTAATTGTGTTTGAAGAATGAACATGTTCTTACTTTAGAGGTCGTGTGTTTCTGTCCTGAGTCTGATGTTTCTGTCTGCAGATTTACACTACGCTATTATTATATCTGCTCTCATCCCTCATTCAGCGCATCACATCATTTGTGTATTTATCTAAAACTAATTTTCATGTTTTACTTCTTCCTTATTTGTGTTTGCCTACCTCTGTTTCTCTATATTTGCATATTGACGTCTATGTCAGTTTTAGTCTATATTTATATGAACCTTAATCAAAAAATTATATGAACATTTACGATTTGCATTTGAACATTCACAACTAAACAGCTGCTTTAAAGATATTGCTGGACTGCATAACTCGTGTGTCATCCCTGTTCATCTTGACATTAATGGCCGTTCCATTCTTGCGATCTTTGCACTTCACCATTTGTCTACGTGTGTAGCGGTGTCGGTGTGTTATCTGTGTTGTGTCTACTCAGAATCACTCTTGAATGCAGAAATTTGTCCCATCAAATCCTCCATTTATAACATCTGTAGTAAAAAACAGATAATGAGGACTCGTGCAGCCCTTAGAGGAGTAATGAACGATGCTGAGAAAGATAAAGGATAAAATAAGCGTAAAGAAAACCACTTAAAGAAAGAAAATAATTAATAAAACATACATGTGTCCATCACAGAGGGACTTGAATTCAGCAGTATAACGTATGAAACAATCATTTACAAGATTACGACCTTAATAAATCAGCACGTAAACTTGCGTGACCCACCGCTGTGAATGCGCATGCAGACTGGGAAGAAGCAAAGTGTGTCACTGGCGGACGGAAAGAATGAGGAAAGCCCAAAAATGGTCATAGCAAGTTAATGCACGCCTGCTACACTTGCAGGACATTCTCCTTGTGTTTGGCCCAAGTGTTCAAGAGGTCATGAAGACCGCAAGTGTGTGTAGAACTTTTGATTACCCGATGGGACACGCTTATGGTGTTGTAAAAATGCAAGTGTTTACAGAGCTTTATTTTGATTCTCAAAGGTTTGCATTTTTAAATAATCATCTAAGTGTCTGTACAGCAGTGCCTATGTAACACGATTTACAAGTAATGATGGTGCTTTTCATTAAAGCTGCAGTCCGCAGTTTTTCCTCTTTGTCGCCATCTCTGTTCGAAATCTGCAATTGCAGTTATTCGCGGAATTATCAACTTTACGTGCGTTGTGCCTCGGCACGGCACAGCGCGGATGAATCCAATGTTTTGAGGAGAATGTGCGGCTGTCAATCACCGCGCTGGTGGTGTGGATACTGTCATTCGCAATCACAGATTCTACTTTTGGGAAATATGAACAACATTAGAATTTTCACTGGAAAATGTCGTCTGAACAAGTAAGTAACATCCACTTTTGTTCTGACCAACTAAGGGGAAAAAAGCATTGCAGTAAATCGCGCCGATTAAATCTAACGATCGCTTATCATATATGACATATCACGCCAAACCGTGCAAATTATTCTTTGTTCTCAAATTGTTAATGTTAACAACATCAGCATTGCGTGACTACATTTAATGCCCTCCCGATATTTGTCCTTGTTTTCGCAAAAGGTTGCAGTCTCTTTTTTTCTCCGAAGTCCTAAGTCTTTCACGATTTACAACGGGTGAATCTCTAGTTGTCACTGGTTATTGTCGTTTGAACCTTTCTGGATCCGCCATCAAATTGAAAAGTTTAATTATATCAAGTGCTGTGAGAAAAGGCTACAAATCTCCACCTCCAACATCCTCACACGCAATATAGCCTACTAGCTGAGACTCTTCTTTATGTGGACAGATGTGACGTAATGACGCAAAGAAATGCTCGAATTTCCCGCGGAAATCCACCAGTACCACTGGAATTAAAAACATTATTACAAACGTACCGTTTTGAATCGAGCTACGGCAAGCAGAGAGTTTTGAACACTGGCTGGTTATGTACTTGCTCCAAAAATTATTTTGGATGATTTTTTTACCCTAAAAAGCTACGGACTGCAGCTTTAAGTGATAAAAACCTGTTGCAAATGTTGTACAAATGACAAAATATACATACTCATGTTTGCACCAGTAAAATGTGCTCATTGTTGCGTGCACATGCTCTCTAGTGGCCAAGTGTGGGTATTTGGACAGACCCCATGTTTGAGCTTCTCTGTTTTGGGCCACTTTTATCTGTTGCTGTTTGAACTGAACAGAGAAGGGTTGAGTGCATTAGTGAAGACTGGTGATACTGGTTACTGAGAGCCTTTAAAAACCCACCGTTTGAGGCTCCAGTCAAATAGAAAGAAACGTGTGTGAGATGAAGGAGTGAGTTTGACCAGTGAGGGAGTTTGGGGCTTGAAGCATTAAAAAAGACATAATGAAGAATAAAGGAAGACAATTTTTTTTTTTTTTTTTTGTGGAAAAAAGGTATAAACTGTTTTGCTCATATTTATAGGCTTCTTCTTTTTCCTCTTCTGAGAGCCGAGATCGCTGGTGTTGAGGAGGAGATCATGGCAGACATTCCCAACAGAGACGAGATAAAGACATAAAAATGCTCATATCATGCTTTCATTCCCATATAGTCCATCTCTAATGTTAGTAAAGATTATTAGACTCATTATCCCACTGAAATAATATCGTCATCTTCTGCTGTTTCAGAATAAACGTCTTTATTTCCTCCGTCTAAATACTTGATTGTGATTGGCTGGAATGTGTTCATTAAACCATTGTTACATTTTTAAGAATCAGTCTTATTTTGAAAATTCTTATCTTGTTTCCTGTCATACTCCTGCTGTTCTTTGTTAGTTTATAGAACATGAACACATTTGCATGTAAACACATCCTCATCACTCATTTGTTTAGGTCCACATTCAGACTTTCAGGGTGGACAATATTTGCATCTCTGACGTGAAACAGAAGCAGAAACAGTGAGTTATTGTTGTAGACACATTCCATTGTTTCATTCAGTCTTATTCATCTGTTTAGTTTTATTAAGTTACACTTAACTCTAACATTAGTTTTTATCTGGCTGTTATAGAGCACATTTGTTATAGAAAAAAAGCAGTGACAAATGATTACGTAGTAGATGATTATTATGTATTGATGATAACATGTAGTGGCCTGAGGCCTAAACCATGAAGCCGGTTTAAGTTAACAAGGTGTTTCAGTTTAGTTTGCACCAACCCTGGATTTTAGGCACAATGAAAGTGATTCGGCTTTTAGCTGTGTTCATCGCGATAGTCATGGTACCAACAAACCTGATTGAAACTAATCCTGTAACCCTGAGTTTGTTCGACTACCATCATGGTACGGCCCCTGATTAACTGATCTAATCCAGTGTTTGGTAACACTTTACGGTAAGGGTACATGAATTATCATGAATTCATGTATAAATTCATGCATGAAATATGCATTCATTCATGCATTAATATCTCATGAATCATCAGGAACTAACATGAGTTCAACGTTTTTCATTCATGACTTCATGGATGAACAACACCTTAATTAAAACATTAACTAAGATGAGTACATCATCATGAATTATGATTTATTACGCATGATCATGATGTTTTCTTTGTTCACACAAAAAATTGGTCTTTACCACCCATTGTGGATACAGCTATGGTTATGGTACATGAATCATCATGAATTCATGCATAAAAAAGTATTAATCCATGCATGCAAGACTGCTCTTCGAATTATTAAAGGAATGTACAAAAATCCACATTACCTTATGCATGCATACAGGTTAGAACAGTATATCAATTAATGTGAGAACTTTTTTTCTGAATTATGATCTGAGTTATCCATCATGTTCATGTCTTCTCATAGCCTGCAGGTAAATGGACAGAGCCCAAAATTGGCCAATCACAGCACATAACATATGAATTCTGTTGGCGTTCAAATACTAGTCATCATTAACTAAGCATTATTTATCTATGACTTCATCATGTGTGTGGCCCCTCAACTAAAGTGGTGACTTGGTACTTTGAAACACTGATGAACAATGTGTTTTCATTATGATCTGAGTTATCCAGCATGTTCATGTCTTCTTCATAGCCTGCAGGTAAATGGACAGACCCCCAAATTGGCCAATCACAGCACATAACATACGAACTCTGTTGGCATTCAAATACAGTAGTCATCATTAACTAAGCATTATTTATCAATGACTTCATCATGTGTGTGGCCCCTCAACTAAAGTGGTGACTTGGTGCTTTGAAACACTGATGAACAATGTGGCATAACTGTGAAATGACATGAATATGAACATTCAAGTTCAAGTCTTTGCAAACAATGTACTGTGGACACAAATGGACTTTGATCTTAACTGTACTGCTTTATTCTTAAAAGGTATAAACCAGTTAAAAACCATAAAGCTGTTTTAAAAAAAAATGTTTCACAAACAGCTTGATCTCTTTTTGGGTAAAGAGTCACCTTTAAGCTACTGATGTGACTCCTCCATATCATGAAATTGTAAAACAGCTTTATGGTTTTGTAAAGAGTTTTCAGATATAGCCTACAGGCACTTAAAATAAAGTTCATGGTGTATGTACTGAATTCCTTCTCAGCTCTTTCCAGCTGTTGATTTAACTGGTTTATACCGTTCAGAATAAAGCAGTAAAGTTACATAACATTATTACGATTTTACAGCTAAAAAATGTACGTTAAACTATTTACTAGATAAAGATAAAGATATCTGTATAATTTCCCTTTTACCATGTTATAGATTATAAATGTAAGATCCCTTAAACCTACTCCCACACCTAAACATACCCATATTATAGACAATATTAAAAGGATAAAACGTAATGGACAGATATGTGTAGGGAAATGGCAGTTTTATTAACAATGTAGCATTAAAAGATAGTTTGAGCAACTAATCCTACCCCTAACCATTTCTTAAAACTACGTAACTAACGTTACAATTGTAAATTAAAACAACAGACAGACAGACAATCACAATCATTTATTTATTGAGAAAATGTCAAAACCGGTACCAAAAGTCGTTCACATGACGATGTGTCGCAGTCCTCTCTGGCAGTAACGTTATATAATAGTTTTGTATGAGGTAACGTTACAGAGCAGAATTTAAGTTATTAATCCATGAAATCCGGTTCGGTTTGCGGTTTGCTCTGTGAAGGCGCGCGCGCTTCTCCATTTCAAATGTAGTACTGTACACAAACATCTGTGACGAAGCATGCGAGAGCTAATGAGCGTTTGATATCACTGCCGTAAAACATGTCGTAACGCTTCGGGCGCAATTTTTGAATTTGAATTCACCACGAGCGCGGGATTTGACGTTGGTCTCTGAGAGAAATGGAGATGAAGATCACTGGATAAAGGGCTGCATTTGGATCTGTTTCTTGCAAACAACGTAGCCTATGGATTATAAAGATTTGATCACATTAAGCTAATAAATTGATTTCTTTTGTGAATGTATGCTGTGTTTTAGTGTATTATGAGTCAAAACATTAATGCCACGATTTGAATATGCATAAGTTAAATAGGAATACGCCCAAATTTGTACGTCGTTGTTTGTATAAGTTGTTTATAAGTAAATAAATTACGTTTTTGTGCTGTCCACTTTCAGTATTATACGTTTCTGTGTGTATAAAACGTAAATAAATGTACGTAAAAATACACACGTATTCTCATGAGTTGCAAGTTAAGATCAAAGTCCATTTGTGTCCACAGTACATTGTGTGCAAATGCTTGAACTTTCATGTTCATATTCATGTCATTTCACAGTTATGCCACATTGTTCATCAGTGTTTCAAAGCACCAAGTCACCACTTTAGTTGAGGGGCCACACACATGATGAAGTCATTGATAAATAATGCTTAGTTAATGATGACTACTGTATTTGAATGCCAACAGAGTTCGTATGTTATGTGCTGTGATTGGCCAATTTGGGGGTCTGTCCATTTACCTGCAGGCTATGAAGAAGACATGAACATGCTGGATAACTCAGATCATAATGAAAACACATTGTTCATCAGTGTTTCAAAGTACCAAGTCACCACTTTAGTTGAGGGGCCACACACATGATGAAGTCATAGATAAATAATGCTTAGTTAATGATGACTACTGTATTTGAATGCCAACAGAGTTCGTATGTTATGTGCTGTGATTGGCCAATTTGGGGGTCTGTCCATTTACCTGCAGGCTATGAGAAGACATGAACATGCTTGGAAACTCAGATCATAATTCAGAAAAAAAGTTCTCACATTAATTGATATACTGTTCTAGCCTTTATGCATGCATTAGATAATGTGGATTTTTGTACATGCCTTTAATAATTCGAAGAGCAGTCTTGCATACATGAATTAATACTTTTTTATGCATGAATTCATGATGATTCATGTACCATAACCATAGCTTTATCCACAATGGGTGGTAAAGACCAATTTTTTGTGTGAACAAAGAAAACATCATGATCATGCGTAATAAATCATAATTCATGATGATGTACTCATCTTAGTTAATGTTTTAATTAAGGTGTTGTTCATCCATGAAGTCATGAATGAAAAACGTTGAACTCATGTTAGTTCCTGATGATTCATGAGATATTAATGCATGAATGAATGCATATTTCATGCATGAATTTATACATGAATTCATGATAATTCATGTACCCTTACCGTAAAGTGTTACCCAGTGTTTAATCAGTTATCAGACATGTGTTATATTATTAACACACTTAAATTATACATTACCACCACTGTGAAACTACAGCAATGAGCTATTATGAGGGATTTTTAACCCTCCTATTACCTTTGGGGTCAATTTGACCCCATTCAGATTCATAAAATTAACATGATGATAGGTTTTCAATGTTCTGTACGTACTTTTGTAGCATCGGTGTTCTTTGGGGTCAATTTGACCCCAGGCTCATTTTGCTGTATAAAACATAAGAAATATCAAATTTTTTTGTTGTTCACACATTGGTGATTAGGCACAAATCCCACATTTATTTTGGATGATATATGAGGTCATTATAAGTTGAGATTTTATGATCTTCAAAAACCTTCACTCTGCTTTAGGGCCCTAACCCGACATTACCCCATATAGGCCTACTTGAAGTATTGCGAGAACCACTGATAGTTCACACGATATATGAAGGGGGGAATCATAATTCTCACAAGAAATTAGATATTTCCAGTGCCAATTATATATTTCCAGGGAAGGGATAACATAATTCTTGCAAGAACTTTGATATTTTGTGCCGTGGGGGAGGGGAAAACATAATATAGGGGAGGAGCAAATGTATGAAAGCTTCCACAGAAGCCTTATAAACCATTTCTCTTTGTGCTTTGTGAGCTCTCTCTCAATTGAAAATTACCTCTTAGCAAAGTTTTTTGTTTTTTTTGGGGGGTTCTTAACGGACCTGTTCGCCAGCAAGACACCAGTCGACCCGTCCGTAATGCAGGACGATGCCATACCAACCATGCCGTCAGTGTTGACCACTGAGGTCAGGCATGCGATCCAGAACATCCAGAAAGACAGGGCGCCAGGGCTGGACGGAATCAAGGCCGAGCTGCTCAAAGAGGGTGGACCGATGCTTTGGGCAGCGTTGGCCAGCCGTTTCAGCCGCTACATGGCGCAGAGAAGAACACCAGATCAATGGAAGACGGCCAAGACAGTGCTGTTGTACAAGAAGGGTGACCGCGAACAGCTGAGGAATTATCGGCCAATCTGGCTCCTGCCGACCGTGTACAAGGTTTTCGCCAAGGTGCTGTACAACCGACTAGCCAGGCAGTTGGACTAACAACAGCCACCCGAACAGGCCGGCTTCCGGTCTGGCTACAGCACAATGGACCACATCCACGTGCTAAACCAACTGCTTGAATGCTGCCGGAAGTACAAGATGCCCTTGGTACTGGCCTTCGTAGACTACGAGAAGGCCTTCGACAGCGTAGAGATCAATGCCGTACTGCTCGCTCTACAACAACAGGGCATCTCCTACAAGTATGTGGACCTTTTGCGGGAGCTGAACAGCGGATACGCCACCAACATCACCTTGTTCGACTGGACACTTCCCACTTGAATGACAGGGTACAGCTGTGGCCAAATTTGAAATTTTTGCTGCTTCAGTTGTTATGATGTTGATTCACATTTTTCTAGATTATTGTGCAGAGTGATCAGAGGCATTTTACATCATTTCAAAAAGCTTTATCACAAAACCCCAAATTTTACTGTTTTTGTCCTTGGCACCAAATTACCAGCTAACATCATTTTACTAATCATATCATCAGCACATAATTGCTATAAGGAAGGGAAGAAGTGCTTCCAATCATTGTGTTCTTCTGTTAGCAATGGTTTCCTCCAAAGAAAGATGGAGGATCATCTTTGCATCAAAATGGCCTCCATTTACCAGATCATCAAGAGCTTCAAGAATAGAGGTTCGGCTGCAGTGAAGAAGGCTTTAGGATGTCCCAGAGTGTCCAGCAAGTACCAGGAACTTCTCCTCCAGAGGAATCAGCTAGGGAATCGTGTCACCACCAGTGCAGAACTGCTCAATATTGGCAGCAGGTGGGTGTGAGAGCATCTGCACACAGCGAGGCCAAGACTTTTGGACAACAACCTGGTGTCAAGAAGGGCAGCAAAGAAGCCACTTCTCTCCAATAAAAACATCAAATATTGGCTGAAATTCTGCAGGAAGTACAAGAATTGGACAGCAGAAGACTGGTGCAAAGTTAATGTATCTAATTAGAACATCTGGAAAATCGATTGTCCAGAGAAGAAAAGGTGAACGCTACCATGAGTCCTGTGTCGTGCCAACAGTGATGCATCCTGAGACTATCAATGGGAGTGTCATATTGACCCCAAACCTATCCTTGATAAAATATATTGTATAATATAATAAATAAAAAGCTATTAAAACACCAAAAATATAAATAATTGTAGAATTTTCGATAATCAGTGACATTTTATAGTGATTTGCTAATTTGTCCATAGTCGTGCAATAGGTATTCTGGATGTATAAGGGGTGGGGGTGGGGGGTTGGTGGTGTTTTATTTTAAAGGGCTATTTAAGTAGTCAACAAAGAAACATAAAGTACCTGACTTAAACCTTTGGGGAAAAAATCTAATTGTGGGGGTTTAAATTGCTGGGGTCAAATTGACCCCAGTGGGTAAAAGATGTTGGTAGATTTGAGGGTAACAGGAGGGTTAAACTCATCGTTCATATAAAAAATTATAATTGTTCTTCACAGAGATCCAAAATCAGCACATGAATCACAACACACTCCTGTGTTCTTCAGTGAATATCCACTACCTCCAGTTGCCGTTCCTGTGATTTTCTGGTGCGCAATTGGTCCATTTACACATATATTGCCCAAATTGTTAATCATTTAAATTCTGTGTGTTAGCAGAGTCTGGTATTTAATATAGACACTTAATTTTGAATCATATGATTTATGTCACTCGCTACATGTGGGTAATGTTCATTCACTCCCACCACCTACATTTCCTGCTGGTACTGAGACTCGAACCCACAAGTCTCTTTCCTTCAGTGATTCTGCTTATTAATATCTGGTGTCACTTAATATGAGACAGCGCCAATGCCACGTGACTGTGACGTATGCCATCAAAGTACATCGAGAGTGATTCGAGAGCAGGAGGACCCAGGATTTTAGGCACTATGAAAGTGGTTCGGCTTTTAGCTGTGTTCATCGCCATAGTCATGGTACCAACAAACCTGATTGGATTGGTTTGGTGTTTGTCAACTCAAAACTAATCCTGCAACCCTGAGTTTGTTCAACTACCATCATGGTATGGTATTTAATACAGACACTTAATTTTGAATCATATGATTTATGTCACTCGCTACATGTGGGTAATGTTCATTCACTCCAACCACCTACACGCGAGTCTCATTCCTTCAGTGATTCTGCTTATTACTATCAATTCAATTCAATTCAAATTTATTTGTATAGCGCTTTTCACAATACATATTGTTTCAAAGCAGCTTTACAGAAAGTGCATTTCAGAAATGTACATAGAAAAATAAAGTTAATTAATCATGTATTAATTTAGGGCATAACAGTATATTATATACTGCATTAAAACTTCCAGTAGTCTTTTCTAAAGGTATGTTTTATTGTTGCCGTCAAAATTAAAGAAATAAGGCAATGATCTGTCAATGGTGTGGCAGAAATGGAAACGTTAGTGGCAAACTCAGAATGTCCCTCAGTAATAAGCCAAAAGTCTATCCGTGACTTAGAGGTTCTATTAGGTTTGACCCAGGAAAACTGAGTCTCATTAGGATGCTTTAACCTCCAGATGTCATTAAGGGAATTTGACAGGCAAAACTCCTGAATAATGTTATTAAAATGGTGACTTGTATAACTAGAAGGAGATCTGTCCAGCCACTCATCTGGTGCTAGATTTAAATCACCTCCAATTAGTACAAAATTTGTTTTGAAATTCCGATTTAAGATGTGTGACAACATCTGTAATATTAGAAAATAAAATCTTGTTTTATCCACTACTATTATAACCATAAACATTAACTAAAATAAGAAAAGTCCCTTCACTGTTCACCACAGCAGTAAGCCAATGACCATGATGAGCATCAGACTGAAAAGTCACAATCTTCCCAGGGCAATTGTTAAGGCATATGGCGACACCTGCTGATCGATTGGAGCCATGACTAAACACAACTGTCTCTCCCCACTGTATCTTCCAAAAAGCAGCATCTTCTTCAGTAGTGTGAGTCTCTTGTAGAAAAACAAAATGTGTCTCCTGCCCCTTGCAAAACAAAAATATACCTTTGTGTTTTACTTTGTCCTTTAGTCCCCTTGCATTTAACGAACAAAAAGATAGACAAGATTTCAACGAGAACATACGCCCACTGGAACTCACAGTGAACGGATCGAGAGTGTCAATAAGCTATCGACAATGAGATCAGAAAAAGAAAAGTGCAACACTTTTAAAAAAAAAGCCTCTCAAAAATACAACACATTTCCCATTTTCCAAGACTTCATCATCAGGCAAACATTTGCTACCCTTCAATGAAAGCAAAGGGACCATGAAAGAATGCCACTTTTCCTTCAGCTCGCGCTTGTTTAATCCGTGGCCAAAGTACTCCCCTAACCGCTCTCTCTACTTTGTTTAAACACTGGATGAGATTAGTGAAAGTCTCGTACTTGTTACCATTGTACCAAATGTTACAATTTTGTATTATTAATTATAGCAAGCATGTCATTTTACAATATGAAGTAACCCGATTATCAACCCGATTATCACTTTCAACCAAATTCCAACATCCGACCGACATCTTGTGCCTGCTTGGTGGGGGTTGCTCTATCTAATCTGATTTTGTCAGTGTGGAATGTCATGTTAAGAGGATAATGAATGAGCAGATATTTAATAGTTTTCAGTATATTCTTGTGCTCGTCAATACACTCAATGTGTGTCCTGTTTCTTTGTCAGATCTTCTTCTTGTAATTTGTTGTATTGAATTGATTTTTGTCTAATTTAGAATCTGTCTAATTGTCCAATTTTGTTATTGTAATTATTTTATTTTTTTTGCCTTTTGTGCTTATATTTAAGAGCTATACTTGTAGCATTACATAAGAAGTGAACTGCCTCCCCTTTGAACAAACTTGCAAATAAATAGATTATTATTTGATCTGAGATCCGCTTCTTTTCATATGGATCTTTCATTAGCCAATCAGTCAAACCAGGAGATGGACGAGTCATGAGGCGTCATGTCAAACAAATCCGAAAAAGGCATACAATAGTGAGCGGTGAAACGCCCATGCCCGAGAGGACGGAGGAGCCGGTATATACCAGTCTTCAGGTCTCAGATACAGTATTGGAGGTGTAGTGGATTTTTCCCCTAAAACCCGACTAGCGTCTACAAATCGACACTTAATAAAATAAATCTGTTGCGTCTACAATCAACACTTAATAACCTTTATACTCCAGCTCTTTGCGTCTTCAGTCGAAAACTGGCCGAGTCTCTTACCCTAACTTACTTGCTTCCCTAAACTGACCTGCTGCGCAGCAGAAATAACAGACAGACTTTCAGCGAATGTCCTCTAAATGCTTTAATAACGGCCGGGAGAGTCTTCGAGCAGTTCTCAGAGAACTCTCCCAAGAAGAATCAAGGCCGGAGGATCTCAGACAAATTCCATTGAGTTTTTATGTCAGTTTTTATAGTATAGAGGTATGACATAAATGTCAGGCTGCATTACATAATTTCCCCACTATTTGATTGGTTCTTCATATGCAAACCCCTCTGTTACTAGATAAAGCAAACTCTGATCTTGCGGTGACTTCATCTGTTAATCACAAGATTCTAACAGACTGTCTAGTTTCATTTCCCAAAACTAAGTTTTTTTTTACAGACATACGCACATGGTCAAAGACACAAGTTTTCCATTGGTTTCATACAGTACATCCTGTTCCATTGTTAGATGTTAAATAAGGTTAGATGTTAGAAACATGGTTATGAATATACAGTTTAAAATTTCCACAACAGAGGCCCTCCGCCTGCAGACTCTGCCGTCACCACTTCGGTCAGAGAGAGAATGACTGCTTCTGAGACAGCTCAAGCACACCCCTCAGTTGTTGAACAGACAAAAGCAGGAGTAGATCCACTACCTGCGCTGCGCCGTTCCGAGCGCACAAGACAGACTCCTGCTTATCTGAAAGACTTTGTGAAATAGTAGTGAGATCCCTCAAGTCAGAGCAAGAATGAGCTCTGGGACTCACTGGAAGGATGGTAGTCTACCCACCTTCCTAGTTCATTTTTTTTTTTTTTTTTTTGTGTGTGTGTCTTAACTCTTTTCACAGAGTTTAATTATAAAAAAAAAAAAAAGAAAGAAACGTGAGAGTGCCAGGCGGTGTATGTCTGTGTTAACTGTTCAACAAGGTGATCAGACTGTCTGGAAGAGTTTACTGTTGATTTGGTCTTATTTCTCTGTGTTAACAGTATTAAGTATAATGTCACCCTTACAGTACATTTGTGAGTAGTTTGGGGGAACATATGATGTTTGATCACTGGAGTATTTTTTCTCTTAAGGGGGGAGGGATGTGGTATCCTGATATTTATGCTATAGTTACCGGCAATTCCACTCCACTCCACAAGAGGTGCAGTTGACCTTCTGGATCATGTGGGTTCTGAGGGGGAATGTAAACAATATAGAGGAAGTGATAACTTGTTGTATGGATGCTCTGTTACACTAGTAAGTACAGTTATAGTGCATGATTCAGTCCTTATATTACTGAAGTTAGAACACTAATCCTAAACAGCAGGTGTGTTTGAAGAACCGAATTAGCCTGATCATGATTAGCGCGATGATATCATCTTGAATGTGTCATTTAATCTCGGATGTGTTAAAGGACAAGTTCGGTATTTTACACTTAAAGCCCTGTTTACAGATCGTTTCTGATGAAATAGAACGGTTAAGATTAAAATTTGGACACATGCTGCTGTCCCGAGAATTTTAGGTTTCTTTCGCTTTCCCCAAAACCTCCAGAATGGGTGTATAGGTGCACTGGAACAATCCTTCCTAAAACGCATTAAACTTTCTTTTACAAAGACGTGAAACTCACCGAGTGGTCAGGGGTGTTCACTGATATGCTCACACAAAAATCGCTGCAAAAGATGCTTTCCAACAGGTGTTTTACCATTCGTTGTAAAACTGTGGACCTATTTTACCAAATGCCTATTTTACCACCCGTACATTCTTCCGTTGAGAGCTTGAATAAGAGACACTCCAGCCCAGTTTCCGGCGGCGGAGTAATACTGTACCTCACAGCACATCCAATACAAGTCAATGGAGTTGGACAAAAACTATGATAAAACCTGTTGGAAAG
Source organism: Rutilus rutilus (assembly GCF_951802725.1). Classification (NCBI taxonomy): domain Eukaryota; kingdom Metazoa; phylum Chordata; class Actinopteri; order Cypriniformes; family Leuciscidae; genus Rutilus; species Rutilus rutilus. The sequence continues at coordinate 3,438,594 of NC_140211.1, forward strand.
CATCTTTTGCAGCGATTTTTGTGTGAGCATATCAGTGAACACCCCTGACCACTCGGTGAGTTTCACGTCTTTGTAAACGAAAGTTTGGTCTCTCTTTTTTATGTAAAGTTATGAGTTACAGACATAAATTTACATTCGATATACAGTAGGCTATATAAAAAAATATTCAGGCCTTTTGCCTCCTCTTTTTAAAACACCACCGCACACCACTAGTATAAGCCTATATGCACATAAAAGATGACTTTTGCACATAAAGAGCATGCCAAATGAAAACATGAACTTGTGCGATATATACGCAGTGGGAGAAAATTGGGCTGGATAATCTCATGCAAAGTATTAGAAACTGTTAGCTAGCTACATATTGAGTCAAGTGCCCTTGAGTGATAGTATAATTATGACCGCCGCTAGCATAGCTAGCGAAAGCGGTCATATAGGGATTGTCAAAGTTTTTTTTTTCTGTTTTTTTCCGTCAATCTACTGAATTTTCCGTCAACGATACCAGGGACACCGAAACACGGGGGAACATGAAATTTGGTGAGCATGTAGCCCCACTAGACTTTTACTGAAAAATTTCGTTTGGTCCCCGGGGGCCACTCCCCCCCCCCCCCCCCCCCCCGCACTGGGCCCCCCCAAACCCCAAAAATGCAGTTTTTAGAAATTAATTAAAATAATAAAAAGAAATAAGAATAATTAAAACAGTTTAGAAAAATAAAAAATAAAATACAGTACAAACAGTCGGACGAACAGTGGCACAGTGCTCATTCAGTAAATGCATAGTTAAACAGATGTGTTTTGAGTCTGGATTTGAATGTGACTATAGTAGGAGCACATCTGATCTCCTCTGGAAGCTGGTTCCAGCATAATAGCTAAAAGCCGACTCGCCATGCTTAGAGTGAACCCTTGGTATTTCAAGCTGATATGATCCTAATGATCTGAGTGATCTGTTGGGTATACATACACACACACACAGACAGACATGCACATACTACTACTTTTTTTAGGTATATACATAAACACGCAATACAGCCAAATTGCTCCACGTCATTTATTTTTGTGGAAAGCCAGTGCAGGCCTGAGCGGCGGTCATATTTTGTACCGCCATGCGGTACATCTAGTTACATGAATGACTGCAGTCTGAAATTCTTCTCAAGAGCAGCTCGTCTGGTCAAAGCTGGAGAAGTGTGATGTGTTTGGTCAGTCTGCTGCTTAAATACAGCTCTGAAGGGGACAGGCAGTCCTTAAAACACACCCAGAGTGATTGATCAATGATTCCCAGTGTAATCAGCTCCACCTTACTCAAACACTATCTTAACTCTTTCCCTGTCAGCCTTTTTTGTTGTTGTTTTTGTTGCATTTTTTGACTATTTCACAACATTTTCATGGCCCCCAGAATATTGCTTTGTACGAATATCTGAACATGCAATATATCAAAAGAAAGAACCAACGCTTTTCAGTTTTATTCTAGCTTAATGCATTCTTTTTTTATCAACACTTGAATGTGGGTCAGTTTCATAAAGCTTTTTGAGTAAAAAGCTGAGAAAAAACACATTTTTGTCAAAGACTTCATCCAGATCAGATTCAGAACGATGATCAAAACATAGATTAGAGTCGATCGAGTCCATTAACACTAAAATGGCACTTAAATAAAAACATGCACAAGCATTTGAGTCTGCAACGTTCACAAATCAGCACACTGCCACTATTATTATAAGTATTATTATTATAATTATAATAATAATAATTATAATTATTTACAATTATTATATATTATTATATTATTATTATTATTATTATTATTATTACTACTATTATAACCTGGAAATGTAATTGAAATTGCCATTAGGACGTGCAACTGATAACCCATGATCTTTATCCCTGTAAACTCAAAGTAAAAATAATTCAAGAACCTGTTTAGTGATATAAACATTCTGATAAAAGTTTAGGTCTGAATGCATATTTGAAAGCAAAAATATGCAAGAGTCAAATTAAGTAGAAGTATTTTTTTAACTGGTCGCCAGATAAGCAGAGGTCAGCCTCAATCACTAACTACAGTATAACTCAACTCCAGAGTCCAACAATGGCCACAGTCACACCTGAAGTAAATAAACTACATACTCAGCATCACTACAAACGTCCAGTCAGGCGTGTTGGGCAAGATGGAGATACATCTGCTGGACATTGGCTTTGGTCCAGGTTTGAACACACCTTTCCAGACAGAACTGAAGATCAACTGAGAGTTAATACAGATAACTTGCATTATTGCTAAAACAAGGGTTCACAATCATTCACCAACCAGCCAAACACTTTGAGGCGATCTTGATTGCAGCAAAGAAGATGATCTGAGATATGAATGTATCCTGAAAGTTTAAGTAACCACTTCACAAGAAAATAACAATTCACAATGGTATTATTGCACAACAAGACAAGGACCGGTTCACCCAGAATGACCATTCCGTCATCATTTATTCTCCCTCATGTCATTAAAAAAGTCAGGTTTTGTCCATTCAATTGATGTCAAAAATGGTTTGCTTCCCCATTACACCTAACGTCTCTTGCTCTCTGATTACCTATATACCCTAAACCCATACTCCACCCAGTGTTCTCCAGTGGAACTACAACAGCCATTTAAATAGAGCATAATGGCTCTTACACATTTAATATTAATCAATCTTATAACCACCATACATATTTCATATATCACCCACCTCTAGAAATAATGCTTGTAATGTATTTAATTTCGTTTGGCATTTGAAGAGTGAGTTGTTCAGTTACTATTTGTTTTGGAATATGTAATATTTTTGTGCTTATCTGGATTTAAACATTAATTTTGCAGGATCAGTTCATATTTGTTATTGGATATACAGTGTACAAGCAGTGTGGAATCACAGACCTGTATTGCTGAGGTGATGTTACAAGATTTATCATGAATTATTGCCAAGACAGCACACATTGATCAGGCTAAAACACTGCTATCAAGTCACTGACTATCCCTATAGCTTGTAAACGCTTTGAATCTTTTCCATTTGCAAGTAATTAATTCCCACTTGTGCATTTACATATGCCAGTATAATCATCATATATTTACAGGTATCAAACAAAAGGAAGAAGGCTGCAGCATTACTGTGCCAACCGTGGTAGCCCAGAGGAACATCCTTCATGAAGATAGCTATGAAGAAGCTTAAAATTCAAGATTACCTTTCTCAATTTGCATGGGTCTTAGGTTTGCATGTGTCATTTATCTATGTTTGTGTAATTGATAAAGTTATGTTTAATTCCCTGTAAAGTAGCAATAAAAATGTTCTCTATTTTTAATCACTTCAAGCCCAGTGTCAGTGAAGATGGCGTAGTCAGTGGAATCCTGGTGTTTGTGGGAAACAGAAGGAGCCTTGCCCAGCACTACGACGTGACCCTGATGACTGAGGTAATTCATCACATCACACATTCATCAACAGTTAGCAGTCAAAGGTTTACGTACGCTGTGCAGAATAAACTGCTTCATCAGGCTCAATTAAAAGAGAACATATACATTTTTGTGATCCCTCTTATTGCTAAAATTATTAACATTTTGCAGATACTGCAAGGTGAATATAAACTTTAAAGCGCAACTGTATATCTATCGCTTTCATTCATTTGAGCCAAATATAATAATGGACTGGATCTGTTTTACAAATGTTTTCCTTCTGTATTTTTTCTGACTTTCCTGCCTCTTTGAAACATTTCCATTCACATTTACTCTGGAGAGCTTCTGGGACATTGACATAAACAGCACTTTCCAACAACTTCAGAAAAATGGGTGACAAATGATTTTGGTCAAATTGGAAATCAAATTGATTCTTGTTTTTGTGCCTTTGGATTTCTTCAGTTTTTGATTTTTGTTTTTAGACAAACGTATATTCACTGTAATGCTGGAGAAAGCATTTTGTCCTGTTTAATGTTGGTGCTATGTAAAGGTTTAAGAGCTAAAATGAACAAGGTTCGGTAACACTTTAATTAGGTCTCATTTGTTAATATTAGGTTATGTATTAGCCAACATGTTTTTTTTTTTGTTTTTTTTTTTTCTACTATGGAAGTCAATGGGACCAGGAAACTGTTTGGTTACTGACATTCTTCGAAATATCTTCCTTTCTGTTTTCAATTATGAAAGTATTACATTTGTATTAAAGCCATTTAAGTTGTTTAAAAAAAACATAATTAGCAAAGAACTTAATTTGTGATACATTTGAAATTAAATACAAATAAAATGCACTTAAGCGGTGAAAACATTACATTTAAGTGTATTGTTAACTGACATTAAAGTACATTTTAGTTCACTTTAATTGCTTGTCAGTTCATTAAACAGTACACTTTATATTTTAAATACAATATATGCAATTATAAAAGTACTTATTACATTTGTTTTAAAGTCCCATTTAAGTTGTTTAAAAAAGCATTCAAAAGTTCAACTAATTGCATTTAATATGAACTTAATTTGTGACAAATAAGAAATTAAATACAAATAAAATCCACATAAGCGGTGGAAACTACATTTAATTCACACTTAAGTGTATTGTTAACAGTACATTTTAGTTCACATTAATTGCTTGTCAGTGCATTGAGCAGTACACTTTAAATCAATTTTAAAGACACTAGAAGCAATTATGAAAGTAAATATAAAGTTGTATTAAAGTCCCACTTAAGTTGTCCCAAAAAAATCACTCTTAATGACAACTTGTTGCATTTTATTTCAACTTAATATGTGAAATATTTGAAATCATTTACACTTAATGTGTATTCAGTCCACGAAAGCATTGCATTTAAGTCACAATTAAGTGTATACATTTAAAGTATATTATTTGTATAATAAGTACACTTTATCAAAGTACACTAAAGGTCAGTGAGAGACTGATTCTGCTTCATCATACAGTTGAGTAAAAATCAATGTCACTCAAGTCTTCTTCATTGTGATGTGTTCTGGTGATTGGTTCTGAGCTAATCATATGACTGTCAGTTTCACTGTGTTAAGCTCGTTTTGGTAAAGTAAATATGACCTTTGACCTAAGCATCCTTAGTCTGTATTTCTCTGTACATTTAATGTTGAAAATACCCATTAGCCTACATAAAATATTTCTGTCACAAGACTCCCACAAAATATAGTGATAGGCTTTGCCTTTTCTGCTAAGCTTATCAAAACGTCTCTTTCTGTAGCATTTCATTAAAAGACCTGAGAGTAGAGAACTGAACTCAGTGGAGTGGTTTAAGATTTCCTAACTACAGATTAGACGATATTTTGTCAAATAGAAGTTAAGTATCAAGTTAAGTTCATTTGTTTCTGTACTATGAATTTGTGAAGAATCCTAAATGAACTTGTCAGATCTTAACTTAAGACTTAAGATAGAAAGTTTCTGTAAAATGCCCCCTGGACTAGAGTTAGAGTTAAAGTTAGTGATTCATAGTTTGGCGGGGCTGACTGATAGTTAGAAAACTATTCTACTTTATTCTACTTTTACATAGTTTTGCATTCATATTTGCATTCAGACCTAACCTTTCATCAGAATGTTTATATTACAAGCTGCGTCCACATGGTTTTAATATGACACTCTACTTTGTGAGGTGGAGCTGATTACACTGGGAATCATTGATCAATCACTCTGGGTGTGTTTTAAGGACTGCCTGTCCCCTTCAGAGCTGTATTTAAGCAGCAGACTGACCAAACACATCACACTTTTCCAGCTTTGACCAGACGAGCTGCTCTTAAGAAGAATTTCAGACTGCAGTCATCCATGTAAGTATACTATCACTCAAGGGCACTTGACTTAAGATGTAGCTATACAGTTTCTAATACTTTGCATGAGATTATCCAACCCAGTTTTCTCCCACTGCGTATCTATCGCACGGGTTCATGTGTTCAATTGCCATGCTCCCATTGACCAACAGGTTATTTTAAATGAAAAGTCAAAATATGTTTAAGTTAGGTTTAAAATGTTATGGGTAGGTTTAGGGAAAGGTTTGGGGTTATATTTACGAAAATAATTATCAGTCTGGATCTGGGCATTTCCCCTGATGAGGCAAGAGAGGCGGTGCCACCTCAAACAACTGGATGAGAAAAAATCCATATTATAAAAATAAATCAAAGCAAATATTACCAAATGTGACATTAAAAAGTGTATAAATCACTAGTTTTTCTAAAGTAACACTGTCCAACAGTGGCATCCGCAGGGTTACAGGGAGCGTCTGCTGTTTTCCTCTTGGCCACGACTCATGTTGAGGAGCTGCGGGAACATTTTAGGCTTGTTGGACTTGAACCGGCGCTGCACAGACCGATCGGTTTATGACATCAAAGTACCGCGAGAGCAACTCAAAAGCATTAGGAGCGTCTGCTCTCTCTTCACTCTCGCGGTACTTTGATGTCATTCACCGATCGGTCTGTGCAGCGCCGGTTCAAGTCCAACAAGCCTATTATCAGGGTGCTGGAGGGCTGGACATGATAAACGCTTTTTGACTGTCTCAGTTTGTGTAAATCTATAGGGTTCAGAGTATTTATTTTTCCCCACATTACTTTCACACATGTCTAGAACAATTATGTGGTTTTGTTTTATTAATACAGTGTATACATTATATACCCCGATAGAATGGAAGTGAAATGTGACAACATGCCCCATAGGTGGAGTTCATTGTAACATGACCATTTGACAGCTTATAATGGTATCTGATCTAATAATAAAAAAAATAAAAAAAAAATATATATATATATATATATATATATATATATATATATATATATATGGTAAACCTGTTGTAGGAGACTCCAAAACAACATTAGGAAACTTTAAAATAGCAGAATAGGGGCACTTTAAAGGAAACATATCAACTGTTAAATAACATATTGGAGATTAAAATATTATCAGATTTGTCTAATTTAAAATCAATACCAAAAATAGAGATGAGAAATTAACATAAGAAAGAAATTTACTTTTGCTATAATTAAATGCATGTTCTTTGATATCTCACAAAGATTTCTGAATTTTGGCGCAATTTCAGCTCGTTTCAAGCCGCAACATAAAAGAGGGATCATACACCAACGTTTAATGAATACTAGTTGTTTTATTTTCTTTAACAAATACAACAATAACCACAAAATCAAACATAAGTATTGGGGGAAACATAAACATAAAAAAGTTTCCCTTTTTAATATAAAAAAACATAATTTTTATAAAAGCGTTATATATCTCATCCCTAGCATTAAGCCAATCGCCAGGTCAACCGAACCACAGGCTCTTCAACACAATGGTAACCACAAAAACTCACACATACCAGAAAAGTTTGAACATACATTCACATTTATATGGGAACATGTATGCAATATATGTAAAGGATGAAACCTTTTGTGAGTATCACATGTTATACTATTTTTGTCTTCAGTTATAAATATGTTATATGTATTAATATATAGCCAGCATGGTCAATGCATATATCCCATTATATTGAAAAATATAAGCACTAATTTCCCATATATGGAAATGTATTATGTAATATATTGCATTATATTTTGCAGTATAATCCCATATAGTTTTGTTCCGTAAGGGAAGACACAGCCGACAAGAGGCAACAACAGCTTTTGTCTTGGCGTGTCTCGGGCTTTAGAGAAAACATGTTAATATCTTCCACCAGAGGAGAATAAATTAATAAAGCTTTGGAGACACAAGGTTGGGAGTGTAACATTATTAAATTAAATTTACTTTCATAATATGCTCTTTCTTTCTTAAACCAAAGTTTAAAAGCAGAGAAATAAGAATACTAATAGCCTAATAATTCCACTTACTATTGATAAAAAAAAAAAAAAAATGAAACTGACCTGGATATTGTGTATCAGATGAATGTAAAAGTTGATTTCTGCCTCAAGAGTACACCAAATGAAAGCATGAACTCGTGTTATAGATACGCTGTAGCCTACCACAGGACTACACAACAATAGCCACTTTTCCACCATCAGCCAAACTCTTCTCGGTGCTTAATTGCTCCATTCCGTGCCAATCCGGCCCAGCCGGTATGGATATGGTTTCATTTCCATGTGGGATTGATCCCAGCACTCTTTACAATGTGTTCAAATGTGTCAGTCATTGCCTTTATAACACAAGAGTTACAGACGTATGAGATACAAATGAGGAATGCCAGAACTGCACATTTAGCATGCTTGCCTATTCAGACACACCTGATTCAAGTCAGCTTATTGGTAGATACTCCAAGACCCGAAATGAAAGGGTCAATTAAGAAAGAAGTCCAGCGTGTGCTGTTGTTGTGTCTCCAGAAACTGGGTTGGGAAACACTGCAATAAAGTCTAAAGCTGATGTTAATTCTGATCTGATATTGCTTTCAGATCGATTTAATTCCAAGATGTCCGACACAATGAATCTACATCTAATTGGTGGACAAGGAGGTCGTCCATTCTCATTTACTGGTCAGAACAATGGTGCCAGTTTAGAGAAGATCGGAGTCTGGGTAGGAGAATCGCAGGTGAAGGCTGTCAGGGTCTGGCTTTCAGATGGGAGAGTTGAAACTTTTGGAGTAGGTTCTGGACCGTATCAAGAGTACAAGTTCACACCTGGTGAGTGTTTCACCTCACTGTCCCTGTGGGGGAACGGAGCAGGAACACGTCTTGGAGCCATCAGATTCAAGACCACTCTGGGGGGAGAATTATTTGCAAAGATGACAAGCTGGGGTTTAAAAACAGAATATCCCATGGATGTCGGCTCTGGATATTGTTTGGGAGTTGTAGGAAGAGCTGGTTCTGACATTGACAGCATGGGATTCATGTTTCTCAAAGCAGTTGAATCAACAGTTCTCACCGATGTCCACTATCCCACTCTCCACCAACTGATACCAAAGGTGACAGTAGAAGAAATCAAATCCGTCGATTTCAGGAACGACTCCTCCACCACACAACAGCAAAAAGTTGAAAGCTCAAAGAAAATAACTAACACATCTTCATGGTCTGTGAGTGCAAGTTTATCTGCAACATTTAGTATGTCTGTGAAGGCTGGGATTCCAGGGGTTGCTGAAAGTACTGCAGGATTCAGTGTCACCATTGGAATTGAAAGCACTTATGGTCAGGAGTACACAGATGAGAGAACCGAAACTCTGTCTACATATGTAGATGTGCCACCAGGGAAGAAGCTGCATGTTTCCATCACTATTGGCAGAGCCACTTTTGACCTGCCTTACACTGGCACAGTGAAGATGACCTGCAAGAACGGCAGTGTGTTTGAGTATGGAACCAAGGGCACATACAAAGGCGTCACTTACACTGATATCAAAGTGGATACCAAGGAATCTCCTCTGTAATGTCAAGACAGATTGCACATGTAATGCAGAAGTTCTTTGATTACTTCTAATTGTGTCAATCATGTATCAGTTGCTTTACATTCAGGCCTCATTGTATTTTTTGGGGTGGTGTTTGGGTGTTATGGGGAAATATATATGTTCAATATTTGTTGTTTTCAAATAACCTTATATAATACCAATACACAAATATTCATATAGCTTCATACTTTGTGTAATCAATTAAAAATAATCTCCAGCTACTGATTCTGTTATAATGTGTTTAAAATGACATTTAATAATACTAAAAAATAATAAGTATTAAATAAACCCTGTGTTGCAAGCATTGTTCCCTCTTCTTATTTTCTTATTTTCATTATTTTTCTCTATTGGGGCGAATATTTCGGCCACATGAGCAACCGTCTTTATACAAGATCTGAAAAGTGGTTGAATCATATAGTTGTAAGTTGTAACTTTAATGTGCTATTTCTATTTGATTTGACCCTTAAAGTAGTGATTTAATAATAATATACAGTATCTCTGTCGTTCTATGATGCTGTAGTTCATTTGAATGTGCAGAAATGCTTAGGGTTAGGGTTGGGATCTCAGTCAAGGAGTAATTTCTCACAATATAGTGACACTTTATAGTTAACTTAATGTATTACTTGCTTACATGAAGTGCCTTTTTATATGGATTTAATAACCCATCCTGCCACATATGGATTAAAAGAGAGTCCAATCACAGCGAGTTCTGCGATAAAGTCACAGCCAATGACAACCCATCTGAATAGAGGCGTCACATTTACTAGTTCATTTATGGTAAATGATGACAGATCTCTTTCACGGCTGAAGGGATTGATTCCTTAAATATTTAATATTTAGACTGTTACATTGATTTTTTCTCTAATTAAATAAGAAAAATAAAAAGAAAAGAAAAATTCTAAGCAGTGTCCTACAGCAGGGGTAGTCTTGCAGTATTCAACTAAAGATAATTGCATTTACTAAAGTGCTTCTAACATTTACAGAGTATGTATAGTATATTAATGATATAAATGAAACCACTTCTTTGGAATTAAAATAAATGTAACAAACCACTGTATTAAAAGGTTTAATAAAGCTACATGCCAGACATTTTTTAAGTCCATCTAAATATAAATGTAACAAACTCACAGATTATAGTCCAGTGTGTCATTTCTGTAATACTCTATCAGCACCAAACATAATTTAATAATAAGTTTTCCTGAACATCTTCAATCTTTCGGACAAACTCGATGATGATACTGTACATAACTGTGTTATTTCTTTCTGTACAGAGTGTTGCATAACTAAACGTTAAATGCATTTATGTATTAAGTTCACTGATATGTGGATATTTCCATTATTAAAAGTATCTCTTTATTAGCAAGCTGTATTCATATGAGTTTGTTAACAACAACAACAACAACACGATTTAGAAACTAGCGGGCCAGTTATCAGCAGTGTAACTGATCTGATTATGACAAAATAATTGAACATCTGTTGTCATCTCCACTCTTGCAAACAGAGGAAGGTTATGAGGCTGTATCGTTGAACATGAACAGACAGGGCAGTGGCGGTTCTACAGTGAATTACACCCTGGGCGAGATCCCCTTCGAGCTAGAGATGAAATGGCATGAACATTTAATTTATGATTATAGTGACCAAAATGATCACGGTTATCACAGAATCTTGTTAAAAAAATACTAATACTACACAATGAAATCAATTCACCAAGTTTTATGTCGAAAACCAGCAAATAACAAATAAAATTAGCATCAATATGCACTTTTTGTTTACATAAACATTAAAATAATAACATTAAAGATGATGACCAGATTTTAAAGGAGTGTCTTGCTCTTGCAACATTTTATCTACTAACATGTACTTTCAAATAAAGTTTTAACAAAAAAGGTTTTATAAAAAGATAAACCTCATTTCAGCCTTTAACCTGCCATCCGTGCTTGCCGTCTCTTGCGCGCTCTTTTATGAGTCCATCAAACAACTGTGGTGAGTAGGATCAGTCAACAAACACGGTGAGTAATGTCTTCTCCTGTTATTGTCACTTGCACTTCGTGTCACATGTATAGGCCTTCTCTGTCAGCGGTGAGGACTACACGTGATAAATGCAGGGAGATAGTCAGGCTGACGGAGAAGATTTCAGAACTAGAGACACGCATCCAAACTTTAATCGAGGATGGTAAGAATGCAAGGGCTTTAGATACTGCTTTGGATGCAACTAGCTTAGTGAATTCTGTACATTGTTCGGTTCCGGCTGAAGTAGAGCCCGTGCAGCAGGGCAACTGGGTGACCGCAAGACGCTGTAGTCGCGGGACAAAACACGCTCTTCCGTTCCAATTACCATAACGAATAGATTCTCCCCACTCAGTGATACACCCACTGTGAATCCTGTTGAATGTGCCCTAGTTATTGGTGATTCTATTACATGGAACGTGAAAATAAAGACACCAGCCACCATAGTCACATGCAGGCACGTGCAGAGGGGGGGGGCGTTGGGTGCTCGAGCACCTGCCCCTTTGCCCCTTGGTGCCCAAAGTGCCCTTTTGTCAAGGCAAAATTTCCTCTCCTTTTTTTGTAATTAAAGGCCCTTTTGTGGATGCCTGCCCAACCTAACTATTAGTAAAATTAATAAATAATAATTTAGCCGTAAATGAAATGATCCACATGACCTTTCACCTGACGAACTCATCCGGAACGATTCCTCAAGCTGCACGCACATTCTTTAATTTCGCGCGGCTACGCGCACTACCAGAAGATATCTTAAAATCTGCGGCTGCTGGTAAGTGGCGTTTCATTTTCAGCGAAGTGATTTTGATGTTTGTTTACTTATTATTATTATTTTACAAGGATGACGTGAAGAGAGCATGCAGAGATGTTGTTTATATTGCAGTGTATAGGCTGTAGAAGTAACTGTTTTCCTGAATGCCATCAAGATTAAAACCGAGACTGATTTCATAACAGGTCAATAAACAAATAGTTAAAATTAAGTCACTTACATTTTAGACGCAATGACTGTTTTTGTTCTGTTTCAGCAGCGAAAATACTTCCAAACAAATATCACCGCAGAACCATCGCGCATCTCACAGCAACACTTGTTGCATTACTGAATGATTCAGCATTTTGAACGAATCGGTTGAGTCAAAGATTCAATTACCTATTCTCAAACTGCCTCATTCTGAATAAATCAGCCGATTGAACGAATCATTTGAATGAAGGACTCAATGACTCACTCATTAAAACGGTCGCCTGCCGCCTCCTACTGGCGGTTTAGTTTCATAGAGTATCATCTTTTCAACATTCCTTATTTTTGTATATTCAAAAATATTTAAAATAATCTAATTTAATACAGTTATAATTTTTCAATGTAAATTATTTAATGTGATTGGTAACTATTATAATAACTATAATATATTGATCAAATTTAAGAATTTGAAATGAATGTTGGAGCATACATTTAATAAAATTAGGGGAAAATGCCCTTTATAAAAGATACAAAAAATTAGAGATTTCAAACATTGATGTAATGAAACATTGACAATTTAAGTTTGAAGGGAGAAAAGCCTCTGTTTAGGCTATTAAGGAAATGTAATTTTGCCAAAAGAAGAACTTTTATTGTATATAAATGTTCATTTTAAATCAGCCTACTTCAGTGTGATATGTTACCATACTATCATGCTTAACACTAACAATTTGAATAATTGTAATGTGATGATCAGATGCAGATATCTAAATCAAAGAATATGGGCGGTTTGCGGGTGGATTATTTATTTTTAACAGTGGATTCGGGCAGATTCGGGTGACTCAAAGTGCACCAGATTAATGAATTTATCTTTAAAATGTACAAAATTTTCTTACGGGGGGGCATGCCCCCGGACCCCCCTAGAGGTACCAAGCTCCACCCACAAAAATGATGTGGGAAACACATTAGGCTATATGATGATCTACAAAAAAATACACATTTTATTATCTTATTATTAAAATACATTATTAGGATTTTACCACCTCCGCCTCATTTTAAGCCAGGAAAAACACAGCCCCATTTAAAACCTTGTTCCATGTGCCCCCCTTTTATACTTTGAGCACCTGCCCCTCCAGAGGTCTCTGCATGGCCCTGGTCACATGTTTGCTGGGAGACAGAGCGCCTGACATCAAAGCAAACTTAAAAGTGCTGGCTAATGCTAATAGTAAATTCTCTAAGATTATTATTCACGTCGGCACTAATGATGTTCGACTCCGCCAGTCGGAGATCACTAAAATGAATGTTAAGGAGGTGTGTGAACTCGCAAGTACGATGTCAGGCACTGTAATTTGCTCTGGCCACCTTCCTGTTCGCAGGAGTGATGAAATACTTAGTAGACTGTCCTCACTCAATGGTTGGCTGTCTAAGTGGTGTCGGCAGAATAATATAGGGATCATAGACAATTAGAAAAGTTTTTGGGGCAGACCTGACCTGTTTAAAAGAGATGATATTCATCCCTCCTGGGACGGTGCCGCTCTTCTCTCTAGTAATATGGCACATAGTCAGAGCTCAAACATGAATTGGGGCTCAGGTCAGGAAGCAGACAGACTGGCTCACGTCACATCACTGAGGTCAGATAAATCCCATCACATAGAGACTCTTTCACCTAGATATCATCACATAGAGACTGTGTCTGTTCCCTGAATTAGGAAATACAAAAAACTCCCAAACCCATTTAAGGGTAAAAAATGTAATCGTTGTTCAACAAATAAAAAGTAAGATATAATACAGATGAACAAATGATAAAGCTCGGGTTGCTGAACATTCAATCCCTTACTTCAAAAGCACTTATTGTTAATGACATGATTACAGATTATAACCTAGACATGTTGTGTCTGACAGAAACCTGGCTAAAACCAGACAATTACATTACTTTAAATGAGTCCACCCCCAAGATTGCGGTTATAAAAAACGAGTCACGTCTGAAAGGAAAAGGGGGTGGTGTTGCTGTAATCTATAGTAATATCTTCAGAACTACTGAGAAGTCTAGTTTAAAATATAATTCTTTTGAAGTGTTTGTGCTTAATGTAACAATATAGTGTAAATGATAAATTGCGCTTGACATTTGTGCTGGCTACTGTATACAGGCCACCAGGGCACCATACAGACTTTATCAAAGAATTTGCTGATTTTTTTCTCTGAGTTAATACTGGCTGCTGATAAAGTCCTAATTGTTGGTGATTTTAATATACATATAGATAACGAAAAAAAGACGCATTGGAATTGGCATTTAGAGACATTCTGAACTCTACTGGAGTTAGACAGCACGTGTCAGGACCTACTCATTGTCATAATCATACTTTAGATCTAATATTGTCACACGGAATCAATGTTAATGCCGTTGAAATTCTGCAGCAAAGTGATGACATCTCAGATCATTATCTAGTCTTGTGTATTCTCCATTTAGCCAAGGCTGCAAAGCCGACTATTTGTGTTACAAATATGTTAGAACTATCACTTCTGCCACTAAAGCTGGCTTTATTAATAATATTCCTGATAATTTTTTTATATATATAAAAATAAATTAACTAAATTAATAACTTTTTTCAAAACAAAAATTAAACATCACTGAACTTACTTCAGCTGGACTGTGACGCTATTTTCTTCTGGAAGCAGAAGTGCATTTTCTTTTAGCATTATTTTTCTGTTATCTCTGTAAAGCATCTTTGAAACAATCTGTATTGTAAAAAGCGGTATATAAATAAACTTGACTTGACTTGTAAGACAATGCAATGACTTATGGTTTCTTCTCTCTTTTTTTTTCTTTTTTTTTTTTTTTGGTAGTGAATCCATTCAATCAAGCACATTTTGTCTGTCCGTGGCATATTGTGCATGTATTTGCCGCACATTAATAGTCTGTGCACTGTTGAGTGCTCTCGGGGCAGAAACAAGCCGTTTGATGGAGTGCTAGGGACACACACATGCTGACTGCTGCATCAAGGGACTGGAGTGTCTTTGAGGGCACATGTGCCTGGAGGCTAGATAGATAGACCAGCAAAGACTCGCTGATTGGATGGAAACAGAAGCAAGGAAAAGGATGGCACTTTCTCCATCACAAGGCCATGTGGACAGATGCCAGATGCTGAGACAAAGACAAACTTGGCTTGCTGTCAGGGAAAGACTGAACTCATCCTACAATGTTGCTCTCCTTCCCAGAAACATTGTCTGCTGACAATAGCACAGGAAGTGAGGATCCGTTAGTGCAGAGGTTACAGGGATGACAACTCCACGGCGACCCCGCAGACAGATGCCTCGCTGTCTTATATTGCGTTTTGCCACATTGCAATTTAACCGAATGACTCTTCAGAGATTGAAAAATGATTGACAGGTGACAAAGCAAATGAAGGAGGAGAACTGCAGCTATAAATTAAAGTAACAAAGATGCCTGTCAAAACAACAGGGGTGATGCAGAAACAAAGATAGAGATGACAGACACCAGTGGGGTTTGGGGTCTATTCTCTTTCCAAGATTTTTGTGAAAGACAAATATCCAACTGGCATCCTGTACATCACATGAAAACACCCAATAGGAACATTATGAACAAAGCCTTACTGGCAGAACTATTTAAAAAAAATGTTGAGTTTTGGAAACAACTAAAACACTCCCTTTTGAACCTCTGCTAAACCAAAAGCTGGATACAACAGCCAACCTACCTCTGGGCTGTTCCTGAGTCCCAGCTCCTCTTTGTTTCTTTTTTAACACACTCCAGATTGCAAACTAAATGACTATCTACTAAAACTAAGTCACTCAAGTAAAGTAAAAAAAAAAAAAAAATGTCAGATCGTTTAATCAAAGTGGCTGATAAAATCTTCGATGCACCTTCAAAAGCAACAGATGTAAAGACACTATCTGAGTACAAAGAAACACAGGCATAAGAAAAGACTCAAAAACATTTTTGAATAAAGCTAATCATGGACAGACAGCAAAATATTTCAAAAGAGTTACTTTGAACTCAACAGAATTTCAGGAGAAAGAGTTTGAGAACATTATACACAGTGAAGCTGCTTGAAATGCATATTAAAAGAGAGAGGACACATGGCAAAGACATGTACAAGCTGAATGCTGAAGAAGAGTTATTGTGTTTGTTAGCTTTAACTAAAAGACGAAGGAGAAGAAGATGGTATGTCCGCCCATTAAAGATGGTATGTCCGCCCACGTATGACTGCATCTCCACCCACCCCTCGAATACAATGATAAAATTTGCGGATGATACAACTGTGGTGGGTGAAATCTCAAACGACGACGAGAATGCATACAGAGATGAAGTTGACAGACTGACAGGATGGTGCAAAAACAACAATTTGACCATGAATGTTAAGAAAACAAAGGAGATAATAGTGGACTTCAGAAGGTGTAAGGAGGACCCTCAACCCCTCATAATTAATGGCGAGGAAGTGGAAAAGGTATCATGTTTTAAATTCTTGGGGATCATGATCTCAGAGGACCTCAAATGGGAGATAAATACTACCGCTATGGTTAAAAAGGCGCAACAGCGACTTTACTTCTTAAGAACACTTAAAAGGAGCCATTTGTCTGCCGAGCTTCTTAAGATCTTTTATCAATGTGCCATCGAGAGTGTCATAACATACGGGATGACTGCATGGTATGCCAATAGCACTGGGAAGGATAGGAAATCTCTTGATCGAGTTATAAGATCTGCTGAAAAAATCATTGGACTTCCCCTGCACCGACTGGAGGATATTTTTAAGATCCGCTGCCTCCGCCGAGCACGTAACATTCTACAGGACGAGACACACCCCTCAAACCATCTTTTCTCCCTGCTTCCATCTGGCAGACGGTACCGGGCTCTTAGAGCACGGACTTCTAGGCTGCAGAACAGTTTTATCGCAAGGGCCATCGCAGAACTGAACAATTATGCACTCCTACCTCCCAGTCAGCACAGTTGCACTTTATAGAAATGGACTTTATGCAATGGAACTTAAGTGTAATGTTGGATGCCCTGTTATTTTAACTATATTTATTGTGTGAATGTGTATATGAATGTGAGCATTGTTTTTTTAGAGGATGCACAAGCAAATTTCGTTGTATGGTACTACTGCACAATGACAATAAAATTTACTACTACTACTAAACGCCACCAGGCAAATAGATGGAGAGTACAGTGTACTTGTTAAAGAAATGCGTGCAATGGACGAGCAAATGCACTTTGGCTATTTTAGAATGTCTGCTCAGCGGTTCGACGACTTGCTACATCGTATCCGACCGTATTTGGACCATAAAAGAACCCACACCAGCCCAGTAAGTTTGCAAGAAAGACTGGCAGTCACGTTGCGCATACTGGCATCTGGAAGTGCCCAAAAATGTGTTGCCTCAAGCTACAAATGGGGATCAACCACAGTTTCAGTGGTGGTGAGTGAGGTCTGCCAAGCAATATGGACTGCATTAAAAGGCGATTTTGTGTCTCCACCAAAAGGCAACGAGTGGCTTGACATCAAGCATGAGTTTTGGAGAGTGTGGAACTTTCCCAACTGTTTGGGGTGTGTGGATGGGAAACACATCCTAATCAAGGCACCCCCAAATGCTGGAAGTGACTTTTATAACTATAAAGGCACCCACTCAATTGTTCTAATGGCAGTCTGTGATGCCAGGTATTGTTTTACTATGGTGGACATTGGCTCTTACGGACGTGAAAGCGATGGTGGGATTTTCAAGGACAGCATTTATGGTTCAAGACTTCTTAACGGCACTCTTGAACTCCCACGACCTGAAAACCTGCCAGGCACCAACATCAAACTTCCACATGTGTTCCTAGGAGATGCTGCATTTCCACTCCATGTGAACCTGATGCGCCCATATCCAGGTAAAAACAAATTGTGCCACATTAATTAATATAACATGTATTTGATATGATTGTGAATAATGTAAGAAAGAACATTATCTTAAATCTGTTAAATTGTTTGTTTTACAGGTGCCAACTTGGATGAAGCCCGTAAAGTCTACAATTACAGACACTCGCGGGCCAGACGAGTCATCGAGAACTCTTTTGGTATCCTTGCGGCACGCTGGAGGATTCTAGGGCGGCCAATGGAGTTTCATCCGGAAAAGGCTGTGGATGTTGTGAAGGCTTGTGTGGCTCTTCACAACATGTTAACCCTCACTGATGCTGCAACATCATCTGCATCCAAGTACATTCCTCCAAATTTTGCCGACGGTACATCAGCAATTGGGGAACAGATGCCAGGAGAATGGAGAAGGCTTGTTTCTGGGGACAGCAACTTGCTTGCTGCAGGAAGGATGTCAACTGCATGAGCATCCCGGGCTGCCGTTGCAGTGAGAAATGACCTAAAGTCATTTTTCAAACACAACAGGGACTTGTACCATTGCAGGAATCTGTTGTCAGAAGGGGCTGTTTACAGTAAAGTTGCGAACTAGCAACAAAGTTATTGAACAGTGTTGTTGTCTTGTGTTTGTTTTGTCCTTTATTATACTAATTTTAATTTTAATAAAGCAATAACACATATTATACATGTTGTGTTTTCATTCTTGTTATATAAACTGTATCAAAATGCTCATGTAAAAATCAATGATCGATTTAAAATAACAAAAAATATAGTGGTGAGAAGATAAAACCTGATTGATATTTAAACATTTCATAAATGTAATGTCATTCAAACATGCGTTACCTTTTTACTCTTTGGAAATGTTAATGAAAATAGTTTTTATTTTTTGTTAATATTGCATTTACAGTAACTGAGTTTGTAATTTCTGAAATTCATATAAAAAAGGTAATACATGCAGTATAGGCTTCTTGTTCTTTCACTGCATCCAAAGTAGTTAAAACAACTGGAGCCTTATTGAAGAGTGTTAAACTGTAATTTTATCAGCCGGGCGGGCTAACTTCTGCTATTGTAAATATAAGCAGTTACTTTAGACAAGTGCAAACTGGGTGATTAATGGAAATGTGTTTCTATTCACAAAATGAGAGGCTTTTAATGGTCGTCATCAATGCAAATGTTTCTTTTCACAAAATGAGAGGCTTTTAATGGTTGCCATCAATGCAAATGTTTTTGTGTATAGAGACAAAAGAATGAGGTTAATCACTGTCTGTCACCATCAGTGTACTGCAGCACTTCTATTTATGAAGACAAACATGAAATAAAATCTTTACTTTTTGTTTTTATTTCACAGCAAGCTATAAATACAATGTCATTCACCTCATTAATGGCTTGGTAACAATTTACAATGCACTTTCATTTGTTGATGATAACGTACAGTTGTCAACATTTGAAGTGGATCAAAACCTTTCATCAAAATTCTACAATTATTTTTGAATGATACCTGTTGCTGTCTTAAGACAACTTTGATAAACTTTTAAGATCCACTTAAAATGTTGACTAATGTAGTCATGTGGCATTAACTAACATAAAAACATGCGTTACCTTTTTACTCTTTGGCAATGTTAATAAAAATATAAGTTTTTATTTTTTGTTAATATAGCATTTACAGTAACTGAGTTTGTAATACAAAAATACATGCAGTAGGTTTATTGTACTTTCACTGCATGCAAACTAAATAAAACAGCTGAAGCCTTATTGAAGAGTGTTTAAACTTTAATTTTATCAGCAGGGCAAACTTCTGCTACTGTAAATGTAAGCAGTTACTTTAGACAAGTGCAAACTGGGTGCTTAATAGAAATGTGTTTCTATTCACAAAATGAGAGGCTTTTATTGGTCGCCATCAATGTAAAAGTTTCTATGTGTATAGAGACAAAAGAATGAGGTTAATCACTGTCTGTTACCATCAGTGTACTGCCTCACTTTTATTTATGAAGACATTTATGAATGCAAACACAAAATACAATCTTTAGTTTTTGTTTTTATTTCACAGCAAACTATAAATACAAATATCTTTTGTAAATGAATTAGAATTTTAAATAATACACAATAGATAAAAAAAAAAAGTTTCTGTTTACAAATTTTTAAGTACTTTGTAATGTGTGTAATGGCAAACAAAGTCTATGCATCGTTGTCCCTCAGTGCATCAAAAAGAACCTGATTCAGCTTGAACTTTACATCAAGCTTCTTCCTTGGGTCCACTTTTGCAAGCATGTCAGCTAAAACTAATGTAAACCTGTAGTCCTCATTGTCCTGCTGCATGGCACTTTGTCTCTCTTCATCCAGCCTCTCCAGTCTTTTTAGCAGGACATCTTCAAAATAATCATCTTCAGTGTCCGAAGTTGTTGTCTCTGGAGGTGAAGCAGATGTTGAAGATGTTCCAGGTGACTGTGTGGCCAATAAAATCAATAAAAAGTCTTTTAAAAAACACAATGCTACAGAAATATAGAATGCCTATGTAAACACAATGTATTCAAGTTCCTCAGGCACATTACTATATACTTACATGTTCAACACAGTAAAAGTATTACTTTGCTAATAACTTAAAAATTAAACATACAATAACTTTTAATTAAGTAATTACGTTATACAACGCCTATCATACAATCTTACGCCTATTTACGTCAAAACAAAATTAAATTACCCCAAAAAATACTAGTTAAATTCCTTAACTTTTAAAAGAGAAAAGGTAATTAAAAATATTGCTCACCTCAACTTGGAATTCCATATTGGAATCGGTTTCACGGTGCTTTACATACTGGGACAGCCAACTTAGTTCGTTTAATATTGGCGGATTGTTCTTGTATCCACCTGGGTCACCGCTTCTTCCATGGACTTTTTTCTTGGCTTTGACAAATTTGTCTCGAAGATTTTTCCAAACTTTTCGACAAAATACGTCTTCCTTCCCCAACGTCTTCGCAATTTCCCTCCAGGAATTCTGTGCCATCTGACTGTCTCTATGGTCCCGCATGGAAGGATCATAAACATGCTGGTACAGACGTAGCAGCTCGGACAAAGTCGCCTCGAAATCGTTCATCTTCGGATGCGGCGCCGCGCGCGATGTTACAAAAAGTGCCATGCACACCACCAGGCGAAATTGGGTCTTGCGAACCCAACGCGCGAGAAACAAAAGGAATGTTCGCAATGACCACTCCGCAATGACGTCATTTTTGCCGCGCGCGCCTCGCGATCTTGCGGCTGCGTCGAGTGTAAACAAGGCTTACCCCCAATTTCCACCGGCTGCGTTACGGCTCCGTCACGGCGGCGGAGTCAATAGGTTTCCATTAAAGTCAATGAGTGTATTTCCACTGAATGCGGTACAGCTGCGTTCCGACTCCGGCGATCCGCAGCCCTCCGGAGCAGATACGCAGAGCTTCTATTTTTGCCGGATGCCGGAGAGCTTCGCAGCAATTGAGCACTTGTATCGCGCGATCATACGTGAATTCGCGAGATCTCGTGGGTCCTCGTGACTTCAGCTGTCAGTCCTGACCGCAGCCGTTCCGCAACAAATCCGGACCTGGTGGGTATTGACGGACGACGGAACACGGAGCCGTTCCGCAGCCGTTCCGCATCCGGTGGAAATTGGGGGTTACGGTGCGTTTCCACTACAGCGGCAAAAGTCCGCTCAGTGCCGCTGGCAACGCTGTAACGTCTCCGCTTTGGGGTGTGTCTGTTCCGAGTGTGTTTAATATAAGTTTTTTCAACACACGGACAGTAATCATGATCAGCGATGCACGCGATTACATTTAGAAATAGACAAGCTTTGTTTCCAAATGCCCCAAGCAAGATCCTTTCAATTTTATAAACTTTTATAAACCCAGCCAATATAATCACAATGAACACATCCAAAATAAAATCTAACATATATATAACAACTGCAAAGCGTCTAATTTGTAAACAAAATGATTTACGCACTAAATCCAGCATAAAATCCGGCACAATTTGCATATTTTTAAACTCTCAAAACAGACGTCACATGCCGAACCTCACAGCAATTGGCTGCCGACCGCGTTTTTCGCTTGATATTTGCATAAAGTCGAGAACTGCCCAACCTTTTGACGCTCTCGGTCGCTCTCAACGCTTTCTCCGGTCCGCTGTCAATCCCAAAATGCACTGCGCGAGCGTGAAGCTCGACTTCCATAGGAATGAATTGAAAACGCTCGCTCCGCTCCGCTCGCAACGCGCCAGTGGAAACGCACCGTTAACGGTGAGAGTCCACTACAGCGGCAAAACTCCGCTCAGTGCCGCTGGCAACGCTATAACGCGTCCGCTTTGGGGTGTGTCTGTTACGAGTGTGTTTAATCTAAGTTTTTTTTACAACACACACACACACACACACACACACACACACACACACAGACAGTATAATCATTAGAGATTCACGGGATTACATTAGAAATAGACCAGCTTTGTTTCCAAATGCACCAAGCAAATATATCCTTTCAATTACACTTTTATAAAACCAGCCAATATAACACATCCAAAATGAAATATTTAACATAGCCTATAACAACTGCAAAGCCTCTAATTCGTAAACAAAACGATTTACGTACTAAATTCAGCAATAACACCGGCACAATTTGCATATGTTTAAACTCTCAAGACAGACGTCACATCCCGAACCTCACAGCAATTGGCTGCCGACCGCGTTTTTCACTTGATATTTGCATAAAGTCAAGACCTGCCCAACCTTTTTGACGCTCTCGGTCGCTCTCAAGGCTAACTAAATATTAGCTTATTTTTTTTTATAGGAACTTGTCTGTTGTTGATTTTGTGTGTCATGTTATAATGTTATTGTTTATAATTCTATTTAAATCATTTTTATAAAAAGAATGAGTCAAAAAAAAAAAAGATTGCACATTAGCTTATCTTTATTTATAGAAAAAATCGGTCCGATTTTCCCGTGGTGTCTGTCGTTGCAACCATCCCATACAAAAATGTAATATATGGCCATATATGTACTTATATTTTAAATAGCATGACATATATCTATACATATATTTGACTTATATGAGAACACAATATATGCCTGCAACATATATCTATAGATATATTTGACTTATCTGAGAACACAATATATGCCTGCAACATATATCTATACATATATTTGACTTATCTGAGAACACAATATATGACTGCAACATATATCTACATATATTTGACTTATCTGAGAACACAATATATGCCTGCAACATATATCTATACATATATTTGACTTATCTGAGAACACAATATATGCCTGCAACATATATCTATACATATATTTGACTTATCTGAGAACACAATATATGCCTGCAACATATATCTATACATATATTTGACTTATCTGAGAACACAATATATGCCTGCAACATATATCTATACATATATTTGACTTATCTGAGAACACAATATATGACTGCAACATATATCTATACATATATTTGACTTATCTGAGAACACAATATATGACTGCAACATATATCTATACATATATTTGACTTATCTGAGAACACAATATATGACTGCAACATATATCTATACATATATTTGACTTATCTGAGAACACAATATATGCCTGCAACATATATGAACATTTATGTGTCCAAACATGTGAAGAAAATATTTGAGTTCATCCATATATGATACCATATATCTGCATATATTACAGTATAGTATTGGTTTCTCGCATATATGGACAACATTAATTATAAATATGTGACATACATATTTGTTTTCAACATATTTAATAAATGTATGTAAACATACACTGTAACCCTTTACTGTAAATTTATAACGAATTTCTTACAGAATTGTACTGTATTTCCATAATACAGTATTAAGATGTATCTTTTACAGAACAGCTGTAAATATACAGCACATTTCTGTTTTCGTCCTGATAAATTCGTTACCACCATCATACTGACTGAAAAGGCATTGCATTGTGGGATTGATTTCTTTCGCGCTCAATTCAGTTCAAATGTGACGCGTCATGCGAGCAGCAGCAGCAGACAGTAACGTTAGGCAGCTACAACAGGCAAACTCGTTTTGTCAGCGGGATTCAACTGAACAAAATAATCATTCCTGTTATCAAGATAAACAATGTCTGCGAATCTGTGAGCAATTTTAAAGCTTTTTTGAGGTTCGGTTCGTGTTTCAAACATTAGTTGCCTGTGACGCAGCAGAAAATGGACGACGTTAACGGTAGCAGCTACCTGAAGACGGATGGAAGAATTTGTCATTGAATAATCTAACCTGCGCGTGACGATAAGTGGGATTTAGAGTTTGAGAAGATGGAGAATTGTTCAACTGAGTGATACGGTAAGCCAATAGCAGCTATATAAGTTTTTTTTTTTTTTTTTTTTTTTTTTTTTTTGAGTTTCTACATTGTTTTCACGTATTTGGTTTGATTTTGCGAACGCGGTTTAACGTGGCCGCGCAAGCAATTCACTGACTCTGTTCCACCTGTTTACCAAGTAACGTTAACTTCGACATTTCATATAATAGGCAACCTTTACCATGCTATTTGCATGACGTGCATTTGATATATATTTTTTTCGTTTTAGGCTTTGTAATCTGATGGCCATTGTTAATGTAAGTGCTTTTAAGTAGTGTTACAGTTATAGTCTAGCCTATGTGGTAAAAAAAAAAAAATGCTGTCAAATTCTGTCAGTTCTGTGATCGTGCTTTTGAATCGTTGTCAGAATTTTGCTAGCACATGAAAATCCATGTTCCTAATGCTGTTTTCAAATGTAGTAGGCCTATTCCTGATTGCCATCCCATGGTCCTACAACTACTCCCTAATTCAAAGAAGTTAGACGGTGTTATCCTTCAAGCAGATAAGTAGAGATTATTCAGCAAATCTCATTAATTTGTAATATGTTTTATGTTTTGGTTCTGTTGATCAAGGTTGTGCTGTCCTTTTTAAAAATTGTTTCAGGAATTTGCATCGCTGATGTCCAGCAATCTACATTTGCCAGAAAGTCCACGACTTATTTCCTGGTATGTAAACATTAAAGGGGTAGATGAAACCTAAAATGAAAAGCCATCATTTACTCACCCCACTGCAAAATATGTTTTTCTTAATTAGTGTTTTTATTTTGTTCCCAGTCCAGATATCTACAATTCTTACATGAAGAAGCATTTAATAGACACGTAAAAATTGTCTTGTTTTCTTAAAGAATAAGTCAAAATTAAGTGAGTTTATGCTTAAAACAAACAAAATTATATGCCAGTGCATTTTAGCATTCTAACCAATTTTAATTTTTAGTTGAAAAATGTAATTCATAGAACTATGAATAGACAACTACATTGAACCACAGTGGAATCCACAGTAGTTATTTTAATTATTAATATTATTTATTTATTCTTTTTTTTTTTTTTTTTTATTCCATTACAGGTCAATCTCTAAGCAACCAGTGCTGGATATTAAGTTTGGAAGGTCAAGGTGTGTGTGAAGGATCACAGCCTCTTCATCACTGGCCTGGCAGCACTGTTTTCCTCCTCCTATAACTTCAGCTTGCAGTACCAGGAAGAGGCAGCACCTTGAGTTTGTTCAGAGGTTAGTCATTGGCATATTTGCCATTCATATATATATATATATATATATATATAATTAGACTGAATTGTGTCACTAACCTTGACTTGACAGTATTTATTATGTTGACTACTGGTATGAACAATATGGCCCTGGTTTCCATACAGGGCTTAGCTTAAAGGAGAACTCCGGTCAATTTTAACATTGAGCTAATTTTTTTGTACATTTGGAGTGCTGTCAATACAGAGAACAACGACAAAAATCGGTGTTGCCTACACCGAGTTATTCTATTTTTAAAATTTGCACCCTATTGACTTCAATGGGGCAAGTAGTAAGCCTGCTTTTTAGCCTCTTAACATCCTTTAAGTGTCATTACAAGTGCACAGAAAATGTGAGTGATTCCTTCCGAGTGAACACGGGTGGATCTGACTGCAGTAGATGTTAGAGATATTAATAAAAATGAAGTTAATTCAGCCAGCGCTCATACCTTTGTTTACATCCTGTTTTCGGTGGAAGGCCATAGTAATCGATTGTCGAGTTCACGCGAATAGGTTTAGTACCTATGATCACGCGCGTGAACTCGACAATCGACTACTCGTTCATCTTCAGAACACAAATTAAGATATTTTTGATGAAATCTGAGAGGTTTCTGAACCACCCATAGACAGCAACGTCTTTGCAACTTTTAAGGCCCAGAAAGCTTGTAAAAACATTGTTTAAATCAGAGGTCCCCAACCCCCGGGCCGCGGACCGGTACCGGTCCGTGGGACATTTGGTACCGGGCCTCACAGAAAGAATAGGCTATATAACTTAACGTATTTTCCGGACTATAAATCGTTCTGGAGTATATGTCGCATCAGTAAAAAAATGCGTCATGAAGAAGAAAAAACATAATATAGCCTAAGTCGCACTGGACTATAAGTCGCATTAATTTAGAAATGTAGCCTATTTCACAAAAAAAAATATATATATAAAAAAAAGAATAATAATAATTGTTCGGATGGGACTGTTCACCCTTACGGACGTGCAGCGCTCTGAAAGCGGCACAAAAAGACTGCTTTAAAACTTTCACAGAGACCTCAGAGTCAGACAGAAAGCAAAAAGCCTGTCTTTAAATTGTATTTCGTTTTGTATTAATTGTATCTTAATTTTAATCAATGTTTCATCACCCAATTGCCAGGATTTAATAAGAAGTAGGCCTAAATATAATAGAAAATATTTAATCAGGACACGGAGGCGCGGGCGCGTGAACTGGAGCTGATCTCATAAATTAACCGAAATTCAGCGTATAAGGTAGCCTACTTGCCTCACAGACCTGAGACATAGAAAGCTTGAAATGTCTAATTTTAAACAGAACAATTCAAAACAAAAGAAAACTGACTGTTCTCTGCTTATGTAATTCGTATATGTGCATTTCTCTCGGGCGCGTTCAGGCATACTGCGAAGATCGAGTCAGCATTGTCAACTTCATCTTTGCACAGAAAACACTTGTTTAAACAATTAAAATGTCTCCTGCTATATTTTACATATTCATAATCATTCATTTTGGTTCTTAAAATCGGTTCTTTGTGACAGCTTTTAGGTGCTTTATTGGCAGCGCCACCTTACATCGCATCAGCACCGTAAACATGGAGATTTTTTTCTTTTGGGGGGCTTTTTGTTTGTGTTCAGGCTTTCTCAGTTGTCTTTAGACGCGATATTACGAGTACCCTGCTAATAAAATTGCAAGTAAGCCTACACATTGGATTCACGTTTATCCTATATTTAATTGTTTTTTATATATTTTTTATATTTTGTTGTATTTATCCGCCGCACCTTAAAGGCCAGTCCGTGGAAATATTGTCTGATATTAAACCGGTCCGTGGCGCAAAAAAGGTTGGGGACCGCTGGTTTAAATAATCCATGTAACTAGTGCAACCTTAAAGGAGAACTCCGGTCAATTTTAACATTGAGCTCATTTTTTTGTAAATTTGGAGTGCTGTCAGTACAGAGAACAACGACAAAAATCGGTGTTGCCTACACCGTGTTATCCTCTTTTTAAAATTTGCACCCTGTTGACTTCAAGTTTTAAACCTGCTTTTAGCCTCGTAACATCCTTGATGTGTCATACAAGTGCCCAGCCATGTGAGTGATTCCTTCAGAGTGAACACGGGTGAATCTGACTGCAGTAGATGTGAAAGATATCTTGTTGAAACATCTACAAATGTCCGTATATAGGTGAAAATGCCCCTTGAAATCAATTTAAGGTGGCAAATATTACCCCTTAATAAAAAATGTTAATTTCTGTCACTGCTGTAAACTGACCACTGCATAGAATAGGAAAAATATGAATATCTTTGTCAGTCAGCTGTCAACAGGCCTAAACAAGCCATGGCACCAAGCACAGAAACACAATCAGTAAAATGTTATCTAATTATTATCAAGAAAACTTTGAAAATATCGATCGAGACATTTTGTCAATATTGCACACCCCTAATGCATGGTATTAATTTTGATTTCTTCGGGTCTTAAAAAGCCTTAAATTTGACTTTAAAAAATGTGCAGAAACCCTGCTTCATAATATTTAGGTTGAACCACTGTAGCTATATATTTACCAATGTTTTTACCACTTTTCTGGGCTTTGACAGTTGCAATGATATTGATATCAATGGAAGGACAAAACTATCAGATTTCATCAAAAATATCTTCATTTGTGTCCCGAAGATGAACAAAAGTCTTGAGGGTGAGTAATAATGACAGAATTTAAATTTTTGGGTGCAAACATGCATTTTAGTCTGGTAAATCATGTTGTCATATATGCAATAAACATTGCAAGGCTTGCAATTAAGTTAAATTATTTCTGTCACAAAGGTTTGGGCTGGATTCTGGCAGTGTGTGCTCTATATAAACGGAGAGTCTAAAGACTGCCTTTCCACTGATACTCTGATGGCACCGGATGAGGGGATGATATTGTTAATGAGCTGGGTGATGAGTAGACAAAAGTTGTAGAATAAAACTTTAAATCTGGCAACCCCACTTCCAAAAATTTAGTTAGTTGACAGTGCGCATGTAAACAGACACATTGAGTTGATGTATTTTACCAGGGCAGAAAAAATATCAGTTATTGATCACAACATCCAACATTGCATTTTTTTTTTTCACAACATCCTACATTGCATTTTTTTTATTTATTTTTTTATGTTCAGTTTTAGACAGCTTTTGTGCTGTCTCTCTTTGTCAAAATATATACCTTCAGTTAATAATATTTAATTGTTGTTTTTTTCTGCCTTTTAGATGCTTTCTTGACATCAATCCTGAACGTGGATCAAAAACAAAGTAAGGACAAGTAACTTCAAAGAAAACTGGCCAAGTTGTGCAAAACAAGAACACCACTGTAAGCCTACAGGTGTCCTCACTTCTGCGAAACCTTGCAGACTTTGAATGGGATTTCGTTTGCACTTTTATGGACTTCAAAAAAGAATCAGCATTTCACTGTCGTTATAAAGCTTGGAAGAGTTAGGACATTTTTTAATAGAACTCTGATTGTGTTCATCTGAAAGAAGAATGCCATGTAGACCTAGGATGACTTGAGGGTGAGTAAATCATGTGCTAATTTAAATTTTTGGGTGAACTATTCCTTTAAGTGCTAACTGTTACCTGTTTGTTGTTAAGTGTTAAAATTGCATTTTATGTTTAAAAAGTAATTCAGCCAACATGTTCACAGAAGGCAATTTAACTAAATAAATGTTTTAAAACCCAGAAAATGTTGTTTTCTTTTTCCTAGTGTGACTACTCTTATGAAACCTTAAAGTATAATATTTTAATTATGTAATAATAAAAGCAGTATTCCCTGTAAAAATACAATTTATTGCTGTCGACAAGTTTAATAATGTAAAATGTGGTATATACTGTATTTGGTAATTACAGTGGAGTACTGTAAATGCTGTTTACTGTAGTAGTGCTGTAAAAATACAGTATGTGGATAGCAACCCAGCTGCCAGTATTTAACTAAATTTACAGTGAAACGTTTTACAGTGTACATGCATGTGATACTGATGCATTTTTAAAGCTGTGGCATATGGTTATGGTACTTTGTGGATGTATTTGTCAAAAATGACAAAACACTGCATTATTGTATTAAAATACTATATTTGGTATTCACACAATAGACAAAATCTCCAACTATAGGCATTTAATTTCAAGGCATTCAGATATAAGATTTGTATCCCTAATATATGTGAAAGTATGTACTATAGAAATAAGTACATATATGCATGTATACATATATGCGTCATATATGCATGTATACATATATGCGTCATATATGCATGTATACATATATGCGTCATATATGCATGTATACATATATGCGTCATATATGCATGTATACATATATGCGTCATATATGCATGTATACATATATGCGTCTTACATATATTTTACATATATGTGCATATACGGGAAAATATATGGCACTTACATGAAAACGGCCATTTTTGATATATTTTGAAATATATGTTTCATATATGTATATGTATTTTACATATATGAATTTTGCATATATTCTCATATATGCAGCAGACATACATGGGCACTAACATTATATATGTAATTTACATATATTGACATATATTACATTTCTGTATGGGATGAACTGCGCTTATACAGAGAAGAGAAAAAACACCCATAGTCAGGGGCGGATTAAGGTGGTCAGGGGCCCCTAGGCTGCTCTTTGTGTGAGGCCCCCCCCTAAAAATGTATTTAGTGCCATGCATGGTCCACACGCAACTACGGTGAACTGGCATACACACATTGGCCCTCATTTATCATTCTTGTGTAGAAACGGGCGTATATGTTGGCGTAAGAGAGAGCCAACACTACAATGTTTCCTTTACATTCCTTCAAGTGGTGGCCAATTCACATCTACCCAATCACCTACTTGTTTTTTTTTTGTTTTTTTTTGTTTTTTTCTTATGGGCCAATTAGGGTCTTTTTTTGTTCGCGGCGCGGTTATGAGTTTGTTTTTCTTAAAAAAAAAAAAAAACTTTTAATATATTCTAATTTGTCAAGAATTATAAAAAATCGTCAATAAGCTCATACTTTGTGCTAAAATAGTCTAAATGTTTAGTTTTAAGAACAATTTTAAAAAGCTGGTTATGTCCATTTTGATGTTTCTGTGCAAGTTCAGCAGACAGTGAGGTTCGGGTTTGTTCCGATCAGAGCTCGTGAGCGGAGAGCGCATTTCTGAATATTCCGCTCCGCTCACTCATTCCGCAGGGTCGCCGCTCAACACAGAAGAATGGCCTGCTGCCTGGCTCGAAAATATGTGGAATAAGGGCTTCTTCCGACTATTTTTTTTTCTAGTCGACTAGTAGTTGTTCATTTAAGCCATTCGTGGACAAATCGCCCCTTTACATTAATTTAATTACTTAGGCTATATACCCTATAAGAGCGTTTACATATAGCCGCATTCAAGCGCACGAACGCATGCATAAAGCTTGCCACAAAGAACCGGTAAAAGTAATGATTATGAATGTGTCTAAAAAGTAAGGAGACATTTGCAAAGATGAAGTTGACGATGCGGATTCGCCATGAATGCCAGAGAGAAATGCACATTTCAGATGACATATTCAGAGAGTAGCCTATTTCTTTTGGTTTTGAATATTTTCGTTTGCAAGTAGACATTTCAAGCTTTCTATAATAGATAGCCTATATTTCTCAAATCTGTGAGGCACAAGCTGAGTTTCGGCGCCCTCCAGTTCACGTGCAATGCAAGTGATTGTGTTGGCGCCTTATTACATTGTCTGCTATATATTTTCTTCTTATCTATTAAATTCAGGCAATTGGTTGATAAAACATTGATCAAAATTAAGATACAATTTATACAAAACGAAAATCTTTTAAAAAGAGACTTTCTACAAAACAAGACTCAATGAAGTGGTCAAAATCATGTTTTACCCACTCCATGTCTCCAGACATTGCGCATCTCATGATGTATAATATCTTTCTCATGCTGCATGCTCACTTTCATAATCAACATTGATTAAATTAAAAAACATAATGACGTCAAATATTTTCTAACCCAGCCCTCGGCCTTGTCTGTTGTTTAAGTAGGCTACCTTAAACGCGCACACAGTCTCAGAGTCATCGCTGCAACCAGGAAATGAAGAGAGCTGAGATCCACATCACCTAGCACATCTTCGTCTCTGCCACCCCAGGATGATAGCGCGGCCGTTGCTAGGAGGGCGCCAGCTCTGAAGACGCCTAGCAATGGTATACCTTTAGTGGTAGACTAGTACCTACCTATGAGTCTTCGTAGCGCGCTAAGACATTTACATTTACATTTATTCATTTAGCTGACGCTTTTATCCAAAGCAACTTACAATTGCTATATATGTCAGAGGTCGCAAACCTCTGGAGCAACTAGGGGTTAAGTGTCTTGCTCAGGGACACATTGGTGTCTCACAGTGGATTCGAACCCGGGTCTCTCACACCAAAGGCATGTGTCTTATCCATTGCACCACACGGACGGACCTATCCGCGATCGCTCTCTGTGGTTCTGACCAAAGAAGAGCGCTTTGGAATCTCCATTACGCATCATACCTGAGCTGTGTTTCCGATAACACTGTCTCTGATCTGGTTATAAATGTAAGTTTTGAGCGTCGATTTAATGATGTTATTTCACAGTATATCCCCCTACTGGACACATCAGGAACAACAGGGGCATAAAACTGCCTGGGCCGTATGTCTACCAGCTCGAGTAGCATCTGCCTGCAAAATCGGAGGCTGCATTTTCAGGACCCCACTTTTAGGACCGCATTTCTAGGACCATATGTTTTTAGTGACAACGCCACCGAATTAGAGGACCAGCGAAGATGGATGACAATCAGAGTGTGAGTATCAAATGCGAATAAATTTTCATTTGTTTAACTTTAAAAACAACTGTGATGCATTTCATTGGAAAGTTAACGTAGCCAACGTGATGGGGATTTGGTAAATAAATAGTCTTGAAATGCATAGCCATGGCGAATCAGTAGACACAAATTCTTTATTACAATTAAACTATTTATGTCGTGATATGATGCTGGTCTACATAAATTATGTATTTAACGTGTTTAATGAGATAACATATTGATAATCTGCTGACCGAAGATAAGGGCCACAGACAGAGTCGAGACTCCGGATGATGTTCGTGTGCTTCAAGCTGCCCAAAACAACAGCTGTATGAAAGCCTCCTAACGCCCATCACTGATGCTGATTTCATTGAAGTCTTGTTTAGACTGTTTTCTGAGCACACACATTACGCGTTCATGCTTTTATCAACTGTTCCGTTAAAACTATCCATCAGATTTGAGCACGGCTTTTCCCCGCGGCTGATGCTCGTCTT
The DNA here is from genome assembly GCF_951802725.1 of Rutilus rutilus. Lineage (NCBI taxonomy): Eukaryota > Metazoa > Chordata > Actinopteri > Cypriniformes > Leuciscidae > Rutilus > Rutilus rutilus. The sequence goes on from NC_140211.1 coordinate 3,471,680, forward strand.
GGATTTGGTCTGACGAAGGCAAAAGTAACGTTTCCTCTTCGCGTTTTTTAGTCTCTAATGAAAGCCCAGAATGTCTGCTTGATGTTCACTTAGTTCTGATTGCGACAAGCTATTTAACAGCTCCAGTTTTGCTCCAAATGTAAGAGAAGAAAACACAAGCGTCAGCGAGCAGCAGACACCGAGCGGGGCAGGTTGAGTCTACGAGGTTCTCATGTGTCATTTAAGACCGCAGCGCTGCTCGA